>NC_066527.1:16042510-16082510 GCF_024679095.1 Eriocheir sinensis
TGACGTCGAGCCAGTTAGATGTAACACCGTTTAGAACTACTCTCTGTTTCCGCTCAGAGAGCCAGGCCACAAGCCAATTGTGAATGTTACCCGAGATACCGTGCGCCAATAGTTTGCTGAGCAATCGTTGGTTGGGGACCTTATCAAATGCCTTTTGAAAATCCAGATAGTATATGATATCTGCTGATCTACTTTCATCGAACACCTCAAAAATATAATGAAAAAGTTCAAGTAAGTTAGTTAAACACGAACGTTTACCACGGAAGCCATGTTGCGAATTATTTATCATATTATTTTCTTCGAAGAATTTCACCATATTGTCGCGAATGATAGTCTCCATTAACTTACAAACAATCGATGTCAGGCTAATTGGTCGATATTTCCTGGATGAGACTTGTCCCCCTTTTTGAAAATTGGTGTGACATTTGCAAGTTTCCATTCCGATGGAACTTTTCCAGCTGTTAAAGATTTATTGAATATGATGGAGAGCGGTTTACAAATTTGATGTTTGATTTCTTTTAAGACCCAAGGGGTAATTTTGTCTGGACCAGGAGCTTTGCTTACTTTAATCTTTTCAGTTGTGCGTAAAATGTCACTTTCTACGATGAGCACGCCACTTAACATCTTTTCGGTCCTTCTAACCTCCGGCGGTTGAGGTGATAAACAATCTTCGTCGGTAAATACGGATGCGAAAAAGTTATTTAGGATTGTAGCCATTTCATTTTCATCGTTCGTGTGGTTACCATTTTCATTAGCAAGCGGTCCGATACCACAAGTGAGTGACTTTTTATTATTTACATAGCTGAAAAATTCTTTAGGATTAGATTTACTCGTTTCCGCTATATATTCTTCAAGATTTTTCTTGCTTCTTTTTATTAATTTCTTGGTTTCGCGGCGAATTCTGTCCAACTCTAGTTTGTCAGTCCCACTCTGGGTTGATATGTATCTACTGTATACGCGTTTTTTAAGAGATGGGCTATTTTGAATTTCGTTATTCCACCATTTGGGTTTGTTCTTAGAAGCTGAACGTCTGTTACGACAGGGTACGCATATGCTTATGGCATTGTTCAATATTGTGGTGAAGGCCCCCCAAGATTTATCAATATCTGATTCCGCCGAGATTTCTGTCCAGTCAGAATTATTTAGAATTGATCGGAGCCTTACGAAATTCGCTCTCTGATAATCAGGCACCTTTTCTTTACTAGGAGTTGCTTTACTTTCGTTCATATTGATGCAGAATGTGATTGTTCGGTGATCGCTAGAACTAAAAATTGGACCAACATTTGCTTCGTTAACGAGATCAGCTGTCGTTAAAAAGATAAGGTCAAGTATATTATTTTCCCGAGTCGGTTCTTGAACGTGTTGATGTAAATCACTTTCTAGTAAATTTGTGTACAGGTCGAGCCCTGTATGACGGTTCAACGGTTCACCCCATCTTTTCACTGGCAAGTTAAAGTCCCCAACAATTACTGCCTCGCAACTGCTACTTGTTTCTAATAATAATTCACTTAATGCGTGGTCGATATCAAGAGTCTGCCTTGGCGGTCTGTAGATAAGTCCAATTACTGTTTTACGAGATTTATTTTTAATTTCAATGAAGACCGTGTCTACATTGGTTATAATATTTGTTTTCACGGCTACTGGATGGAGAGAGTTGTGGATATAATAGATAACGCCTCCACCGTATCTGTTCTCTCTGGTATAACCCGGTAATCTATATTCCGCAATGAAATCTCTATTTGAAGTGTCTATCCAAGATTCTGTGACTCCGATGATGTGATAATGATTTGTAGCTGCGAGGACTCTTAAGTCTTCAAATTTGTTACGTAGGCTACGAGCGTTTACATAGCAAGGTTTAATGTGATTCGAGTCGGGGGTTTTGCGGGTTGAGTGTTCCCTTACGGTGGAGCTGCTGGTGTTCTCGCCTCCGCGTTTTTTGGCTTTCGAAGAGCCACTTGGTCACAGAGCAGCCTCCCGAAACGGGCTGCTCCAACAGGGTTTAAGTGAATGCCATCAGCAAGGAACAAGTCTGAATCGTAGTAAAAACTGTTCCACAAGTTAGCGAACTGGACGTTTTCTTGTGAGTAAAGGGATTGAAGTCTGTTGTTTGTGCTGAAGGCCTTACTGTAAAAGCTAGATTCGGCACCGACCCTCGGGAGGATTCCTGAGATTATGATGTTACTGGCATCCGTTTTACGTTTATACTGCTTAATCATGCGGCGGTATTTCTCAAGCAGTTCCTCAGAACGGGTTGTCTTTACGTCATTCGTCCCCGCGTGAATGACAAAGAGGGTGTTTCGGTCGGCATTTCTCGTGACATCATCGCACGCTGCGGTGATGTCGTCCAGTCTGGCACCTGGATAGCAGTAACGTTTTCTGCGGCCGTTTGATGAACGACCACAGAACTCAACCAGCTGGCCACGCACCATGGAGTCCCCAACTAGGCGAGTCTCAAACTCATCCTCCACGGTGTCTGCCAGCACCTGGAACCTATTGAAGGTAGTGGGGGTCAGTGAATTCTTGGTTGCCTGCTTCGGTTTGGCTCCATTCCTTACAGATTGGAACCCGACATCCTGTGATGCAGGAAGAGAAGCGTTAAGTGGGGCAGGCTGGAAGGTGTCCTGTGAGGCAGGCTGGGAGTTAGTCTGTGAAGCAGGCTGGGGGTTAGCTAGTGAAGCAGGCTGGAGGTCAGCCTGTGAGGCAGGATGGCGGTTGTCCTGTGATGCATGCTGGCGGTTGTCCTGTGAGACAGGCTGTCGGTTGTCCTGTGAGGCAGGCAGGGGGTTAGCCTGTGAGGCAGGCTGGGGGTTAACCTGTGAGGCAGGCTGGGGGTTAGCCTGTGAGGCAGGCTGGGGGTTAGCCTGTGAGGCAGGCTGGGGGTTAGCCTGTGAGGCAGGCTGGGGGTTAACCTGTGAGGCAGGCTGGGAGTCAACCTGTGAGGCAGGTAACACGTCCTCCCGTGAAGCAGGAGATTCGTCTGGAGAGGGCACAGTCTCGGTGGAGGGCCTCTCCACCATCGATGGTGGAGTCACTGCCACATTATTTGAAACAAATTCCTGAAGGGCTTCGAATTTCTTTTCAAGATCATTATGTTTGATTTTCCATTCAGTCACAGCCTTCTGAAGTTGTAATCTTTGAACGCAGAGGCGGCAAGTTTTACTCAGCTGGAAGAAATGAGCTGCAAATCGTCCAGGACAGACGTCACACTTAAGGTTCGAAGACATTGTTAGATATTTAAGCGAGTTTACAGTTTGGGCAAATATTTTACAGTTTGGGCAAATATTATTAAAAGCGCTTTCGAAATAACTTAGTGTGACCATAAATTGAGTTGGATAAAAATTGTGCATGGAAATTAGATACTGCTGTGTTAGATGCCTCCAACATAAGAACATAAGAACATAAGAACGCAGGAGTCTGCAAGAGAGGGCCAGGCGCCCTGTACGAGGCAATGAGCCTAAGTCTCTCCCGTGTATCTAACCCCACCCTCCAATCTCGTCCATGAATTGCCTATCTTTTTTTGAACAATTGTGTTGGCACTCACCACACATGATCATAAATTTATTCACACATCACCACACCCTTGTAAACCAATAACCAATTTTTTCCTGCTGAATCTGAATGAATCCAGTTTTATCCAGTTTACTCGTCATACCGCAGTTCTACCAAAAAAACTACCAACAAAACCTCTTGAATGTCCTTCATTAAATATTAAACTCTCGATCATATCTACTCCACCCTCCCTTTCCCTTCTGCTTTCCTTCTAAACTTCTGTTTTCTCTTTTTTCCGTATGGCTCGATTTCTTCTCCCTAGTCATTCCTCTGGGAGTTCGCTCCCACAGAGTCTTGAAAACGCCTCAAAGACCAATCGCTTGTCCTGACCCTCGGTCACGAGAGAGACTTTCACAACCCGGCGCTTTTCAGCTATTGTCCTCGAAGTTTTGTCCCATAGAACGGGGCCGGCGTAGTCACACAGAGGGAAGGGAGGAGAGGAACCAGCGATTCGTTCCCACTTTCCGAAACGTCTAACCCAACTCTGCGACTCTTTCGAGGCCTGGCCAGTGGCACTTGTCACCAGTGTTCTCCACCAACTCTAGAGAGTATCAGACGCCCTTCCTGAGAGACCAAAAAGCTGAAATATTCCTTGAGTATAAGAAAAACCCTCAGAAACTCCACCTAGAAGCCAGGAGGTACAACCTCAAATGGCCCACGGAAGACATCTCTTTCAGGAGAAAAACAAGAACCAGCTGTTATGCAGAATAGGGATGGCAGTACCGTCGATAGAGGGGAGGGACGGGGAGCTCACACCGACAACTGGTTCCCAGGGAGGCTTTTTATTGTAGAGGTCGCCACACTCCTCTACACCGCAGGCCTAAATAATTAGGCACGGTCCAGCTGACTAGGACCCTGAAACTCCAGCCATTGTCTCATAAAGAGATCCTCTGCCTGCAGTCCAATCCACCACTGGTGCTGGCCAGAGGCTTCACCGTGACTCTGGCACGGGAGACAGATCAGGTATTACACCTTGTCCAAGGGTGACCAGAGAGACTGCAGGGCAGGGACGTCTAGTTCCATGAGGTGAAAACACTTCACCCGCATACCGTTCCCTCCTTCCCTCCCTCCCTCCCTTTTTACATACCCAGTGCCTTCTTCCTATCCATTTCGTCGTCTTTTCATACGCCCCTCCCCCTCTTCCTCCCTCCCCACCTCCCTGCCTTCCTACTTTTTTTCTTCCTTCCTTTACCCCTCCTTCCCTCACTCCCTCCATCCCTCCCTCCTTTCTCCATCGTTTTCAATATTTGCTCTTCTTTCTTCCTTTTTTTCTTTACCTGGGTCATTCTTCCTCCTTTCTCTCCCTCCCTTATTTTTTATCCTGTTTCTGATTGTGTCTCCTTTTTCCTTTCTTATCTTTTTTTTTCACTATTTTGTTCTCCCTTCTTTCTCTCCCTTCCTTCCTTCCTTCCTTCCTTCCTTCCTTCCCTTCCCTCACTTCCTTCATTTCCCCTTCTTTTAATATTTCCATTTTCTTCCTCTGTCTTATTTTTTTATTTCTTTTCACTTTATATTTTTTTCTCCCTTTCCCCATTCCGTCCTTCCCTCCCTTTCTTCCTCCCTAGTAATAATAATAATAATAATAATAATAATAATAATAATAATAATAATAATAATAATAATAATAGTAACAACAAATATTTCTTACCTGTGCTACCTGGCGATAATATTCTTCCTCCGCTTCCTTAATTGGGTCGACAGGTGTATCAGGCTCCTCATCCTTCTGCCCGCCTCCTCCTCCACCTCCTCCTCCACCCGCTCCTCCCGACACCGCCACCGCCGCCGCCGCCGCCGCTGCTGCCGCCCTCCCGCCTCCGCCTTTCACTCTGTCTCTCAGTCTCTGCTCCTTGTGTCTTGCCTCCAGCACTCTCTCCCGCCTCGTTTCTCTCTCCAAGATCTGTGGAGAGAAAAAGTAATTGTTGTAGTAGTAGTAGTAGTAGTAGTAGCAGTAGTGGTGGTGGTGGTGGTGGTGGTAGTAGTAGTAGTAGTAGTAGTAGTAGTAAGGAAGAGTGTATATAGAGTAAAGGCTGGAAGAGGAAGAGGAAGAGGAGGAGGAGGAGGAGGAGGAGAGTTAGCAAGAGAATTAGAGGAAATGAGAAGTTAGTGAGATGAAAACAAACAGCCACATACTTCTTGTAACACACACACACACACACACACACACACACACACACACACACACACACACACACACACACACACACACACACACAATACCTCCACCTTTAAACCCTAACCTTCTCTCCTTTCCCTACTCAAACCTTCCTCCCCATCCCTTTCCTCCCCTCCTTTCCCTTCTATCTATCCCCTTCCCCTTCCTTCCGCCTCTCCTACTCTTCCCTCCTCTCCCCTCCCTTCCCTGTCCCCTTCCTCTTCCCTCCACCTCTCCTCCCCTCCCATCCCCTCCTCCCACCCACCCCAACATCAAGACTCACAGCAGTAAAGGCGAGTTTCTCATGTTTGTCAGAGGGCTGCACGAGTCTCGGCGGTACGTGCAGGAGGGAGAGAGTGCCCAGCTGGCTCCCCGCCCCCAGCAGCCGCCCCCCCTCGTGCGTCACCACCACCTCCACGCCCTCGTCCACCACCTGAAGGCAAGGGAAGGTAAGACACGGATAGAGTAACACATTTCTGGAACTCTAATATTTCCTTCTACCTACCTACCTACCTACCTACCTATCTACCTCCATTAATCCCGCTGTCGTCATTATGGGTCGTATCATAAGACATTCCGTCGCCCAAGAACACATATTTGACAAGGCTTGCGTAGGAGTTGTATCCATTTCCAGGAGTAGTTGTATGACCATGGTGTTAGTTTGACCTTTCTTCTGTACCGTGAAACTAAAGAAACACTCGTTAGAACCCGACTGACCCCCTCTTTGACCTTTAGAAATAGTTGATGTGAGAAGCGAGAGTGTCATATAACACCAACCTATGTTTCTCGAGTCCAAGATACAGGTAGACACAGGTTGACGCTTCTGGAACTGATTCGGACATCTTTTTAGGAGCAGTGAGTAGCGGGCTTTTTTATTACACAGGTAGACACTTCTGGAACTGATTTGGACATTTTTTTTAGGGGCAGTGAGTAGCGGGCTTTTTTATTACACAGGTAGACACTTCTGGAACTGATTTGGACATTTTTTTAGGAGCAGTGAGTAGCGGGTCTTTTTTATTACACAGGTAGACACTTTTGGAACTGATTTGGACATCTTTTTTAGGAGCAGTGAGTAGCGGGCATTTTTATTACACAGGTAGACACTTCTGGAACTGATTTGGACATTTTTTTAGGGGCAGTGAGTAGCGGGCTTTTTTATTACACAGGTAGACGCTTCTGGAACTGATTTGGACATTTTTTTTAGGAGCAGTGAGTAGCGGGTCTTTTTTATTACACAGGTAGACACTTCTGGAACTGATTTGGACATTTTTTTTAGGAGCAGTGAGTAGCGGGCTTTTTTATTATTGTTTTCCTTTTTTTGTGCCCTTGAGCTGTCTCCTTTGTTGTAAAAAAAAAATCCCTCAAACTACCTATGTACCTACCTTCCTCCCACAATCATTATGTTCCTCGAGTTCAATTCCAATTTATCTTTTTTATTCATCGTTTTCCTTACTCTACTAAAATTTAAGGTCACAGGTAGCATAACACATGTAGATACAGGTAGACTGACACACCTTTAGAATTGATTTCGATTACTTGGAACGCTAAAATTAAGTAAGGAAGGACACAGGTAGATATAGGTAGACTGACACACCTTTAGAACTGATTTCGATTACTTGGAACGCTAAAATTAAGTAAGGAAGGACACAGGTAGCATGACACGTCCAGAATCTGTAGCTGTAAAATTAATCAGTATATTTACCTGTATCGAAGGTTAATCACTGTTTTTACCTGTATGAACTTTACTTCTACCTATAAAATCAATCTAATGTTTTACCTGTATCTAAAAGTAATTGATATTTTTACCTGTGTATTAAATCATTCAGGATATCTACCTGCCTATAAAATAATATCTATACCTGTATATATAAAATCAATTAATATTTTCACCTTGATCTTTAAAGTGAGTAAGTATATTTACCTGCAACTATATTAGCAATCATTTATTATCTCTTTGGTTAACGCTTTACCACATTTTATAACTTACAACTTCAACATCAATCACTCAGTAACTTTTTGGTATCTTTTATTTATTATTTTCAACTTTAAAAATCAGTCAACATGGGGAAAGGAAGAGAAGGGGAAAAAAGAAAGACGAGAGGGAAACATAGGCAATGGAAAAAGAGGGTAAGAAAGAAAGAAAGAAAATGAAAAGTGAGAAGAAAAAGGGGAAGGAAAATATGGAGGCGGGATATGAGAAAAGGAAGAGAAAGAAAAATAAAAGAAAGAGAAAGATACGAAAGAGAAAGATAGCCGAAGGAAAAGGAGGGTAAGAAAGTAAGAGAGAAAGGGAAAGAAAGAGGGAGAAGAAAATATTGAAGAGAAAATGAGGAAAAAGGAAAGGAAGAAAAAAGGAAGAGAATGAGATGAGAGGGAAAGATAGCCGAAGGAAAAGGAGGGTAAGAAAGTAAGAGAGAAAGGGAAAGAAAGAGGGAGAAGAAAATATTGAAGAGAAAATGAGGAAAAAGGAAACGAAGAAAAAAGGAAGAGAATGAGATGAGAGGGAAAGATAGCCGAAGGAAAAGGAGGGTAAGAAAGTAAGAGAGAAAGGGAAATAAAGAGGGAGAATAAATTATTGAAGAGAAAATGAGGAAAAAGGAAAGGAAGAAAAAAGAAAGAGAAAGAGATGAGAGGGAAAGATACCCGAAGGAAACCTAATATTTTTTTTGTGTGTTTATTTGTACGTTTGAAGGAGGAGGGGAGGGAGGAGGTAGCGTGTTATGGGAATTTTCTACCTCCGCGTTATTTTCACACCTCTTTACAGTCTCTTGCCTTCACCTTGATGTGAACACGTAGCTCATATCAGGTGCGTCGAGGTATGCAATAAAGACAGGTAGGCAGGTAGTCAGGTGTGCGAGATAAGTAGGTGAGTAGGTAGATAAAGAAGATAAAGATGGACGAGGAGGAGGAGGAGGAGGAGGAGGAAGAAAGGGCGTCCAAATGAGGAAATGCCAGAAACGAACAAAAAAGTTGAATTTGAAGAAGCAGGAAGTAAAGCAGTGAGCAGAACTAGGTAGGTGATTAGGTAGATAAAGAAGATGAAGATGGACGAGGAGGAGGAGGAGGAGGAGGAAGAAAGGGAGTCCAAATGAGGAAATGCCAAAAAAGGAAAGAAAAGTTGAATTTGAAGAAGCAGGAAGTAAAGCAGTGAGCAGAACTAGGTAGGTGATTAGGTAGATAAAGAAGAAGATGAAGATGGACGAGGAGGAGGAGGAGGAGGAGGAGGAGGAGGAAGAGGAAGAAAGGGAGTCCAAATGAGGAAATCCCAGAAAAGAGTAGAAAAGTGGAATTGGAAGAAGCAGGAAGTAAGTTAGTAAGCAGAACTGTGGAACAAAAAGATGAATTGAAATTGAACTCGAGAAACATAATGACCAAAGTAATAGGAGGTGGTGAGGCTACTAAGGCGAGAAAAGGTAAATAAGAAAAAAAAAGTGAGTAGATATGTTGTGGATTAATGGAGAAAGGGAAAGGAGATAGATAGGTAGGTAATACTAATGAAATGGAAGGGGAAAAAAATGGGGGAAAATATAAACAATAATTAATTATAATTGAATGAGAAATGAAATGAACGGAAAATAATGGAATAGGGGAATAGAATAGGAAAAGGAAGTAGAATGGAAGGAGTAATTAAAATGAATGAGATAATAATATGAAGAGAATGGAAGGGAAAAAAATAGAAAAGCGAATGAAAGGATAAGGGAAATGGAGAAGAGAGAGAGAGAGAGAGAGAGAGAGAGAGAGAGAGAGAGAGAGAGAGAGAGAGAGAGAGAGAGAGAGAGAGAGAGAGAGAGAGAGAGAGAGAGAGAGAGAGAGAGAGAGAGAGAGAGAGAATTTAATAAGAAGGAAGGACGAAAACAAAGAGGAAGGGAGGAACGAAGATTGGAAAGGTAGGTAGAAGTAGATGAATATGAAGGAGGAGGAAGAAGAAGAAGAAGAAGAAAAAGAAGAAGAAGAAAAGGAATGCAAATAAGGAAATGGCAGAAAACAATAAAAGTGAAATTGGAAGAAGGAGAAAGTAGAGTAAAGCAGAAAGATGAGAAAAAAATAATTAAAATAAAACTCGACGAACGTAAAAACAATAGTGGAAAATATAGAAAGTGGAACAAGAGAAAAAAAAAAGACTCCCACTTGAGCTAACGTGAAAGGTTGAAGATTCCGGGAAAAAAAGGAAATAAAAGTGAAAAGAAAGAAGGGGAAAGGGAAATGAGGAAAGGAAGAGAAGGGAAAGAAAGAAAGAGAATGAGACGAGAGGGAAAGATAGCCGAAGGAAAAGGAGGATAAGAAAGGTGAGAAGAAAGAGGGGAAAAATTATGGAAGAGGGAAATAACGAGAAGTAGAGGAGGGAAAAAAATAAAGAGAAAATGACGAGAGGGAAAGGTAGGGAAAGGATAAGGAGGGTAAGAAAGAAAGAAAGAAAAAGAAAAGTGAGTAAAAGGGTAAAGAAAATATGGAGGAGGGAAATGAGGAAAGGAAGAGAAGGGAAAAAAAGAAAGAAAGACGAGAGGGAAACATAGGCACTGGAAAAGGAGGGTAAGAAAGAAAGAAAGAAAAAGAAAAGTGAGAAGAAAAAGGGGAAAGAAAATATGGAGGAGGCAAATGAGGAAAAAAAGAGAAGGGAAAAAAGAAAGAGAAAGAGACGAGAGGGAAAGAAAGGTAGGGAAAGAAAAGGAGGGAAAGAAAGAAAGAAAAAGGAGGGGGAAGAAAATTTGGAAGAGATAATTAGGAAAGGGAAACGAAGAAAAAAAGGAAGAAAATTAGATGAGAGGGACAGATAGCCGAGAGAAAAGGAGAATAAGAAAGAAGAAGAAAAAGAAAGAGGGGAAAGAAAATATGGAGGAGGAAAATGAAGAAAGGAAGAGAATTGAAAAAAAAAAGAAGACGAGAGGAAAAGGGAGGGGAAGAAGGGTAGGGGAGAAGAAAGAGGGGAATAAATTATGGAAGAGGCAAAGGAGGGAAAATTAGAAAAGGTAGGTAGGTAGGTAATGAAAAGGTGTAGGAGATGATTTAATTGTGTGTTAAGCTATCTAATCAGGGTGAGTAGACAGGTGGACAGGTATGGGAAGGTGTGGGTGATTACAGGTAGGCTGAGAGTTGATTAAAAGTGGCCAGGTGATGCTACTAATGAGAACAGGTAAATAAGAAACGAAAAAAAAAACTGAGTAGATATGATGTGGACTAATGGAGAAAGGGAAAAAGGAAACAGGAAGGAAAGGAGGAAATGTTAAAAGGAAAGGAAAGAGAAAATAAAAGAAAAATAGGGCAAGTTAGTCTGAAATGGAATAATGGAAAAAAGGAAAAAAGAAACAGGAAGGAAAGGAAGACATATTAAAAGGAAAGGAAAGAAAGAAAAAGAAGGCAAGTTGATATAAAATGGAATAACTGAAGAAAAAAATGGAGAGAAGGAAAGAATTATATTAGAAAGGGACGTGAAGAAAGAAATACTACTAAAGGAAGGGAAGGAAAAAGAAAAGAAAAAGAAAGGGAAACGAAGAGTAAGTCAATACGAAATGGAGCAACTGGAAATAATGAAAAGAAGGAGAGTGACATTACAAAGGAAAGGAAGACATTACAAAAGGAAGGAAAGGTAAAAATTGAAAAGAAAGATAAGAAAAATTGAATGAAAGGGATGGAATGAGAAAATAATAAGGGGATGGAAGGGAATTAGAAGAATCTGTTTGAAAGGGGGAAAAAAAAGAGGAGGAACGGGAGGAATAAGATAAGTAGAGAAGAGAGAGAAGGAATAACTTTGATAATGAGGAAGAAAAGAAGAAGGTGAGGAGAGAAGGATAACAAGGAGAGGGAGGAAAAGGGAATGGAAGGGAATAAGGAGAATCTGTTTGAAGGGGGAAAAAAGGAGGAAAAGGGGGAATAAGATAAGTGGAGAAGAGAGAGAAGGAATAACTTTGATAATGAGGAAGAAAAGAGATAAAGGAGGAAGATAAGGAGGGAAGGATAACCAGGAGAGGGAGGAAAAGGGAATGGAAGGGAATAAGAAGAATCTGTTTGAAAGGAGGAAAGAGGAAAACAAGATAAATGGAGAAGAGAGAGAAGGAATGACGATGATAATGAGAAAGAAAACAGGAATAGAGGAAGGTAGAAAGGAAAGGAGGGAAGGCTAACCAGAAGGAGAGGAAGGAGAGGAACAAGAAAAAAATGCGAGATGTGGTATTAAAAAAGACGAATGGGAAGAGAAGTAGAAAAGGAATAAAAGAAGAAAGAAGGAGAAAAACGAGAAAAGGAAAGAAAATTAAGAAATAGCACCAAAAAAGAGAAATGGCAGAACGAAGAAATAGAGTACGAAGAAAGATGAAAAAAAGATGAATTAAAATAGGACTCGAAGGACATAATGACGAGGATGGGAAATAAAATCAATTAGGAAGGTTATTAAAAATTCGTTACCTGGTGAAAGACAAATTAATTAAGAGGAGTAAGAGAGAAAAAGAGGAAAGAAGAAGGAGAGAAAAAGACTGATAATTGAACTAATGTGGAAGGTTGAGAATTCTGGAAAAAAAAAGAGAAACAGAGGTGACAAGAAAAAGGGGAGAGATAAAATGTTTAGGAGGGACGAGAGAGGAGGGAAAAAGAGAGAGAGAGAGAGAGAGAGAGAGAGAGAGAGAGAGAGAGAGAGAGAGAGAGAGAGAGAGAGAGAGAGAGAGAGAGAGAGAGAGAGAGAGAGAGAGAGAGAAGGAAAGGTAGGCGAAGGAAAAGAAGGTGAAGAGAGAGTATTGAGAGAGAGAGAGAGAGAGAGAGAGAGAGAGAGAGAGAGAGAGAGAGAGAGAGAGAGAGAGAGAGAGAGAGAAAGGGGGGTAGGGTTATACATAGAATCGAAGGTTGCTAATTAACCGAGTCCCTAGTGTGTGTGTGTGTGTGTGTGTGTGTGTGTGTGTGTGTGTGTGTGTGTGTGTGTGTGTTATTCCCTCCTTTTGCTCACTCCCCTCTTTCTCTTTCCTCTTGTTTTACCTCTTTCTCTCCCCTCCTCCTCCTCCTCCTCTTCTTTTTTATCATCACATTTTGTCCCTTTTCCTCCATATCATCTCATTTGTCCTCAGTTTTTCCTTCCTTCCCTCTCCTTCTCCCTCCATTTTTTCCTCCCTCCCTCTTTGTATATTCTTAACTAATGGGTTCTTTTTTTTTTTTTGGTCCACTCGCCTCTGAATCGTTTATTATTTTGTTTGTTTATTGTTTTTCATATTTACTCGCTCTTTTTTTCTTTCCTTTATTTCACTTTTATTTATTTATTTAGTTTATCTATTCTTTATTTATTTATTTTTTACATTTTTAATTATTTTTTATTTTAACTTTTTTTATTTGGGTAGTTAGGTAGATGGGTAGGTAGGTTAGTTGGTAGAAGAAGTAGTTAATGAAGAAGAAGAAGAAGAAGAAAGACTATTAACTCGCTCTTTTCTTTTTTTTCTTTTTTCTTTCCTTTTTTTCTGTTTTATCTGCCAATAATTATTCATTTTCCCCTTCTCGTCAAATTTATTACGATTATCTGTTTGCCTTTCTGTAATTGCGAGGGAGATTCTTTTCATTACCAAACAAACTAACACACACACACACACACACACACACACACACACACACACACACACACACACACACACAGTCCCATAATAATATTCTTCTTTCTTTTTCTTTTCCATATATTCCAAAACCCATCACCATAACTATATACATTTATTTTACTTTTGTTCCCCCTTTCTGCTATTTATTTTTCACCTTTTTTTTTGCCACGACACACAACAACAACAACAATAAAAAGCGTCTCAATAGTATTCCTTTTTCACTCTTTCCATATATTCCAAAACCCATCATAACTATACATTAATTTACTTTTGTTTCCCCCTTTTTGCTAATTATTTTCACCTTTTTTTTCTGGACACAACACAACAAAGCAGAAAAGCATAAAGCATCCCCATAATAATATTCCCTTTTCTTTCTTTCTTTCTATATATTCCAAAACCCATCACCATAACCGCATGGAGTATGCATCTCATATGTGGGGGGCTCCACTCACACGGCTCTCCTGGACAGAGTGGAGTCTAAGGCTCTTCGTTTCATCAGCTCTCCTCCTCTTACTGATAGTCTTCTACCTCATAAATTTCGCCGCCATGTTGCCTTTCTATCTTCTATCGATATTTTCATGCTGACTGCTCTTCTGAACTTGCTAACTGCATGCCTCCCCCCCTCCCGCGGCCTCGCCACACACGACTTTCTACTCAAGCTCATCCCTTTATTGTCCAAATCCCTTACGCAAAAGTTAACCAGCATCTTCACTCTTTCATCCCTCACGCTGGTAAACTCTGGAACAATCTTCCTTCATCTGTATTTCCTCCTGCCTACGACTTGAACTCTTTCAAGAGGAGGGTATCAGGACACCTATCCTCCCGAAATTGACCTTTCTTTCGGCCACTCCTCTAACTCTTTTTAGGAGTAATGAGTAGCGGGCTTTTTTTTTTAAATTTGTTACCTTTTTACATGCCCTTGAACTGACTCCTCTGCTGTAAAAAAAAAAAAAATATATATATATATATATATATATATATATATATATATATATATATATATATATATATATATATATATATATATATATATATATATATGTATTGCTTTTGTTTCCCCCTCTTTTTGTTATTTTTTCACCTCTTTTCTGTCCGCAAGACACACAACAACAAAAAAAAGGCCCATAATAATATCCCTTTCTATTCTTTCCATATATCTCAAAACCCATCACCATAACTATACACTTATTTTACTTTGGTCTCCCTTCCTTTTCACCCATTTTTTTCACACTTCTTTTCCCGGCCACAGCAATGAACTCGGTTACTTGGCCACATTGCGTACTACTAATGGGCTTGGCCGCAAATTAGCTTAGTTGGGGATGAATAGGGTTTTCTGTTACAGGGACTTTCATCACATGTTCTTTAGAGGGAGACTTATTGAGAATGTAGAGGTATAGCAGGGAGAACAATGATAGCACTTAATTGCTTAGAGAGAGAGAGAGAGAGAGAGAGAGAGAGAGAGAGAGAGAGAGAGAGAGAGAGAGAGAGAGAGAGAGAGAGAGAGAGAGAGAGGGGGAATGTAGAGATAAGGCGAGGGAGAGAATGACGAAGGATGAGGAAGAAGCGTGAGAAAGAAGAGCGAGGGAAGGAGGTAGAATTGATATGAGTGGTGGAAATGAGGCTACGTACAGAGGCTTGTTATAGAGATTAGACTGACAAGTTTTCTGTTACGGGAACCTTCATCACATGTTTTTTAGAGGGGGACTGATTGAAAATGTTGTGATGATGATAGTGGTTATATAATGATAGGACCTGCTGAGAGAGAGAGAGAGAGAGAGAGAGAGAGAGAGAGAGAGAGAGAGAGAGAGAGAGAGAGAGAGAGAGAGAGAGAGAGAGAGAGAGAGAGAGAGAGAGAGAGAGAGATGAATAATTATCGTAGGAGGAGGGGGAGTAGAAAGAAGAAAAATTAATAAAGAAAGTTATTAAAAGTTGCGAAAGTTGATTAAAAGTTCAGAAAAGAGACAAGATTAGGTCAAGGACACACACACACACACACACCAATAAAAAAAGTGAACCCCAACATAACTAAGCTCACCCAGACACACACCAGCACTCACACAACCACACACACAAAAAAATAATTATAAAACAAATAACACTCTTTTCGCTACTCTTTACTCTTTTATAGGAGCGGCGAGCAGCGGGCCTTTTTGATGTACTCTTTTTATTGCCCTTGAGCCGTGTCCTCTGATGTAAAAAAAAAAAAAAAGGCGGTGGAGATTTAACATACCCAAGCACACACACACAAATACACCCAGAAAAACAAATACTGAACCAAAACCAGACAAACACAGGTAAAATCCAACATAACCAACCCCACCCCAACACACACACACACACACACACACACATACCTGGCACGTTGAGGCGGGGGTGGTCCAGGAGGTGAGGAGGTCCCAGGCGTCGAGAGCACCGTCCAAGCGAGCCGTGAACAGAACAGAAGATCGAGAGGCGCTCCAGCAGCCGCTACGTAGCTGTGAGGGCGGAAAAAGGGAGATAGAGATTGTTCACTGAGAAGAGGGGAAGGATAGAGGAGGGTTTCGATGGCATAAAAGCGAAGAAGGGAAGAAGAGGAGAGAAGAAGAGTGTCAGAGCAAAGGGAAGCTAGAATATGAGTGAGAAGCAATAGTAATAAAAAATGTGAAACTCATTAGGGAGCGAAGAAGGGAAGAAGAGGAGAGAAGAAGACTGTCAGACCAAAGAAGGAGAGCTAGAATGTGGGTGAGGAACGAGAGTAATTAAAAATGTGAAACTCGTAAGGGAGGGAAGAAGGAAAGAAGAGAAGAGTGTCAGATCAATGAAGGGAAGCTAGAATGTGGGTGAGAAGAGCGAGTATTTTTTTTTTTACAGCAAAGGAGACACCACAAGGGCACACAAAAAAAGGAAACAATAAAAAAAGCCCGCTACTCGTAACTGTGAGGGCGAAAAGAAGAGCTGGAGATGATTCACTGAGATAGAGAGAGGATAGGAGACGATTTCGAGGTACCGTTGTTTAAGATATTTTTAGTAAGAACGAGGACGATTGAGATAGGTTTCAGCGCTCCAGGAAGAAGAGGGACGAGGGAAGGAGATAAACTTTACAAGAGGTGTTAAGCTGCTCCCACACTAGGACTTTTCAAGCGCGTCATCACGCTACTCGATCGCCTCAACTCCCATATATGGTAAAATGGGCGGAGCTATGCGGGACTCACCGAGAACCTAGCCGAGGGGCATTTGGCGGGACTGGCGAGTCCCGCGCTCAGTTGTTTCCATACAGTGAAGATGGCCTAGAGGAGTTTACAATCTATACGGCATAACCTCAGAGGGCCAACGGTCCGCTCACAAGGGGATACGAGAGAAACACTGCATGTTAATAGCCTAGATTGCCCTAGAACTTACAATCTACACGACATGACCTTGGAGGACCTACGGTTCGCTCACAAGAACTACGAGAGAACGATTACATGTTGAACATTAATTGGGGTAGGAGGGAGTTTGGGTGGTGTGTGCGAGTGTGTGTGTGTGTGTGTGTGGACGAGACGATTGTGTCGCACTGTCGTCACCAGCCGGTTGAAATGTTCGAGGGCGGCTTGGGGGGCAAAGGGTAATTACTCGCCCCTAAGATATTAATCAGTATGGTAAGCCGGGGGACAGGGGGGGGGGGGGATGATGCACTGGGGAGAAGGGGAGGAATGCTTCACTGGGATGGGTGTTGGAGGGCGTTAAATCACTGGGCAACGGAAAGCTGCTTACCTGTAGGTTGAAATGAGGGTGGGTTATGGGCCACTTCATCGCTCTGCGCTCTCTTTTATACCGGGGACAGGGAGAGAAGAGAGGGATAAAGGGATTCCCTGTATTACCCCGAGGGAAGGAACCGTACAACGTCCACTGACGTCTGACTCAGACGGTCGCCTCGCCCGTTTGGGAGTTTCCCCCCCCTTCCCCCTCGAAAGTCCGACTCATGAAGCGCGTTACCAACCCCAGTGTGGGAGCAGCTTAAGAGAGAGTGCATATGCGGGCTTATCATGTATAGATTAGCCATTAAAGTATAGATTATAGATTAGTGTGATGGATGCAATGAGGATAATGAGGGTTTGAGGAAAGAACAGGAGTGATGAGTAACAAAGAGAGGAGGAGGAGGATTATCAAGACCTGAGAGTTGAGAGGTATGGAAAGGGGATTAGATGCTTTATGAAGGGGTTTAAAGTACAATGATGGATGAGATTGGAAAGCATATTATGTAGTGTTGAGAAGGATGAGGGGGAAGGATAAGGGTTTTGAGGATAAGGGGAAAGATAAGGGTATGCTTTAAGTGCGCGGGGAAGAGAAAAGAAGTGATAGAAGAGAAGGAAGAGAAGGAAGGAAGGAGGAAGAGAAAATACGATGATGGGAAGAGAGAAAGAGAGATGGGTGATAAATGAAGAAGAAGGGAAGGTTTGCAGATGGAATGAAGCGAATGAAGTGGATAAGAGATAGAGAAATAAATAAGAGGAAGGAGAGAAAAAAAGAAGAGAGTGGAAGCGAATGAGACGATAGAAAGAGAATAACAAGGCTCATGGGAGAGATAGAGAGAATAAAAGGGAGATAAAGAAAGGAGGTGATAAGAAGGAAAGACGTAAGCGAAGGAAAGGAGGAAAAGGAAATACGATGATAGGAAGAGAGAGAGAAAGAGAGATGGGTGATAAATGAAGAAGAGAATGTTTGCGAATGGAGTGAAGCGAATGAAATGGAATAGAGATGGGGTGATAAATAGGGGAGAAAGAAGGCGACAGAAGAAAGGTTAGTGATAATTAGAGGAAAAAGGAAAGAAAGAAAGGAAGGAAGATTGCGGAAGCGAAAGAGGCGATAGAAGAGAGAATGAGTGATAAATAAAAGGAAAAAGGAAAGAAAAAAAAAGAAAGGAAGAAATAAATATATAAAGAAAGAAAGGAAGAAGGAAAGAAAGAAAGAAAGGAAGGAGGGAAGGAAAGAAGAAAGAAAGAAAAAAGAAAGGAAGGAAGAAAGAAATAAAAAAGAGAAAGGAAGAAGGAAAGAAAGAAAGAAAGGAAAGGTGGAAGGAGGGAAGGAAAGAAGAAAAAGAAAGAAGAAAGGAAAATTAAACAATTAAAGAAAGAAAGGAATGAAGGAGGTGTGCAAGCATAAGAAGCAATACATGGAGAAGAAAAGTCGGCTCATGGGAGAGATAAAGCGAATGAAAGGGATGAAGGAGGAAGTGATAAACGAGGTGAGAAGCGAATCAAAGGCTTCACCGCAAGATTAAACGCGAGAGGAGGAGAGAAGGGAAAGGTAATTACCGGGAGGCTTTTAGTTGTTCTCCCCAACCCGACCTAATTAATTGCCTGGGGAAAATACCCGAGTCGTGAAAGCCACCTGTTGCCGACTTACCTGTGTGTGTTGATGGCTTTCCTGCGGCTAATCTGACCCACCTGTACCAGGGTTGGAAAAAACCCGGTTTAAAAAAAAAACTTTTTTAGGGGGGGGTATTATTTTTTGTTTATTCCTCGTATTTATATGTTTAATCAATTTAAATAAGCAATTAAAAAGTAGTTAAGAGTAAAGCAATAGGTGTGAAGTGTTATCTGAAGGATAGACACTTGTTTAGGTCCTGTTGATACAAGTTGATAACTTGTACTGTACAGGAAACGAACGGGTGAGGCTTGACTACCGGTCACTCAGCACTCCTCAGTTCCTCAGTCTCTCCTTGTCGTGAGTGAGAGGATCACACTGTTTAATTGTTGTGCTTAGCGGGGCACCCTGGTGCGGTTAGTAATCACCCTAATATATATTTAGTATAAATTATAGTTAAGAGTCAGAGAGAAGAAAATAGTGCTGTTTCCTGTGTGTGTGTGTGTGTGTGTGTGTGTGTTATCACTTAGACCAGGGTTTTTTGACCTGGGGTACGCCAAGGGTCTGTCAGGGGATACGCGCTCCCCACGGGTCGTTAGGGTTATGGGCCTGGCCGCCCACTGACTTGTACGTACTGTACGCGTACTGGACAGGAAGAGAAGCGCGAGGTGTGGTCGGGCTCGCACCACTCGACAGTCGTGAACGCCTGTGTTTCCATTAAAGTATATTAAGTAACATGCATTGTTGTTTTAATATATCTCGGTTTATTATGTTTATCTAATAATGCGTCAGCATAATTTTAGCATAATTTGTTATTATATTTAGCACATTTTGGGTAGAGTTAGCATATTTTCACAGCACGTCTAGCACATTTTCGTCCTGACGATTTGGTAACACTGATGAACGGTGAACTGGAGATTGGTGTTGCTGCTTTTTGGCAGGTTGGTTCCTTTGTGGCCACTGTCTTTACTGATACAGTAATTTCGGAATGCTGTGTCGATTTCAGTAACATCATTATCGCAAACTGTGTGGCATTGGCAAGTATAAGATTGAGCCCTGACTTATTCTTAATGGAAAAGGTTGATGAAATAGAAAACACTAGTTTTTCATGTGTACGAAGTGGTGGTGTGCGAAACGATTTGCTATAGCGGCGATGTATTGTCTGGCTGGGTGTAATGTGGAGCATCCGAGTATGGTTTGGCTTGTGTCGTGGCGTGGTGGTTGTGTGATGATGTGTCAGGTGTGTCAAAGCAAAAACTAGAACACAAGCAAATAAGATTAAGAAGAAAAAAAAAACTTGATGTTATTTATTTATTTATTTATTTATTTATTATTATTTTTTTTTGGAAGATCTTTATGGATTTTACTTTTTTTTTTTTTCATGTACATATATGGACCTTATTTATCAGTAGGATATAAACTAAATTTTCTGTAAAATAAAAAATAAAAAACTGGCTTTTTTTTTTAATGCCAACCCTGCTTTTAAGTGAACGATTGTGCTGACGAAAGTGATAATTGTTTACGTGCTTGTTTACTTGTTCATAGAGTGTGTGAGTTTAGAGTTTCCTGATTGTCTGAAATGAGAATGAGTTACGAGAATCTAGTGACTGGTTGGAAGAATGACTAATTGAAACGTTGTGGTGACTGATTTACTGACTGGCTGAAACAGGAATGAGTTACGAGAATCTGCTGACTGACTGAAAGAATGACTTGAGTGGTTGAAAGAATGATTGACTGGTTGAAAGAATGACTGACTGGTTGAAAGAATGACTGGTTGGTTGAAAGAATGACTGACTGGTTGAAAAAATGACTGGCTGGTTGAAAGAATGACTGACTGGTTGAAAGAATGACTGACTGGTTGAAAGAATGACTGACTGGTTGAAAGTATGACTGGCTGGTTGAAAGAATGACTGACTGGTTGAAAGAATGACTGACTGGTTGAAAGAATGACTGAGTGGTTGAAAGAATGACTGACTGGTTGAAAGAATGACTGACTGGTTGAAAGAATGACTGACTGGTTGAAAGAATGATTGACTGGTTGAAAGAATGACTGGCTGGTTGAAAGAATGACTGAGTGGTTGAAAGAATGACTGACTGGTTGAAAGAATGATTGACTGGTTGAAAGAATGATTGACTGGTTGAAAGAATGATTGGTTGGTTGAAAGAATGACTGGTTGGTTGAAAAAAATGACTGACTGGTTGAAAGAATGACTGACTGGTTGAAAGAATGACTGACTGGTTGAAAAAATGACTGACTGGTTGAAAGAATGACAGGTTGGTTGAAAGAATGACTGACTGGTTGAAAGAATGACTGAATTGCTTCACTGACTGACAAGCCATCAACATACCTATTTGTGGAGTGACTTACTGACCTCATATCTCATTGGAGTTACTGATTCCACGACTCCATTATCCAATTTCCAGTTTCTTTTGCTAATTCCCGTGATGCGCTTTACGGAGATTAAATCGAGTTGTGAACAAGATTTAATCAAGTAATTGTCGTCCCCTCGCTGGAAACTTGTCACAAAGGGAAATTCGGGGAAGAAAATAACACCTAGACCTACTACACCTGAGACTAATTAATTAACCCACTCACGCGCTACTAATCAACCTATTCTTACTTCTTCTCACCTGTGTTTCCATTGAACTCGGAGGTAAATAAAGGAACCTATTTTTCTTTAGGGGGCATTTTTTGTATCGATTTTAAGGGGGTGTTAGAGAGAGAGAGAGAGAGAGAGAGAGAGAGAGAGAGAGAGAGAGAGAGAGAGAGAGAGAGAGGGGGGGATGTTTTGTTTATGTATTTCAGGAAGTTTTTTTTTTCTTTTGTATATATATTGTTGAGCTTAGATTTTTTATGCATTTTACAAGATTTTTTATGCATTTTACAGGAATTTTTACATTCTCTCTCTCTCTCTCTCTCTCTCTCTCTCATAGCAAGAAAACTCTTAGAAAGATTAATTGGAATGGTTAACTTCCCTTCTCAATCAGTCAGCCAGGTGATAAAACATTCCTGGCTCGGGCGCGGACTCACCTGTTTGCAGATTAATTAATATTTCCGAAAACTTCTCAACGTCTGCATCAGATTGACTCTCTTGAAATGAGAAGTGACTTAAGTTTTTTTTTCGAAGTAGCGTGTGTCTGTTTTGGGGGCGATTGACTGACTGACTGATTGACTGACTGAGCGATTTACGGACTGACTGATTTACTGACTGACTGATTGACTGACTGACTGATTTACGGACTGACTGACTGACTGACTATCTGGCTGGCTGGCTGGCTGGCTGGCTGACTGACTGGCGGAAGGAAGGACTAATTGACTGACTAACTGACTGACCGAGTGATTATGTTAAATGATGATGAAAGAAAATGAAAGAAAAAAGGAAAGAGAAAGAGAAATGGAAAAAAAAAGAAAGTGGAAGAAATAAAAAGGGAAGAAGGAAGAAGGAAGGGAAAAACACAAGAACCGAAAGAAAGTAAGACAAAGAAAGAAAGAAAGTAGACGAAAAGAAAAAAAGAAGGGAAAGAAAGAGAGAAGTGAAGGTGAGAGAAGGACGAAAGAAAAAAGTAAGAAAAAAAGAGAGAAAGGAAGAAATAAGACACAAGGCCCCAAAACTCGACTCGAAGATCACCTCACATATGTCTTAACCACCTAACCTAACTTTTTTCTTATTTCCCTTTTACTTTTACTCCTTGCCTGTCTTTCCTTATCTTCCTCTTTACAACCTTCCCAACTAACTTAACCCAGCATCCACCACTTAACAACCAAACTACCTAATTAACCACCTTTTTTGTATTTCCTATCATTTTTATCCTTTTTACTAGAACTTCTTTCTTTTGCCTCCTCTTAACAACCTTCCCAGCTAACTTAACCCAACATCCACCACTTAACAACCAAACTACCTAATTAACCACTTTTTTTGTATTTCCTATAATTTTATCCATTTTACTTGAACTTCTTTCCTCTTCCTCCTCTTAACAACCTTCCCAGCCAACTTAACCCAACATCCACCACTTAACAACCAAACTACCTAATCAACCACCTTGTTCTTGTATTTCCTTTCATTTTCATCCATTTTACTTGAACTTCTTTCTTTTTCCTCCTCGTAACAACCTTCCTAGCTAACTTAACCCATCAACCACTTAACCACCAAACTGCCTAATCAACCACCTGGCCAAGCTTACCTGTGCGGGGGCTGGCTTGGTCCACAGTATAGGCGACTCTTTAAAATCCTCCGCCCATAGCTTGATCGTCCAGTCGCCCACGGTCATAAAGTTCTTGAGGAAAAATGGGTTCCGTTGGATAGCGTAAATAGGCGAGATGTGGGCGTTGTATATGAGACCTGTAGGGGAAGATGGAAGGTTGATTAACTGACTGACTGACTGACTGACTGATTATACAGACAGACGGGGAAAGAAATGGAGAAAGAAAGACTGATGATGAAAGAAAGTGAAAAAAGGAAAGAGAAAGAAAATTGGAAAGAAAGAAAAAAAGTGGGAGAAATAAAAAGGGAAGAAGGAGGAAAAGAAAAGAAGAAGAAGAAAGGGAAAACACAAGAGCCGAATGAAAGTAAGACAAAGAAAGAAAGAAGACGAAAAGAAAAATGGTGAAAGACAGAGATTTATACTAACACTATCACAAACCTTTCCTCTCCCAACATAAATCATCTCTTTATTTATCTCTCTATCTGTCTATCTTTCTTACCCTCTTTCATCCTTTCCTCTCCCAACATAAATCATCTCTTTATTTCTCTCTCTATATGTCTATCTTTCTTACCCTCTTTCATATCAACACTAATACCAACTCTACCAAAATCCTCTTTTCTCCCAACACAATCATCTCTCTCTTTCTCTCTCTCTCTCTCTCTCATCACTTATACCACAAACCTAACCTCTCAAAACACAAACCATCTCTCTGTTTCTGTCTCACTTTCTTGCTCTCTTTCATATCAACACTAATACAAACACTACAAAATACCTCTCTTCTCCCAACACAATCATCTCTCTCTTTCTCTATCTCTCTCTCATCACTTATACCACAAACCTATCCTCTCAAAACACAAACCATCTCTCTGTTTCTGTCTCTCTTTATTACTCTCATATCAACACTAATACCAACACTACAAAACACCTCTCTTCTCCCAACACAATCATCTCTTTCTTTTTCTATCTCTCATCATTTATACCACAAACCTATCATCGCAAATCTCAAATCATCTCTTTATTTCTCTATCTATCTATCTTTCTTTCCCTCTCTCATATTAACACTAATACCAACACTAAAAAACTCTCTTCTCCCAACACAATCATCTCTTTCTCTCTCTGTCTCTCTCTCATCACTTATACCACAAACCTATCATCGCAAATCTGAAATCATCTCTTTATTTCTCTATCTATATATCTATCTATCTATCTTACCCTCTTTCATGTCAACACTAATACCAACACTGCCAAAAACCTCTCTCTTCTCCCAACACAATCATTCTCTCTCTCTCTCTCTCTCTCTCACACACACATACCACAAACCTATCCTCGCAAAACTCAAATCATCTCTATATTTCTCTATCTATCTATCTTTCTTTCCCTCTCTCACTATCCTTCCATCACCAACACCATCACCACTACTGCGACCACCAAAGGCAACAACACTGCACTCACTAATTCGATCGGGCGGGCTTCGGGCTCTCCGGTTACACGCCACAACCTGCCCCTGCTCCGTGGCTACCATCAGCTTCGTAGGCATGGTTGGTTCGTACTCTAACGCCGTTGCACTAAGGGCCCGCGCGTGGCTTGGTGGGTCCTCGCGAGCTGGGTCCAGGACTAGTTGATCGGTGGGTTGACTTAACTTTCTCGTGTCCCACCAAAGAACCTGGGGATAGATAGAGGGTGATAGATGGATATATAGAGAGAGAGGGAAGGAGATGAACAGAAGGGTTGAAGGGAATGAAAGGGTGAGGAGGAGATATATTAGGTGAGGAAAGGAATAAGAGAGAGAGGGGAGGAAAGGTAATTACAGAAGACAAAGAGAGAGAGAGAGAGAGAGAGCGAGAGAGAGAGAGAGAGAGAGAGAGAGAGAGAGAGAGAGAGAGAGAGCGTTTATTGTTGTTGTCGTATTTAGGGTCTCTTTTCTTCAGTCTCCCCACAAAATTCGGTTATATGCACCCTAGCCTCTCTCTCTCTCTCTCTCTCTCTCTCTCTCTCTCTCTCTCTCTCTCTCTCCATATTATACGGATGTTACCCTCAAATATCCTTTTCCATTGAGATACAGACAGACAAACAGATAGACAGACAGACAGGAAAGTAACAGAAGATCTAGACTACTTCTACTACTACTACTACTACTACTACTACTACTACTACTACTACTACTACTACTACTACTACTAAGGAAAGGAGTGTTAGGATGCGAAGAGTAGGGAAGAGGAAACAAGGAGGGAGGGAAATTGAAAGGGAAAGAGAATGGGTAACGAAGGGAAGGAAGGAAAAGGGAAAAAAGGAAGGAAAGGGTTGACGAATGAAAGGATGAAGGCAGAATGAAGGAAGATTAGAACAGAAGGAAGGAAAAAAGGGAGAAAAAAGGTGAAAAAAAGGAAAATAAGGAACAAGAAGTGAAGGAAGGGAAGAAAGAAATGAAGGAAGGAGACAAGGAAGACAGAATCGGAGTTATATTAAAAGGTTAGAACAGGAAGGAAGGAAAAAAGGGGGAGAGAGAAAACGTTAAAAAAAAAAGAGAGAAAAGGAATATAAGAAACAAGAAGTGAATGAAGGGAAGAAAGAATGGAAGGAAGGAAGGAGACAAGGAAGACAGAATTGGAGTTATATTAAAAGATTAGAACAGGAAGGAAGGAAAAAGGGGAGAGAGAAAAAAGTTAAGAAAAAAAGAGGAAAGGAAGATAAGAAACAGGAAGTGAATGAAGGGAAGAAAGAAAGAAAGGAAGGAAGCAAGGAAGACAGAATCGGAGTTATATTAAAAGATTAGAACAGGAAGGAAGGAAAAAAAGGGAGAGAGAAAACGTTAAAAAAAAAGAGAAAAGGAAGATAAGAAACAAGAACTGAATGAAGGGAAGAAAGAATGGAAGGAAGGAAGGACACAAGGAAGACAGAATTGGCGTTATATTAAAAGATAGAATTGGAAGGAAGGAAAAAGGGGAGAGAAAAAGTTGAAAAAAGAGAGAAAAGGAAGATAAGAAACAGGAAGTGAATGAAGGGAAGAAAGAAAGGAAGGAAGGAAGCAAGGAAGACAGAATTGGCGTTATATTAATAGATTAGAACAGGAAGGAAGGAAAAAGGGGAGAGAGAAAGAAGTTAAGAAAAAAGAGGAAAGGAAGATAAGAAACAGGAAGTGAATGAAGGGAAGAAAGAAAGGAAGGAAGGAAGACAATTGGCGTTATATTAAAAGATTAGAACAGGAAGGAAGGAAAAAGGGGAGAGAGAAAGAAGTTAAGAAAAAAGAGGAAAGGAAGATAAGAAACAGGAAGTGAATGAAGGGAAGAAAGAAAGGAAGGAAGGAAGAAAGGAGGCAATGAAGACAGGGAGTTTTATTAGACCCCACAAACCCAAGGAAACACCGCATAATAATTTCATCATCTAATATTGATTTCGTGTCTTTCTCTGTTAACACCATCACCACAACAACAACAACAACAACAACAACATTACCACCACCACCACCACCACCACCACCACAACAACAACAACAACAACAACAACAAGATTACCACCACCACCACCACCACTACAACAACAACAAGATTACCACCACCACCACAACAACAACAACAACAAGATTACCACCACCAGTGACTAGCGGGCTTTTTTTTTCACATTTGTTTCCTTTTTTTATGCCCTTGAAATGACTCCTTTGCTGTAAAAAAAAAAAAAAAATGTTACCTTCTCACCTTTCTCATTACCTGTGCAACTATACCCCCGACTAACCATAACAACAACAACAACAACAACAACATCACCACCATCTGTCACCTTCTCACTTTACTCATTACCTGTGCAACTATACCCCCGACTAACCATAACTACAACAACAACAAGATCACCACCACCTGTGTTACCTTCTCACTGTTCTCATAACCTGTGCAACAATACCCCCGACTACCTCACTCTCCTAGTCTCCTATTCATATATACAGCCTCAGTAATGGGCATTTCGCGTCCCTCTTCCCCCACCTGCTCGCCGACGCACCTCAATTCCATCTTTTCTACATATTCATACCCTTACCTAACCTCCCCTTCCTACCTGTGTGTTACCTGGCTGCCTACCTATCTCGCCACCTGTTCGCCGACTAACCTCAACTTCGTCTTTTTTTTTTACATATTCATTCTCTTACCTAACTTGCCCATCCTACCTGTGTGATCTACCTGCCTTCCTTCCTATTTCCTGCTTACCTACCTACCTACCTACCTACCTACCTTGTGATATATAAAACACATACATATATACATTACATTAGTTTCATACATACATACATATGTTTTTGGGGGTTATTTACATGATTTTAATACCACTTTTCTTGTTTATCTATCTATCTACCTAGCCAATTAAATTACCTACCGTTACGTAATCTACCTTACTCTTTCTAGCCATTTTTCTTTCACTTGTACTACCGCTACTACTACTACTACTACTACGACTCCTATTACTACTACTACTACTACGACTCCTACTACTACGACTCCTACTACTACGACTCCTACTACTACTACTACTACTTCTACTACTACTACTTCTACTACTACTACTACTACTACTACTACAAACACACATTCACAACCTCAAAAACCTTACCAACAAAATTCCATCTACTTATTTTCTTTCTCTTTTTTTTCCATCTTTCTCTGTTTTCACTCTCCCATCACTTTCCTTTTCGTCTCCCTTTCCCCTCACACCCCTTTACTCACCTTCCCTTCCTTCTCTTCCCATCTCTTCCTCTTCCCCTCATTTTCCCCTCAGTATCTCTTCCCTTCACCTCACCTTCCCCCATCTCTCCCATTCTTTTATCTTCCCTTCCCTCCCCTTTCTCACCTTTATCATCCCTCCCATTCTTTTACCTTCCCTTCCCTCCCCTTCCTAATCTTTCTCTACCTGTGTTTACCTAGCGCATCCCACACCTTTCAGCTTTACACCTGCTGGTTTTGATACACCTGGGAACACCTAACAAAGAGAGAGAGAGAGAGAGAGAGAGAGAGAGAGAGAGAGAGAGAGAGAGAGAGAGAGAGAGAGAGAGAGAGAGAGAGGGAGAGGAGGAGGGAGGAGAGGGAGAGAGAGGAGATTGGGAAGAGGAGGAAAGTGAGAGGGAGGGAGAGAGAGAGAGAGAGAGAGAGAGAGAGAGAGAGAGAGAGAGAGAGAGAGAGAGAGAGAGAGAGAGAGAGAGAGAGAGAGAGAGAGAGAGAGAGAGAGAGAGGGGGGGGAAGGGGATGGAAAGGGATACTAAGAGGATTTATAAAAGGAAAAACGAGGATTAAAAGGGAAAGGGAAAAAAGATGAGAGGGAAAATATTTGTAACAGGAAAAAAGGAAAATGAGGAAGAAAAAGAGAAAGGAAAAGATAATGAAAGGAAAAAGTGTTGTTGTGGGTTAGGTAACAGAGAGAGAGAGAGAGAGAGAGAGAGAGAGAGAGAGAGAGAGAGAGAGAGAGAGAGAGAGAGAGAGAGAGAGAGAGAGAGAGAGAGAGAGAGAGAGAGAGAGAGAGAGAGAGAGAGAGAGGAGGTGAAAGGGAAATATTGATTAAGAGTGGAGGAAAAGGCAGAAGGCCAGGGAAAATAAAGAAATGAAAAGAGGAAAATGTGATAGCAAGAAAAACATAGAAGAAGAAAGGAGGAGAGATGGAAAATAATAAAGATGGGAAAGAGATAAGGGATTAACGTTTGAAAGGAAGGGAAAGGAAGGGGAGGGATAAAGGGATAGAAATATGGTCGTGTATGTTAGAATGAGGAAGAGAGGGGATTTAAAACATAAGGGGGGGGAGAGAGATAGAGAGAGAGAGAGAGAGAGAGAGAGAGAGAGAGAGAGAGAGAGAGAGAGAGAGAGAGAGAGTAGTGGAAAGTTAAATTTTGGTGTATGTATCGAATAAAAGTTTAGAGATAGAAGAGAGAGATGACAATAGAAGTCGGCTCTAAAAATAAGATAAAAAATAAAGAAAAGAAATAAAGAGAGAAGGAGGAAAATGAAGAGACGGATGAGGAAGAAAGACGAAGAAGAGGAGGAGGAGCAGATGAGAAATAATGAGGCAAATAGTAAAAAAAGAAAAAAAAAAGAATAGGAACAAAAAAGAGAAGATTAGAAAATAAAAAAAGCAAAAAAAGTAAAGAAAAGTCGAAAAAGAAACAGATGGATAAAGAAGGAGAAGTAAGAGGAAGAAGAAGAAGAAGAGGAAGAGGAAAAAGCAGTTGAGAAATAGAAAGAAAAGCAGAGTAAGAAAAATAAATTAAGCAAAGAAAGAAGAAGGAAAAGAAACAGATGGATAAAGAAGGAGAAGGAAGAGGAAGAAGAAGAAGAGGAAGAGGAAAAAGCAGTTGAGAAGTAGAAAGAAAAGCGGAGTAAAAAAAAAAAAGAAATTAAGCAAAGAAAGAAGAAGAAAAAGAAACAGACGGATAAAAAAAGAGAAGGAAGAGGAAGAAGAAGAAGAAAAGGAGGAGGAAAAAGCACTCGTGAAGCAAAAACAAACGAAATATGGAAAAAAAAAGAAAATAAAGACAAAAAAACATGAAAGGAAATGAGAGGAAACAACAGAGAAGAGGGAGGAACAAAAACAAGTGTAAGATCACGAAGAAAATAAGAAGATACAATTAACATAAAGCAAGAAAGAGTGAGACGAAAGATCAGAAGAGGAGGAATCGCAAAAACCAGACAAATCCCATACGAAAGGAAGGAGTTACGAAAACGGATGAAGAAGGCGAAAGAGAAGGAAGCTGAGGAAGGAACAATAGGAGGTAATGGCACTGAAGTCGCCCCTCAATATCCCGTTTTCTTTCTCAATGCCGACGTTCGCTATTTGATGCTCCCCTTTCGTTCCCGCAAATGGAGCCAGTGAGAGACTGAGAGGGGAAGGGAAGGGAATTACGAGAGAGAGAGAGAGAGAGAGAGAGAGAGAGAGAGAGAGAGAGAGAGAGAGAGAGAGAGAGAGAAGCGAAGAATTATCTGGAGATCAACATAAGGAAGAAGGAAATAGTGATAAAGGAAGAAGGAGGAGAAGAAGAAAATGATGATGAAGAAAAAGGATGGAAAAAAGATGAAAAAAAGAAGAAAAAGAAGAGGAAGGAGGAGGAGGAAAATGATAAAAAGAAAGAAAAAAGAAAGAAGGTGACGGAAAAGAGGAAAGAAAAGCAGAAGGAAAAGAAGAAAAGTAGAAGGAAAAAAAGAAGAAGAGAGAGAGAACCATTACCAACCCGTCCACTATCCACCAGTCCCATTACCAACCCTTCCCCTATCCACCAATCCCATTACCAATCCTTCCCCTATCCACCAATCCCATTACCAACCCGTCCCCTATCCACCAATCCCATTACCAACCCTTCCTCTCTCCACCAATCCCGTTATCAATCCTTCCTCTATCCACCAGTCCCATTACCAATCCTTCCCCTCTCCACCAGTCCCATTACCAATCCTTCCCCTCTCCACCAGTCCCATTACCAATCCTTCCTCTATCCACCAGTCCCATTACCAACCCATACCCTATCCACCAGTCCCATTACCAACCCTTCCCCTATCCACCAGTCCCATTACCAACCCTTCCCCTATCCACCAGTCCCATTACCAACCCTTCCCCTATCCACCAGTCCCATTATCAATCCTTCCCCTAAACAACAGTCCCATTACCAACCCTTCCGCTCTCCACCAGTCTCATTACCAACCCTTCCCCTATCCACCAGTCCCATTACCAACCCTTCCCCTATCCACCAGTCCCATTACCAACCCTTCCCCTCTCCACCAGTCCCATTACCAACCCTTCCCCTATCCACCAGTCCCATTGCCAACCCTTCCCCTATCCACCAGTCCCATTACCAATCCTTCCCCTATCCACCAGTCCCATTACCAACCCTTCCCCTATCCACCAGTCCCATTACCAAACCTTCCCCTATCCACCAGTCCCATTACCAACCCTTCACCTCTCCACCAGTCCCATTACCAACCCTTCACCTATCCACCAGTCCCATTACCAACCCTTCCCCTATCCACCAGTCCCATTACCAACCCTTCCCCTCTCCACCAGTCCCATTACCAACCCGTCCCATATCCACCAGTCCCATTACCAACCCTTCCCCTATCCACCAGTCCCATTACCAACCCTTCCCCTATCCACCAGTCCCATTACCAACCCTTCCCCTATCCACCAGTCCCATTACCAACCCTTCTCCTCTCCACCAGTCCCATTACCAACCCTTCCCCTATCCACCAGTCCCATTACCAACCCTTCCCTTATCCACCAGTCCCATTACCAACCCTTCCCCTATCCACCAGTCCCATTACCAACCCTTCCCCTATCCACCAGTCCCATTACCAACCCCTCCCCTATCCACCAGTCCCATTACCAACCCTTCCCCTATCCACCAGTCCCATTACCAACCCTTCCCCTATCCACCAGTCCCATTACCAACCCTTCCCCTATCCACCAGTCCCATTACCAACCCTTCCCCTATCCACCAGTCCCATTACCAACCCTTCCCCTCTCCACCAGTCCCATTACCAACCCTTCCCATATCCACCAGTCCCATTACCAACCCTTCCCCTCTCCACCAGTCCCATTACCAACCCTTCCCCTCTCCACCAGTCCCATTACCAACCCTTCCCCTATCCACCAGTCCCATTACCAATCCTTCCCCTATCCACCAGTCCCATTACCAACCCTTCCCCTCTCCACCAGTCCCATTACCAACCCTTCCCCTATCCACCAGTCCCATTACCAACCCTTCCCCTATCCACCAGTCCCATTACCAACCCTTCCCCTCTCCACCAGTCCCATTACCAACCCTTCCCCTATCCACCAGTCCCATTACCAACCCTTCCCATATCCACCAGTCCCATTACCAACCCTTCCCTTCTCCACCAGTCCCATTACCAACCCTTCCCCTATCCACCAGTCCCATTACCAACCCTTCCCTATCCACCAGTCCCATTACCAACCCTTCCCTATCCACCAGTCCCATTACCAACCTTCCCCTCTCCACCAGTCCATTACCAACCTTCCACTATCCACCAGTCCCATTACCAACCCTTCCCCTATCCACCAGTCCCATTACCAACCCTTCCCTATCCACCAGTCCCATTACCAAGGCTTCCCCCCTCCACTAGTCCCAGTACCAATCCTTTCCCTATCCATAAGTCCCATTACCAACCCTTTCCCTCTCCACCAGTCCCATTACCAACCCTTCCCCTCTCCACCAGTCCCATTACCAACCCTTCCCAACACCACCAGTCCCATTACCCATCCCTCCCCTATCCACCAGTCCCATTACCAACCCTACAACTCTCCACCAGTCCCATTACCAACCCTTCCCCTATCCACCAGTCCTATTACCAACCCTTCACCTCTCCACCAGTCCCATTACCAACCCTTTCCCCTATCCACCCGTCCCATTACCAACCCTTCCCTATTCACCAGTCCCATTACCAACCCTTCCCCTCTCCATCAGTCCCATTACCAACCCTTCCCCTCTCCACCAGTCCCATTACCAACCCTTCCCCTATCCACCAGTCCCATTACCAACCCTTCACCTCTCCACCAGTCCCATTACCAATCCTTACCCTCTCCACCAGTCCCATTACCAATCCTTCCCCTCTCCACCAGTCCCATTACCAACCCTTCCCCTATCCACCAGTCCCATTACCAATCCTTCCCCTCTCCACCAGTCCCATTACCAACCCTTCCCCTATCCACCAGTCCCATTACCAACCCTTCCCCTCTCCACCAGTCCCATTACCAATCCTTCCCCTCTCCACCAGTCCCATTACCAATCCTTCCCCTATCCACCAGTCCCATTACCAATCCTTCCCCTATCCACCAGTCCCATTACCAACCCTTCCCCTCTCCACCAGTCCCATTACCAACCCGATCCCTATCCACCAGTCCCATTACCAACCCTTCCCCTCTCCACCAGTCCCATTACCAACCCTTCCCCTATCCACCAGTCCCATTACTAATCCTTCCCCTATCCACCAGTCCCATTACCAACCATTCCCATATCCACCAGTCCCATTACCAACCCTTCCCCTATCCACCAGTCCCATTACCAACCCTTCTCCTCTCCACCAGTCCCATTACCAACCCGTCCCCTCTCCACCAGTCCCATTACCAACCCTTCCCCTATCCACCAGTCCCATTACCAACCCTTCCCCTCTCCACCAGTCCCATTACCAATCCTTCCCCTATCCACCAGTCCCATTACCAACCCTTACCCTATCCACCAGTCCCATTACCAACCCTTCCACTCTCCACCTGTCCAATTACCAACCCTTCCCCTATCCACCTGCCCCATTAGCAACCTTCCCTATCCACCAGTCCCATTACCAACCCTTCCCCTATCCACCAGTCCCATTACCAACCCTTCCCCTATCCACCAGTCCCATTACCAACCCTTCCCCTATCCACCAGTCCCATTACCAATCCTTTCCCTATCCACCAGTCCCATTACCAACCTTTCCCCTATCCACCAGTCCCATTACCAATCCTTCCCCTATCCACCAGTCCCATTACCAACCCTTCCCCTATCCACCAGTCCCATTACCAACCCTTACCCACTCCACCAGTCCCATTACAAATCCTTCCCGTTCCAACCTGTCCCATTACCAACCCTCCCCTATCCACCAGTCCCATTACCAACCCTTCCCCTATCCACCAGTCCCATTACCAACCCTTCCCTATCCACCAGTCCCATTACCAACCCTTCCCCTATCCACCAGTCCCATTACCAACCCTTCCCCTATCCACCAGTCCCATTACCAACCCTTCCCCTATCCACCAGTCCCATTACCAACCCTTCCCCTCTCCACCAGTCCCATTACCAACCCGATCCCTATCCACCAGTCCCATTACCAACCCTTCCCCTATCCACCAGTCCCATTACCAATCCTTCCCCTTTCCACCAGTCCCATTACCAACCCTTCCCCTATCCACCAGTCCCATTACCAACCCTTCCCCTATCCACCAGTCCCATTACCAACCCTTCCCCTATCCACCAGTCCCATTACCAACCCTTCCCTTATCCACCAGTCCCATTACCAACCCTTCCCCTATCCACCAGTCCCATTACCAACCCTTCCCCTATCCACCAGTCCCATTACAAACCCTTCCCCGATCCACCAGTCCCATTACCAATCCTTCCCCTATCCACCAGTCCCATTACCAACCCTTCCCCTATCCACCAGTCCCATTACCAACCCTTTCCCTATCCACCAGTCCCATTACCAATCCTTCCCCTATCCACCAGTCCCATTACCAACCCTTCCCCTATCCACCAGTCCCATTACCAACCCTTCCCCTATCCACTAGTCCCATTACCAACCCGTCCCCTATCCACCAGTCCCATTACCAACCCTTCCCCTCTCCACCAGTCCCATTTCCAACCCTTTCCCTATCCAACACTCCCATTACCGACCGTTTCCCTCTCCACCAGTCCCATTACCAATCCTTTCCCTCTCCACCAGTCCCATTACCAACCCTTCCCCTATCCACCAGTCCCATTTCCAAACCTTTCCCTATCCAACACTCCCATTACCTAACCTTTCCCTATCAACCAGTCCCATTACAACTACTTTCCCTCTCCACCCTTTCCCTATCCACCAGTCTCATTACCAACCCTTTCCCTATCCACCAGTCCCATTACTAACCCTTCCCTCTCCACACCAGAGAAAGAGAGAGAACCCTTCCCTCAGAGAAATCAAGTAGAAAAAAAAAGATAGTAGATAAGAGAGAGAGAGAGAGAGAGGGGAATTATTTCAAGATCAGCCCTAAAATAAAGATAGTAGATTATAAAGGAAGATGAGGGGAGAGAGAAGGGCAGAGTGGGAATGATGTAGAGGTGGAAAAGTTGAAATAGTAGTGGAAAAGTTGTGGAAAAAGGGACATTGTGAGTCATTTTTTGAGCGGAAAGAAGAGGAATAAAGGAGGGGAGGAAGAGAAAGGTGAAAAGTTAACAGTTTGAGAAGGATACATAAGCAGTAGTAGTAGGAGTAGTAGCAGTAGTGGTAGGAGGAGATGGAGGAGGAAGAAGAAGAAGAAAAAAAGAAGAAAAAAGAAAAAAAAGAAAAAAAAAGTAGAAGTAGGAGGAAGAAAAGAAAACTGAATCGTGAAAACGAAAATGGTTGGAAAAGAAAGACAAACATAGAGAGACAAAGACACAGAAGGCACAGCACTCATTAAAACCAAAAAAAAACATTCAAAAATCGAAAAAAAATACTAGAAAACAAAAAAACAACTGAAAAATATCTCACAAAACACGTAAACACAAACAAAAAAAAGACAGACCAACAGACAGACAGACACAGGCAGATAAAAAAATACCTCTTAGCTAATCACTGGACCATAACACAAATACATACAAGACCTTCCTTATTACCTGTATATAACTTCTCTACCTGTCCATTCACCTCACTTTTTACTCCACCACCTCCATCCACCTCAATTACTACCTATCTATCCACCTCTTATACTTGTCCATCCACTGCAATTACCTTTCCATTTACTTTACACACCTGTTCATCCACTTCATTTACTATCTCTCTATCCACTTTACCCACCTGACCATCCACTTCAGTTACCTTTTTCGTCTACCTTACACACATTTTCATCCGCTTCCATTACCTGTGTCTCCACTGTACCTGTCTCATCCATCTCATGTACCTGTCTCATCCACCTCATTTACCTGGTCATCCACCTCACTAGTTACCTATCCATTTCATTTACCTGTCTCATCCACCTCATTTACCTGGTCATCCACCTCACTAATTACCTCTGCATTTCATTTACCAGTCTCATCCACCTCATTTACCTGGTCATCCACCTCACTAATTACCTATCCATTTCACTTACCTGTCTCATCCATCTCATTTTCCTGTTCTTCTGTCTCTTACCTGTCTCATCCATCTCATTAACCTGTCCACGTGTCACTCACCTGTCCGTCGAGGGAAACCGAGAAGAGTTCGCAGCGTGTCTTGTGGGCCAGCCAGGTCAGGGACGTCACCATCTGGCTGTGGCTTATCGCTAACCCAGTAGACTCAACGGGGCTCGAACCCTGGCGCGCGTCCCACCATGATACCTGCCCGTTGCTGAGGCCTGGGATGGGGGGAGGAGGTTTGATTACGAAGGCAGGGGAAAGGGGGATGAGTAGGGAGGGAAAGGGAGGGGAGGATGGAAAGAAAGGGAAACAGGAATGAAGGGAAGGGAAGGAGAGGAAACTGTGTGAGAAGAGGAGGGAAGGGGAATGGCAGACAATAACCGGAGGGGAAAGCAAGAGAAGGGCAGTAGAATAAAGGAAAGAAGGGAAAAAAGGCAATCTATATATATTTTTTTAGGCGGACAGGCGAATAGATAATTAAAAAAAAAAAGTATCTGTATTAATCCCTTATTTTTTGTTTATCTATTTTTTTATTTGTTTTTTTGTATAGAATGAATGTCGGTCCAAATACCTCTATATTCTTTTTCAGGCGGACAGGTGGATAGATAATTAAAAAAAGGTATCTGTGTATTTATTCTTTACTTTTTTATTTATCTATTTATTTCTTTATTTTTTTGTATGGAATAAAAGTCGGTCCAAATACCTTATTTAATTATATCTGCCCACCTATCTACCTACACTGCCATATCCTTATCCGTGTATTTATCCATTTCTTTCTTCATTTACTCATTTATTTACTTGTTTGTGTATCGAGAAAAAGCCACTATATATTTTGTTTAAATAAATTCCAACATATCTCTCTCCTCTCTGTGTATTTACATAATCGTCTTTCTTCCTTCTTTCTTTCATATATTTATTTTTCTGTTTGTTTATTTATTTTGTTTATTTGTTTATTTATTCACTCGTGCTCCCTCCTCTCTCAGGCTGGGACATCAAAGCCGCGATTCACCTCATTCCCGACATTCAGGTGAGCCGTGGAAAACAGGAATACGCCCCGGCACACGACACACAGGTAAGCGCCCCCCCCCCCCCTCCGCCCCCTCACCCCTCATTCACCTGCCCTCCCGCCCCCCGCACGTGCCGCTCCCCTCCCTTCACGGACCGCCCCGCTCTCTTCCTCCTTCACCCTCCTCCTCCTCCTCCTCGTCTTTCATTCATTCAGTGCATTTGCAAGACGAAGATGTAGCTGAGTTCGCGGATGTACTCTCTCTCTCTCTCTCTCTCTCTCTTTAACTCTATCTCTCTACTTTTCTACCTATATATCTATCTACCTACCTGCCTGCTTAGTTCTTTATCTACCTATCGATCCATCTACCTAACTATCTATGTTAATATATGTCTGCCAGTCTATTTATGTATCTATCTATTTCCTGTCTAACTCTTTATACACCTACCTATCTTTCTATATCTCTCCTTATCTCTCTCTATCTACGTATCTAATCATCTATATCAACCTGTCGAACTTTCCCAATCAATCTGTCTATCTGTCCATCTCACCTGCCGCCAGTACGCTGTTGTCCTTGCAGTTGTATTGAAGACATTGCAACCACGCCGGGCCACACAGTTCCAGCTCCGGGTGACTACTGGTGTCTGGGCGAAAAAAGGGAAGAAAACGGATGAGGGAAAACTTGTTGGTGGCGTAAGAGAAAATGGGATAGAGGTTGCAGACGGGATAAGGGGGAGACGAGAGAGAGAGAGAGAGAGAGAGAGAGAGAGAGAGAGAGAGAGAGAGAGAGAGAGAGAGAGAGAGAGAGAGAGAGAGAGAAGGATAAAATTGTGCTCTTGTTGTTGTTGTTGCTGCTGCTGCTGTTGTGAGCGTAGGAAAGAATAATTGAATTTGAAGATTTGAAAGCATTCCCATTGTTGTCTGAATTTCCATAACACACACACACACACACACACACACACACACACACACACACACACACACACACACAACACGTCCCAGTAGCTCAGTGGTTAGAGTGTCTGCCTCACAACCAGAAGGACCGCGGTTCGATTCCCCGGCCGGGTGAAGATAAGTGTGGTTTATCTTCTTTCACGTGTAGCCCCTGTTCACCTAGCAGTGAGTAGGTACGTGACGTAAGGCGAGGAGTTGTGACCTCGTTGTCGCGGTGTGTTGTGTGTGAGTGGTCTCAGTCCTACCCAAAGATCTACTATGAGCTCTGTGCTCTTTCGTAGGGGAACGGCTGGCTGTCGAGAGAGAGACCCGCAGCAGAACAAGAGGTGAATTACACACACACACACACACACACACACACACACACACACACACACACAAGGAGATGCAACACGATATCTTTCAACGGTGTCAATTTTTATGCAACCTTTCTGTGTGTGTGTTTGTGTGTGTGTGTGGGTGTGGGTGTGGGTGCGTGTGTGTGTGTGTGTGTGTGTGGGGGTGTGGGTGCTGGTACCAAATACCCTTTTAGAATGCCCTAAGCTACCTCCTTACATCGGCTTCCTCTTACAAGTCTTCTCACTCCACCTCTTCCTCTCCCACCTCCACCTCCTCCTCCTCCTCCTCTTACAGAACCATTCACTCAAGAAAAGTTGGAATATTCGTCCTCTGAAAACCGGGTGTTTTTTTTTTCTCAAGTTTACCCTTTTTTCCCTTCTTATTTCCTCTACTTCTCCGTTTTCTTTCCCATTCATTGTAGTGCTTTCATTGTTTCATTCTTCCTTGGTGGTGATGGTAGTAGTAGTAGTAGTAGTAGTAGTAGTAGTAGTAGTAGTAGTGAATTTTCCTACTGAGCTTTTAAAACGTCATATATTTTTTTTCTTCTCCTCCTCCTCCTCCTCCTCCTCCTCCTCCTCACATACCTTTTACCAGACAAATTTTGTGATCATTTAAAATGCTAGAAAAGAGTCGAGAGATAGAGAGAGAGAGAGAGAGAGAGAGAGAGAGAGAGAGAGAGAGAGAGAGAGAGAGAGAGAGAGAGAGAGAGAGAGTATTTTATGTAGCACCTTTCCGAGTTCGTTCCAAATTAAAATGGACCAACCTTTCTCTCTCTCTCTCTCTCTCTCTCTCTCTCTCTCTCTCTCTCTCTCTCTCTCTCTCTCTCTCTCTCTCTGTTCTCTTTTAATTAGTGCTCGAAATTGCGTAACGGTAACACACACACACACACACACACACACACACACACACACACACCGAGGAGACACATATGTTCCTCCTTTCTCTCCAGCGACATACTCCAAACAAAGGGAGGAAAAAAAAAAGGAGGAGAAAAAAGTGTAGAGGAGGTATGATGGAGGTAAAAAAGGAAGAGAAAATAGTGGAGAGTAGATAATGAGAGGGAAGATAATGGCGAAGAAAAGAGGAGAGAAAAAGAAGGGAAGGAAAAGAAACGAAAGAGGAGATGAAAGTGAGAAAAGAGAGAAGAAAAGGAGGAAGGGGATGGAACAGAAGAGAAGAAAGGAAGGAGTTGAGAAAAACAAAGAGAATTGAAGAAAGAGAGAAAGAATAAGAGGAAGACAAGAGAGTATAATTGAAGGGAAGGAAGGGAAGAAAAGAAAAGGGAAGGGAAAGAGAAGGGAAAGGAAAGGGAAGAGGAGGAGGGAAAAAGGGAGGGGAAGGAAAGAGAAGGGAAAAAAAGAAAAGGGAAGGGAAAGAGAAGGAGGGAAAGGAAAGGGAAGAGGAGGAGGGAAAAAGGGAAGGGAAGAAAAGAAAAGGGAAATAAAAGAAAAGGGAAGGGAAAGGAAAGGGAAGAGGAGAAGGGAAAAGGGGAGGGAAGAAAAGAGAAGGGAAAGGAAAGGGAAGAGGAGAAGGGAAAAAGGGAAGGGAAGAAAAGAGAAGGGAAAGAAAAGGGAAGGGAAGGGAAAGAAAAGGGAAGGGAAAGAAAAGGAAGGGAAAAGAAAGGGAAGAGAAGGTGGGAATAAGGGAAGGGAAGCAAAGAGAAGGAAAAGAAAAGGGAAGAGGAGGAGGGAAAAAGAGAAGGGAAGAAAAGGGAAAGAATAGAAAAGGGAAGGGAAAGAAAAGGAAGGGAAAGGAAAGGGAAGGGAAGGAGGGAAATGAAAGGGAAGGAGATTTTAACGAAAGGGAAGAGAAGGGAAAGACTAGGAAACGGAAGAGAAAGGAATGAAAGGAAATAAAAAAAACATTAAAAAGGAAAGACAAGAGAATTAATGAAGAAGACAGACAGACAGACACAGACGAAACCGCGTGAAAAAATATATGTAAAGAAACAAAACAAAAAATCGGTTCTCGCCAGCTTCAGAAACCCTCACAGTAATTAATCCAACGGGCGTAAAACACTCCTCCTCAGCCAGTAATGAAAGGAAAGGTTG
>NC_066527.1:16087510-16095010 GCF_024679095.1 Eriocheir sinensis
ATAGGTGAAAGATCTTTACTCATCGGGAAAAGAAAGAAGAAAGAAGAGTAAATAGGTGAAAGATCTTTACTCATCGGGAAAAGAAAGAAGAAGAAGGAAGAGTAAATAGGTGAAAGATCTTTACTCATCAGGAAAAGAAAGAAGAAGAAAGAAGAGTAGATAGGTGAAAGATCTTTACTCATCAGGAAAAGAAAGAAGAAGAAAGAAGAGTAGATAGGTGAAAGATCTTTACTCATCAGGAAAAGAAAGAAGAAGAAAGAAGAGTAGATAGGTGAAAGATCTTTACTCATCAGGAAAAGAAAGAAGAAGAAAGAAGAGTAGATAGGTGAAAGATCTTCACTCATCAGGAAAAGAAAGAAGAAGAAGGAAGAGTAGATAGGTGAAAGATCTTTACTCATCAGGAAAAGAAAGAAGAAGAAGGAAGAGTAGATAGGTGAAAGATCTTTACTCATCAGGAAAAGAAAGAAGAAGAAAGAAGAGTAAATAGGTGAAAGATCTTTACTCATCAGGAAAAGAAAGAAGAAGAAAGAAGAGTAGATAGGTGAAAGATCTTTACTCATCAGGAAAAGAAAGAAGAAAGAAGAGTAAATAGGTGGAAGATCCTTACTCATCAGGAAAAGAAAGAAGAAAGAAGAGTAGATAGGTGAAAGATCTTTACTCATCAGGAAAAGAAAGAAGAAAGAAGAGTAAATAGGTGAAAGATCTTTACTCATCGGGAAAAGAAAGAAGAAGAAAGAAAGAGGAATAGACAGATGAAGAATCCTTACGTATTCATAAGGAAAAGAAAGAAGAAGAAAAAAAGAAGAATGGACAAAGATGAAAAGCGTTGCCTGTTCATAAAAAAGGAAGCAGCAAAAAAAAAAAATGGTACTGATTAAAAACGTAACCAGTTCATGAGCAGAAACAAGAAAGAAAGAAAAGAAAAGATTTAGAAACAGAGAAACGTTACCGGTTTAAGACGAAAAACTCTGATATTAATGAAAAAACGTTGCCTGCTCATAAGAACAAACAGACTGATGACAAACGGTTCTATAAATGAGAAAAACGTTACTGGTTAATGAGAAAACTTTATCAGTGCATCAATGAAACGTTACCGGTTGGTGAGCGAACGTTAAAGTCAAGGTGAAGATGCAGGCGAAGGTGATAATTACAGGTGATCAAGACAGAATTAAATACGAATGAAAAAAATATACTTGTGAATCGGAAAACGTCACCTGTGGATTGAAAATGTTACCAGTGGATTGACGGAAGAGAGGAATGGTGTGTGTGTGTGTGTGTGTGTGTGTGTGTGTGTGTGTGTGTGTGTGTGTGTGTGTGTGTGTGTGTGTGTTTAATAATAATGCTTAGCGCCGCGTGGTAGAAAATAATTTACAACTAAAGCGGCGGAAATAAAAGTTGACAATACGCCATTATTAATTTTTTGAACAGCGAGTGGAAACGATTTTGTCATATATATTAATTAATCTGACGGTATGTGTGTGTGTGTGTGTGTGTGTGTGTGTGTGTGTGTGTGTGTGTGTGTGTGTGTGTGTGTGTGTGTGTGTGTGTGTGTGTGTGTGTGTGTGTGTGTGTGTGTGTGTGTGTGTGTGTGTGTGATTTACATAGATTTACATAGAAAATCAGACCACACAGACCCCATGGTCCAGACTTGGTGGTCTGTCCTTAAACCTAAGTGATTTTACATTAATCAGAAGACTCCAAAACGTTGCATTTCTACTCTAGTTGATATTGAGAGAGAGAGAGAGAGAGAGAGAGAGAGAGAGAGAGAGAGAGAGAGAGAGAGAGAGAGAGAATAATAAGAATAAGGGCTTTATTTCCATTGTTCCAATGGCTATTCTTTTACATGAGACTTACGCTTACGAGAACATTAAAATGAAGTTAATACACAAAAGAAAACACCTATATTAAAATTGAGTTAGACAACATTCGTGAGTTATAAGGTAAAAAGTATTAAACATAAAAAGCTAAAACGTTATCATCATAAAAGGTTAAAGTATACTTTAAAGTGTTAAGATCAGAGTATGAGTAAGATGTAGTCAGACAATATAACATAAAATGTTTAAATATGGCGAGGCAGTCGGAGTGAAAGTGTAAAAAAAAAAAAAAAAAAAAAAAATGGAACATGTCATGTAATATTCACAATTCAAATTGTTTGTTGAAAAGATGTATCTTCAGACGTGTTTTAAAAGTGTTGAGGCAGGAAGTATTTTTTACGTTGTTAGGAAAGCTGTTCCATAGTGTGGGTCCGGCAACTTGGAGGGACTTGGTGCCCAAGTTAGTGCTGCACGTGGGGACGTAGAGCTGTTCAGATTGCCTCGTGCTGACATTGTGGTTGTGCCTCTCACTCACTGTTGGCAGTGGAAACGCCCAATTAGGAACTTTTTTTATTAATGAGTTTGTAGATAATTACTCCGATTTCAAAAGTATGTTTCTGTTTTATTTTGAGCCAGCCAAGTTCTTTGATAAATGGAGTAGCGTGTTCACTCCTGGGAGCTCCTCCAAGTGCTGCCTTTTCTGCAAAATTTTGTAGTTTTTGCACGCGATGTATTTGAGAAGCATTATTAGCTCCCCAGATACTGATCCCATAATTAATTATACTCATGACTAATGACTGAATGGCATAAATTCTTGTTGTTTTATTAAAGTGTTCCCTTAGTCTATTAACGTACATAATTGTTGCGTATACTGTTTTGCTCATCTCGGAGATATGTGCACCGAACAATAAGTGGCTGTCAAAGTAAACGCCCAGGTTCTTAAGAGATGAACTGGGAGTGGTAACGTTCCCGTCCACCTGCATGTGAGTGTCGGGAGGAGTCTGTGCGAGGAGCCGCCTTGTTCCAGTGAACATGCACTGCGTCTTTTGTGCATTTAACAGTAGACCAATCTTATTAAAGTATTGTTTTGCAAGTTTAACAGTTCCTTCTCCTTTACGTATTATGTTGTTAAGATCATCTATGTAAACACTGTGGATGAACTGGGTGTCGTCAGCATACTGGATTATTTGGCAGTTCAAGAAATAGCGCCAAAGCATAGACTTCACAACTAGTTGACGGGAAATCTCTTCAGTCTTGGCGCGCTGGCTTCGCGTAAGGGGCCGATTGTTATGGCGACTTTCACTGCGACAACTCAAACACACTCTGCGTTCTTACTCCGAATTTAAGTGGAAACAGGACGAAATCTTCAAGTTTTAGTGCATACAAGCAGGCAGGAGTGTCTCTAGAGTGATTTGGTCGAGGATTCAAGGTAACTTATATAAAATAGCACCATGCGTGCACTTTGAAAACGTTGTGTAAAAAATGGCAAATTTGCGTAACTTTAGGTTGAAATCTTTACGTAAAATGAATGATAACTGTAGGATAGTGAAGTCCACAGTTTTACGTATTAGGAAACAAGAAATGTACGTTTAGTTAGTGCCTACATGGCAACTCAGCTCAGTTCCCGCGTCGCCTAACTCGCCTTAGGCACGCAGTCACACTTCTCTGTAAAGGATTATCGCTGTCCTGCCTCTGTTTACTCTCCAAGTAAAGGACCTACAGTTATTCATCGTCTCTGTACCCTTCCCCACAACTGCAAGGATCCAGAGGACGATACAAGAAGACACAGAAGGCAGTGGATCGAGTGGAAGTGACGGAGGAGACACAAGATATGAGGACGCCGCGACCCCGTGGAGTAAACTGTGGAGGAGCCGTACTACGCCATCAGTGCAGTGGCTCTGCACATCACGTGCAATGCCCTGCCCGCCTCCTGCAGGGACATCATCCTCCGCAAGATCCCCGGGGTCGAGTATGTGTGCATGGGGAAGGCCAACTCTGACCCGACTGAGCACTCTTTCGGCAAGCGCCACACCATGTGCGCCGCCAACTGGACGAGCGTGCAGAACTTCATGGTGAGCAACAGGTTGGACCAGCGCCTGCATTTGCTGAAGCTCGTCGGGTTCTTCCCCGGGGACGTGCAGGCCGACCTGGACCGGGCCAAGGCAGAGAAGGAGGACGACGAGGTGATCTTGGCCCAGCTTGCCAGGGAGCTGGCCGACGACCAGCCGGACCCGCCGACGGACGAGTTGCTCCTCGCCGCGGTCGGCTACCTGGCCAGGAAGGTCCAGGCCAACTCCTCTGTGGCCGAGTGCTGCAAGCAGGAGCTTGCCCAGCAGGAGGAGATGAAGATTACCGTGGAGCTCGAGAGGGCGACCCGCCCTCTGTGATGTTCGACGCCCTGGTCGAGCTGGTCGACAGGGGAGAGCTGGAGACAGCCCAGGCGTCAGCGGCGGCCATCTCTCTCCCAATGCCCCATGGCGTCCTTCGATGTCGGTGTGGACCCCCTCCAGTGGGGACAAGGGAGAGCGCAGGTTGAGGTTCCTTCCTCTGCCATGCGCCACAGGGACGGGTTCAGGCACCTCCTGGAGTTCCTGGCGGCCTCAGACCCGACCTTGCAGGGGTACAGGTGCCAGGAGGGGGCAACCTGGCCAACACCATCTTGCCGCACATCAGCAGGTCCCTCTTCAACTGTTTCGGTGCTAATTTCTCCAAGGACGTGACCTCAGAAGCGAGGAAGAACAAGGCCTTGAAGCAGCCGACCGGCAGGAAGAGGAGCAGTATCGAGGAGGGCAGGAAGGAGACGGCGAGGAACAGGGACGTGTACAAGTCCAGGAAACTGACCAAAGGCTAAAGTGATTGTTCAGGGACGAGGGCCAGATAGCCGGCAAGACGTGCTGCTGCAATAGTGACATCAAAATAAGTTGTGATTGTATATAGAAAATGAATATTTTGCTTTTGTTGAGTAAAATTAAGATGTTTCTGCATGCTTTCCTCAAGTATTAAGTTTCTAATGTGAAAATTAAGTGATTTATTAGATGTTAAAACTTACGTAAAAATTGCACTAAATAAAAACATAAGTAGCTATTTCGGGCAAAAACTTATAAGATATGCTAAATATTGCTATTGATTCTGAAAATATAAGTGATTATCTCTGCATTTGGTGATGTTTGTGCATCTAGCGTAAAATCTGAGGATTTTATAGCCTTTTTAAGTTTTGTTATACTTATATAAAAAACAATTAATCGGGATTTTATTAGGGAACGACTTTGAATTTTTTGATACCGCTGCTCATGGAGACTCATATATGCCTAAGGGAGGTGCCTGTTTTAGTTTCAGGTCGCTAGCTGCTTTGGTTTTGAAAATATTTAAATTTTAAATTTTTGAAAATCGGCCCCCTGCGAATCGGCCCCGCGCCCCGTTTCCCGTCAAGAGATTGTGAAGTCTATGGCCAAAGGTTGTTTACATATATAATAAATAAAACTGGACCAAGTACTGATCCTTGAGGCACACCGTAGGACATGCTGTAGAGAGAGAGAGAGAGAGAGAGAGAGAGAGAGAGAGAGAGAGAGAGAGAGAGAGAGAGAGAGAGAGAGAGAGAGAGAGAGAGAACATAATAGTCACCTTCAGGGTACAGGTGAGTTCCAATTTTGATCCAATTCTTTCCTTTCCTTTTTTTTCTTTTCCTCGCTTAATATATTTCTTCGATACTTGTGATTGCTTGGCGCGCACACACACACACACACACACACACACACACACACACACACACACACACACACACACACACACACACACACACACACACACACACACACACGAAAAATAATTGATTAAGAAGTTTGGAGCAGAAGTTGACGAGTGCGCGAGTCTCTTGCGTGTTGTTTCCGAACTGTCAATTTTGCAGTCCATAGAAACATGCAAGATTGAGAGAGAGAGAGAGAGAGAGAGAGAGAGTTTAAAGTACTATTTCTATCAATCTCTCTCTCTCTCTCTCTCTCTCTCTCTCTCTCTCTCTCTCTCTCTCTCTCTCACTATATCTTAACTTCGCCCAAACTCTCCCACTTACGATTCACTTCCTAAATCATCGTTCAGCCCGTGTGTGTGTGTGTGTGTGTGTGTGTAAGCGAAGAGATGAGAGAGGGAAGTGGGCGAAGGTGAGGCTGAATTGTTTTTTTGTTTTGTTTTGTTTTGTTTTGTCTTTTTTTTTTCTTGTCTTTATTGTTGTTCTTATTGTGGTTCTGTTTTTTCTTCTTTTTCTTATTTTTATTTGCCTGTGTTGTTATTCTTGTTTTTGTTCTTCTTTATTTTTCTTCTTGTACTACTTCTACTCCTTCATCTCTTCGTCTTCTTTGTCTTTTCTTTTTCTACTTTTTCTTCTTGTTCTTGGATTTGGTTTTTATTTTGTTCTTTTTCTTCTTGTTCTTCCTCCTCCTCTTCTTCTTCTTCTAACCTCGCGCTTGTATTTTTTTTTTCTATTCGTCTTGTTCTTCTTCCCCTTGTTCTTCTTCTTCCACTTCTTCATTATCTTCTTCTAACCTCGCTCTCATATTCTCACACACATGACTCCCTTTCCATCGTACACTATCATCATCATCATAACTATCATCATCATCATCATCATCTTCATTAGTCTTACCTCATACTCATTTTCTAACACACATGAATCTTCCAAACTTACACTATCTTCAGCCTTACACCATCATCATCATCACCATCACTACCATCACCATCATCATCATCACCATCACTACAATCACCATCATCTTCATCAACACCATCATCTGCCTCACCTCGTGCTGGGACATCTTGGGGACGCTCTGCACGGCGGCGTCTTGGGTGGGTAGCGGAACATACTCTTCCAGCAAGGCGGGGTCAGGGCGGATAGACAGCAGTAGGCGGGCCGGCGGGGTGTGGAAGCGAGCCGGCCTGCCCTGGAAGATGGAAAGGATGAGGGAGGGAGGGAAGTGATGGGAAGGAAAGGGGAAGGAGAAAAGTGAGGGAAGGATGGGGAGAGGACGGATGAAGAGAAAGGGGTTGAGAAAGAGAAAGTGGAACGGAAGAAAGGGTTATTGAACTTTTTCAGATGCTTGAAGACTTGAATCATATCCCCTCATAGGCGTCTTTTCTCCAGTGTAAAGAGATTGAGTCGCTTGAGTCGTTCCTCATACGGTTGAGCCCTTAAGGTTGGAATCATCTTTGTGGCGCGTCGTTGAATCCTTTCCAGTAAAGCAATGTCCTGTCTGTAATTAGGAGACCAGAACTGGAGAGGTTAGGAAAAGGGAGTGGGAAGGGGAGGAAAGAAGAGGAAAGAAAGGATTGGGATGGGGATAGGAGTGAGGGAAGGGATGGGGATGGGGTAAGGAAAGGAAAAGGGGGAAGGGTGTGTATAGAAAGAGGAAGGGGAGGGAAAGGAAGGGGAAAGGGAAGGAATAAATAGAAAGGCGAAGGAAAAGAACGAGATGGTGAATGGGAGGAAAAGAGAAAGAGAGAGAGAGAGAGAGAGAGAGAGAGAGAGAGAGAGAGAGAGAGAGAGAGAGAGAGACTGTCACAACTTCACAAGGTCTCAAAGTCGTGCAAGAACGTCCAAACTCACGTTGTGTGTATGTCAAAGAATCCTCCTCCTCCTCCTATTCCTCGACCTGAAAGTTAGTTATTCTCTCTCTCTCTCTCTCTCTCTCTCTCTCTC
>NC_066527.1:16100010-16120010 GCF_024679095.1 Eriocheir sinensis
TCTCTCTCTCTCTCTCTCTCTCTCTCTCTCTCTCTCTCTCTCTCTCTCTCTCTCTCTCTCTCTCTCTCTCTCTCTCTCTCTCTCTCTCTCTCTCTCTCTCTCTCTCTCTCTCTCTCTCTCTCTCTCTCTCTCTCTCTCTCTCTCTCTCTCTCTCTCTCTCTCTCTCTCTCTCTCTCTCTCTCTCTCTCTCTCTCTCTCTCTCTCTCTCTCTCTCTCTCTCTCTCTCTCTCTCTCTCTCTCTCTCAAACCCGTAACATACCTCACCGCATCCCGTTTTCCTTACATATTCTGCCCCAAAGAGAAAACGGATCATTGACAAGGTAGAGGTGGAGGAGGAGGAGGAGGAGTAGGAGGAGGAGTTTCTCTACCCAGGATGTTGCGAGGAGAAACTTTCCTCTAAGGGCAGTGTGTGATTCAAGGTGTGTGTGTGTGTGTGTGTGTGTGTGTGTGTGTGTGTGTGTGTGTGTGTGTGTGAAAGCTGCAGTCAGTTGTCCGCGCGGGGCTGTGGTTGATGCGCGCGCCGCCCCGACAGAGCGAAGAAAACGGAGTGTCAGAGAAGTTGGTAAAGCGATAGAGAACAGTGCCAGAAAAGTGGTATTGAGAGAGAACAAGGTGACACGTTTTCAAGACAGAGAACGGAGTGACAGAAGTGACGGAGAGAGAGAGAGAGGTGGCAGAGTATTATTGAGAGAGAAAAGCGAACAGTGAATACCGAAACAGTGATTGAGAGATAGAGAATTGTGTGACAGAAGTGGTTGAGAGAGATTGAAAGAACGCAGCGGCAGAGAAATTATACAGAGAAATAAAAGAGCAATAAGTGCCAAAAACAGTAGTTGAGAGATATAAGGAAGTGACGGAGAAGTGGTTAAAAGAGATAGACAAACGAAGTGACAGAAGTGGTTAAAAGAGATAGAGAATGGAATGACAGAGGTGTTTGAGAGACAGTGTGAAGTGGCAGAGAAGTGGTTGAGAGACAAAACAGGGCCAGAGAGAGAGAGAGAGAGAGAGAGAGAGAGAGAGAGAGATGAAAAAATTAAGTAAGGAAAAGATTAATATATGAAAGAGAGGTAAAGGGAAAAGAGAAAATATACTAGAAGGAAAAATAAGAGTAGAAAACAGAGAGAGAGAGAGAGAAATAATGTAATATCAGGTTTAGAGATTGGCGGTTGGGGAGTGTCTGCATTTGTTCTGATAGTATGAAATATAACGAACAAAACAGTGAATAGACGAAGAACTAGAAGAAAAGTTTAGAAAGAGAGAAAAAAACGGTTGCATAATAGTTCGTTGTGTTTTTTGGTAATAAGTGAAAGGTTAAACAAACAGAACAATAAACAAGAGAACAGTTAGCATAGAAAAGAACTAAATAAACTAAAGGAGAGGTAAAAGTTAAAGAGAAAAACGAAAACAATACCTTAAACTGCAATATATATTTTTTTCAGAATATTAACAAGTGCAGAAAATAATAAAAAAATAACATAGTTGGTGATATCTGAAAATTTGTCCACACCACGATCAACTTTTTTTTTTTTATATTAAGGAGAAGGATTAAGAAGAAAAGGGTGATGATGAGTGGTGATGAAGAGGAGGAGTGAACGGTGGTTGTGGTGGTGATAGTGGTGATACGTGTGAAGGAAGAAAAGAAGAAATAACGGAAGGAAAGAAAGAAGGAAAAACAGGAAGAAAAGCGTGAGAAAGAAAAACAAAAAATAAGGAAGAAAAGATAGGAAGAAAGAAGAAAAGAGGAAGAAAGAAGGAAAAACAGGAAGAAAAGCGTGAGAAAGAAAAACAAAAAATAAGGAAGAAAAGATAGGAAGAAAGAAGAAAAGAGGAAGAAAGAAGGAAAAACAGGAAGAAAAGCGTGAGAAAGAAAAACAAAGAATTAAGAAGGAAAGATAAAGAAAGAAAAGATAAAAAGAAAGAAGAAAAGAGGAAGAAAAAAGGAAAAACAAGAAGAGACGAAAACGTAAGAAAGAAAAACAAAGAATAAGAAAGAAAAGACAGGAAGAAAGAAGAAGAAAGAAAGAAAGAAAACTCACACAGCTTTGAAGAGGATAACAAGCAAGAAAGAAAGAGACAAACAAACAAAGATAAAGAAAGAGAGAAATCAAGATAGAGAGAGAGTGTGTGTGCTAGAAGAGTATTACGAAAGAAAAAAACATTATTCCTCACTATCTTTATTTCTTGCTTAACTATCTTTTTTCTTATCCTCAGTTCCGGTTACGTCTTTTTTTTCATTCACAAGAAAATAAATAAAGAAAAAAGAGACAAACAGAGGGCGTAAAAATCCCGTTCATATCCTGATTAAGAGAGAGAGAGAGAGAGAGAGAGAGAGAGAGAGAGAGAGAGAAAGCTACAGAAAAGAAGGACCAAAAAAAAGGAAAGGAATTTAACCCATTAACGTAAATAAAAAGAAGCAATCCAACCCCATTTTCTCTGACCAGGAATCTCACCCCATTTTCTACCAATCGACCTGTGACTCAAGAAAACCTATTAGCATTTTTTATTTTCCTCCATTTCTTACTTTATTCCATGTCCCAATAAGCTAAAAAAAGGATACGAGACAGAAGAAGAAGAAGAAGAAGAAAAAGAAGAAATAAAAGAATGAGATGAAAAGGAAATAACTCAGATAAAAAAGATTATATAGAAGCTCAAAAAACAAAAGAAGAAAGAAAAAGACAAGAAAATAAAGATAAATACGAAGAGGAGAGAAAAAAGGAGAGACGAGGGAAATTAAGAGAAAAGAAAATATAAGGGAGATAATAAAAAGAAACGAGAGAAAAGAAGAGAAAAGAAGAGAGAAAATCAGAGAGCGGTAAGAAAAGAGAAGAAGGAGAGAAGACAGGAAGAGAAAACAATTGATTTGCTTTACTGTCCTTGTGTCTTCTTAACTTTTCTCTTGGAACTAAAAAATAAAGAAAGGAGAAAGGAAAGATAGTAGGAAGGAAACAAGGAAGTAAGAAATGTGAGAAAAGGAAAACCGGAAGAAGAAAGAAAGAAAGGAAGGAAAGGAAGAAACTCGGTCATAAGAAAGGAAAGGAAAGGAAGACAGGAAGAATAAGGAAAAGAAGGAAAGGAGAGAAAAATAAAGATAGGAAGGAAAGAAAGAAGGAAGAAACTCGCTGATAAGTCCTCATTCTCGTTAACTTCCTCCTCCTCCTCCTCCTCCAACTCCTCCTCCTCTTCCTCGACGACAAAATGAAAAGGATGTCTGGATCTGTGTTCCTTCCCCTCCTCCTCCTCCTCCTCTTCCTCACAACTCCCCTGGAAGGACAGACAGGAAGAGAATGTAAGTATGAAGTGTGTGTGTGTGTGTGTGTGTGTGTGTGTGTGTGTGTGTGTGTGTGTGTGTGTGTGTGTGTGTGTGTGTGTGTGTGTGTGTGTTATTTTGCCTAATTTGTCCTTGCTCTGCTTTTCTGTTTTCTTCTTCTTCTTTTTCTTCTTCTTCTTCTTCTTCTTCTTCTTCTTCTTCTGCTTTCTCTTTCTCATCTTTCCTCTTCTTGTTTTACTTTCCTTCGTGGTTTTCCTTTTTTTTGTTCTTTTTTTTTCCTCGTTTTCCTTGATGGTTTTCTTCTTTTTCCTCTCATTCTTCTTCATCATCTTCTCTCTCTCTCTCTCTCTCTCTCTCTCTCTCTCTCTCTCTCTCTCTCTCTCTCTCTCTCTCTCTCTCTCTCTCTCTCTCTCTCTCTCTCTCTCTCTCTCTCTCTCTCTCTCTCTCTCTCTCTCTCTCTCTCTCTCTCTCTCTCTCTCTCTCTCTCTCTCTCTCTCTCTCTCTCTCTCTCTCTTAGAATGTTTAATGAATCCTTACATTTTTCAACCCTCGTAAAAGGCTTCTGAATACGTGTCTCATACCTGTCCATTTCGATTTGTTTGTTTCGTTCATGTTTTTTCTTTCCTTAGTGCATTATTTTTGTTTTGTTTTTCCTTCTCGTATATATTTTTCTTCTTTCTCGTTCTCTATCCGTCGATTTTCTCTTTTTTTCGTTTTTTTTTTTTTAAAGCAGAGAGAGAGAGAGAGAGAGAGAGAGAGAGAGAGGACGTCAGAAAAGGCCTATATACTGCAGCTAATGATGATGGTTATGATGTTTGCCTTATGAAGACAGGCTGAAGCATTTAAATCTACACTATCTAGAAAGGCGAAGGTTGCGAGGAGACTTGATCGAAGTATATAAATGGATGAAGGGCTTTAATAAAGGGGATGTCAATAAGATTTTGATAGTTAAAGAACCAGGTAGGACGCGTGGTAATGGTTTTGTTAGACAGATTCAGATTCAACAAAGACATAGGCAAGAATTGGTTCACCAATAGAGTGGTGGACGAATGGAACAGGCTTGGGAGCCATGTTGTGGGTGCCAATACCATAGATACATTCAAGAAGAGGTTAGATAAAGCCATGGATGGTGAGGTAAGGTGGGGTTGAGTGTACAGGAGCTGCCTTGTATAGGCCAACCGGTCTCTTGCAGACTCCTTACGTTCTTATGTTCTTATGTTATCCGTTTGTGTCTATCCCCAATATTTACTACTACTACTACTACTACTACTACTACTACTACTACTACTACTACTTCTACTTCTACTTCTGCGACTACGACTACAACTACCACTATTATGATTACCACTACTTGTAGGAAGAAAAAAAAATAGTTGGAAGTGAATGATCAAGATTTTTAAGACGGAAAAATAAAGGTTGGAAGCTGGCGTTGTTTTTTAAGTTGGTAATAAGTGACGTTGTTGTTGTTGTTGTTGTTGTTTACAGGTAAAGGAACAAAAAAAGATGTAAAGAAAGAGCCCGCTAATCGCTGTTCCTAAAGAGACAAAAGTTATGAGTTGTTGTTGTTGTCGTTGTTTGGGTCTGAATCTCTCAACACCGAGCGCACATTGACTTTGTGTTTATAAATAAGAGAAATGAATATGCGATTAAATATATATAAACAAATGAATGAATAAATACTGATTGCGAAGACTTATGAATGTTAATGGCTAACCAGGAACACGGACAGCAGGTTATGTATGTATGTATGTATGTATGTATGTATGTATGTGTGTGTGTGTGTGTGTGTGTGTGTGTGTGTGTGTGTGTGTGTGTGTGTGTGTGTGTGTGTGTGTAGTAAAAAAAAGGCTATTAATTTTGTGTAAGTTGATTTAACAGAAATTACACACACACACACACACACACACACACACACACACACACACACACACACACAACACTACCCTCATTAATACGAACCCAACAATAATGTAACGAATAGCTAACGAACGTGTACAATTGTTAACGTTAATCTGTCTCTAATGATCGGGCGGTGAAAGACTATACGATATGCTTGGTTATTATTATATATACTTTATTTTTTTATTATTTCTTTTTTTTCGTGTTTTTTTAAAAAAATTCAGATTTTGTTTTTATTTTTGTTTATTTTCATTTTTATTTTTGTGTTTTATTATTTTTATCCTTATTTTTATTTTTGTCTTATTATTGTTTTTTTGTGTGTGTGTTTAGCCGAAATAATGTTGGTGTTTTTTTTTTTTTTTTTTTTGTTAGAGGAGTAATTTCAGTAGATAGTTTTTTTTTATTTCATTCTATTCTCATTTTATTTTTAGTTTATTTACTTATTTTTATTGGTATTTTATTATATTTTATCCATTTTATTTTTCGTGTCCCACCTGAAGTAATGTTAATGGTCTTTTTGTTTGTTTGAGGAATAATTAGAATGCATTTTTATTTTGACTTAATTTCTATCTTATTTTTTTAGTGTTCTTTTATCATATTTTATCTCTATCTTATTGACCTTTTATTATATTTTATCCCTATTATTTTCCTTGTTCAACCTGAAATAATGTTAATGAAGATCGTTTTTAGTAATTAAGAGGATCAATTACAATACAGTTAATTAAATGCAACGGCCGAGGATGTCATTTCGTACTAAGCGTTGTGTTGTGATAATTATTAAGAACATCACAAAGAAATAATTTTATGCATATTTGGAACTGATTTGAATGACTAATCACAGGTGTGTGTGTGTGTGTGTGTGTGTGTGTGTGTGTGTGTGTGTGTGTGTGTGTGTGTGTGTGTGTGTGTGTGTGTGTTTGGGTAGGTAAACAAAAAAAAGTATGCAAAAGTTTACCAGTATGAAGGTTATTAAGGTAAGAATGAAAGGTAAATACAGACGAGGAAGGTGAGTCCAGGTGTGTGTGTGTGTGTGTGTGTGTGTGTGTGTGTGTGTGTGTGTGTGTGTGTGTGTGTGTGTGTGTGTGTCTCAAAACCGGTCAGCAAAAGAAAGTATTTGGGTCAGGCCGTCTGGTGGGTTGTGGGGGAGGGGGGGGGGTCGATGCCCTACCCCCCCTTACCACCTGCCCCCCTTTCCCTACCCTACCCAGCCCACCTCTCCTACCCACTCTTACCCTTCCCTCAGACAGACTTACCCACCTCTGCACACATTTTATTTCCCCACCTGTGTTTGTCCTGCCTAATCAAGCTACCTGTCTTTACCTATTTACCTTTGTTACCTTGCCTACCTACCTGTCTTAATTGCCTCTCCTTCTTTACTCACCATATTTACCTTTTCTTCTCACTTTCCTACTTGTTTGCTCTCTTGATTGCCTCTTTCTTTAGTTTGTTTACCTGTTTAGCTTCCTTCTTTACCTTCCTACCTGTTTTGTTTTCTTAATTACCTTTCCTTACCTAAGATATCTGTCTAATTTACCTACTTACCTTTCTTCCTCACCTTCCTACCTGTCCACTATCACTTACCTTACCTAACCTTACTATACCTTACCTAACTTTACCATACCTTACCTTACCTTACCTTACCTTACCTTACCTTACCTTACCTTACCTTACCTTACCTTACTTTACCACCATACTTGTCTAGCTTCCTTCTTTACCTTCCTACCTGTTTTTTTTTATTACCTTTCCTTACCTAAGATACCTGTCTAATTTACCTACTTACCTTTGTTTCTTACCTTCCTACCTGTTTTGTTTTCTTAATCACCTTTCCTTACCTAAGATACCTGTCTAATTTACCTACTTACCTTTCTTCCTTACCTTCCTACCTGTCGATTATCACTTACCTTATCTACCTGTGTGCCTTTACCTGTCTACCTGTCTTTCTTAATTACCTTTGTTTGTTTACCTAAGATACCTGTCAAACTTACCTCCTTACCTTTCTCTCTTACCTACCTACCTATTTTCTTTAACCTTATTTACATTTACCTGCCTACCTGTCTTTCCCTAATTACTTCTGCCTTACCTCTCCCACCTACCTACCTTACCCACTCTCACCCACTTACCCACTTACCCTTCCCTCAGACAGACTTACCCACCTCTGCACACCTTTTATTTCCCCACCTGTATTTGTCCTACCTAATCAAGCTACCTGTCTTTTCCTTTTTACCTTTATTACCTTGCCTACCTACCTGTCACCTGTCTTAATTTCCTCCCCTAACCTTACCCAAGTTACCTGTAATTTACCCCATTGTCCGTTTTTTCCTTACCTGCATACCTTTCTCCTTTCCTAATTACCTTTCTACTCAATTACCCAATTTACCTGTAATTTAACCCATTTATCTTTTTTCCTTTTCCTGCCTACCTCTTTCATTTCGTAGCTAGCTATCTTTCCGCTTACCTAACTTCCCTACTTATTTTTTTCTCGCTTATGTAACTTCCTACCCACTTACCTAACACCACACGCCATTTCTTACCCTCATCTACTAATTTACCTTCCTACTCACTTACTTACCTTCTTTTTCAGTTATCTATTTTTTTCTACAACTTTACCTAACTCAACGCTCTTACCTACCTCCCTACCTTTACTCGTTTGTGTTTACCTTTCATTCTTACCTTAATAACCTTCATACTGGATAACTTTTGCATATTTTTTTTACCTTACCTTACCTTCTTTTACCTTACTTTACCTTATCTTACTTTATCTTACCTTATCTTTCCTTACTATATCTTACCTTACCTTACCTTACCTAACCTTACTTTACCTAACCTTACCATACCTTACCTAACCTTACCTTACCTTGCCTTGCCTTGCCTAACCTTACCATACCTTACCCTGCCCTACCTTAACTTACTTTACCTTACCTTACTTTATCTTACCTTATCTTTCCTTACTATACCTTACCTTACCTTACGTAACCTTACCTTACCTAACCTTACCATACCTTACCTTGCCTTACCTTACCTTGCCTCACCTTACCTAACCTTACCATACCTTACCTAACCTTACCATACCTTACCTTGCCTCACCTTACCTTACCTTGCCTTACCTTAGTTTTCCTTACCTTGCCTTACCTTACCTTACTTTACCTTACTTTACCTTACCTTACCTTACCTTACTTTACCTAACCTTACCATACCTTACCTTGCCTTACCTTACCTTACCTTACCATACCTTACCTAACCTTACCATACCTTACCTTGCCTTATCTTACCTTACTTTACCTTACCTTACTTTACCTTGCCTTACCTTACCTTACCTAACCTTACCATACCTTACCTTACCTTGCCTTACCTTACCTCAACTTACCTTTGCTTGCCTTTCCCTACCTTACTTAACCTTACCTTACCTTACCTTACTTTAAATTACCTTACCTTACCTTGCCTTACCTTACCTTACCTTACCATACCTTACCTAACCTTACCATACCTTACCTTGCCTTATCTTACCTTACTTTACCTAACCTTACCATACCTTACCTTGCCTTACCTTACCTAACCTTACCATACCTTACCTTGCCTTATCTTACCTTACTTTACCTTACCTTACCTTACTTTACCACCATACCTTACCTTACTTCACCTTACCTTACCTTACCTAACCAACACACCTGAGCTACCCTACATTTACTTGTTACCTATTCAATTATTACCTTTCACTTGCCTTCACTTACCTGTTTACCCATACCCACCTGTCTTCACCTGTGTCCTCCCTCCTCCTCCTCCTCCTCCTCCTTAACCTCGCTCCACTTTCTTCCCTCACCTTTTTTTCTTCTTCTCTCCAACTTGCCGCCGGATGGTAACTCTCCCTCCTCCTCCTCCTCCTCCTCCTCTTATTTACCTCCTTCTCTTCCTCCTCCTTAAATTTTTTTGCTCTTTGTCCTTTTATTCCTTCATTTCCTCCTCCTCCTCCTCCTCCTCTTTACCTCCCTCTCCTCTTCCTCCTTCTTAAATTTTTTTGCTCTCTTTGTCCTTTTATTCCTTCATATCCTCCTCCTCCTCCTCCTCCTCCTCCTCCTCCTCCTCCCTGCCTAATTATGATCAAAAAGAGGCTAGCTTCCATTCCAAGTCTTCCTCCCATTTCTCTCCTTTTATCATTGCGATTCATTTATCATTTCACGTAGGCCTAGAGAATGTAATTACCTGGCCTATATTACACACGAGAGAGAGAGAGAGAGAGAGAGAGAGAGAGAGAGAGAGAGAGAGAGAGAGAGAGAGAGAGAGAGAGAGAGAATGTCATAATGTTCCAAGGTTGTTCTCTCTCTCTCTCTCTCTCTCTCTCTCTCTCTCTCTCTCTCTCTCTCTCTCTCTCTCTCTCTCTCTCTCTCTCTCTCTCTCTCTCTCTCTCTCTGTCTCTCTCTCTCTCTCTCTCTCTCTCTCTCTCTCTCTCTCTCTCTCTCTCTCTCTCTCTCTCTCTCTCTCTCTCTCTCTCTCTCTCTCTCTCTCTCCTTCCGCAATCACCGAAACTTCAAAGAGACGGAAGATGCGCACTGAGGCTTTGTGCAGCTTAATGTTGACTCCCATCCCTTCCCCCTCCCCCTCCCCTTCCTCCCCTCCCCCCCTTCGATCCCTTCCACCCTTTCACCTTGCCGTTCTAATAGGATTCAACCCGCCTTGAATACCACAGTTCCGTAGGCTTAATGAAGATCCAGGTAGATGTAATGAAGCCGATTCTGCCTGTCTTGTCTGGGCCCTAATTGTATAGGCCTAGTTAATATGCAGGTAAAGGGGAAGTCTGATTTTGCTACCTGTCTCGGATGTCTTAATTGTATAGGCCTAGTTATTATGCAGGTAAAAGGGGTGGTCTGATTTTGCTACCTGTCTCGGATGTCTTAATTGTATAGGCCTAGTTATTATGCAGGTAAAATGGGTGGTCTGATTTTGCTACCCGTCTCGGATGTCTTAATTGTATAGGCCTAGTTATTATGCAGGTAAAAGGGGTGGTCTAATTTTTCTACCTGTCTCGGATGTCTTAATTGTATAGGCCTGTCTCGGATGTCTTAATTGTATAGGCCTAGTTATTATGCAGGTAAAAGGGGTGGTCTAATTTTTCTACCTGTCCGTCTGTCTGTCTGAATTGTATAGGCCTAGTTAATATGCTGGTAAAGGGGGTGTAGTATGATTTTTCTACCTGCCTTGGATGTCTTAATTGTATAGACCTAGTTAATATGCAAGTAAAGATGGCGTAGTCTATCTTCTACTTTCCTTCCTTTTCTATATATATATTCAGCCTATAGCGCCGGTAGACTTTATTTGTGGTTAGAGTTAGACGAACCTCAGCCCGTTAGTGAGGCAAGCGAATTATATTTTTAGTGGCTGCCGTGATTCTCTCTCTCTCTCTCTCTCTCTCTCTCTCTCTCTCTCTCTCTCTCTCTCTCTCTCTCTCTCTCTCTCTCTCTCTCTCTCTCTCTCTCTCTCTCTCTCTCTCTCTCTCTCTCTCTCTCTCTCTCTCTCTCTCTCTCTCTCATTCATTCTTTTTTCTTTCTTTCATTTTCTTTTCCTTTCCTTTCCTTAAGTTGGGGTTGGCTGAAGATCTGGGCAGCATGTGGGTAATCTTCAGACACTCGGCGACGCTTGAAAATTGTCAGTTTGTATCGATGGTACTTGAACTTAGGTCCTCGGGCTGACCACTCCCCTATGCTGACCACTCCCCAACGCTGACCACTCCCCAACGCTGACCACTCCCCAACACTGACCACTCCCCTACGCTGACCACTCTGCCATCGCCTCCAGGACCTGTTTTTCTGTCTGTCTTTAATGGTGTACGCCGCGGAGAGGTAGAAATTTCGATCGTCCTAAGCTCCTGTTTTCTCTTTTTATGTGTGTGTGTGTGTGTGTGTGTGTGTGTGTGTTAAGTTGTCTTCCATTTGTCTTTGTCACCCTTCCTTTTCTTCTTTTGTACTTCTTCTCTTTCTCTTTTTTTTATCTTTTCTCTGTTCCTTTACGTCTACTAATACAACTTTATTACTACTACTACTACTACTACTACTACTACTACTACTACCACTGCTGCTACTAATGATACTACTAATACTAATACCACTAATACAACTTTACTACTACTACTACTACTACTCCTCCTCCTCCTCCTACTACTACTACTACTACTACTACTACTACTACTACTACTACTACTTTTTTCTGTACTACTACCACTTACAAGACATAATTGTTCATCTCTTCACATTTTTTGACATTAATTAATCTCTCTCTCTCTCTCTCTCTCTCTCTCTCTCTCTCTCTCTCTCTCTCTCTCTCTCTCTCTCTCTCTCTCTCTCTCTCTCTCTCTCTCTCTCTCTCTCTCTCTCTCTCTCTCTCTCTCTCTCTCCCTCTCTCTCTCTCTCTCTCTCTCTCTCTCTCTCTCTCTCTCTCTCTCTCTCTCTCTCTCTCTCTCTCTCTCTCTCACTCTCTCTCTCTCTCTCTCTCTCTCTCTCTCTCTCTCTCTCTCTCTCTCTCTCTCTCTCTCTCTCTCTCTCTCTCTCTCTCTCTCTCTCTCTCTCTCTCTCTCTCTCTCTCTCTCTCTCTCTCTCTCTCTGGCATAATAATGGGCATGTTAATTAAGTCCCAAGGGCAAAAACATAGGTGTGTATAAATTCTGGTTCATGTTTTATAACCAAAGTTAATTGTCCTTTCACGAGGTAATCTCTCATACAAGTAATTTCATTTTCTCTAAAGGGACAAGAGTAATAGTGGGGAAAAATATTTGTGGTGATCATGTTTTAATTACTAGACAGACAGAAAGAGACTTGTAGAATATAGTACCGGAAGGATTAGGAGAAAGAGGATGAAAAGAGTAAAAGGAACATACAGAGGAGTAGAAGGAAGAAGAAGAGAACACAAAACGTAAGAAGAAGAAGGAGGAGGAAAAGGAGGAAACGAGACATAAGGAAAAGATGAGAGGAGAGGAGAACATAAGAACGTAAGAAGTTGGAGAAGGAAGAGGTGGAGGAAAAGGAGAAAATAAGAACATAAGTACGAAGAGGAGGAGGAGGAAAAAAATAAATAAAAACATCAGAAGGAATAGAAAACAGATGAGAAGGAAAGCTGAAACCATAAGGAAGATGAAAAGGAGAAAATTAAAGGAGAAAATAAGAACATAAGTAGAAAGAGGAGGAAGAAGAGGAGGAGGAGGAGGAGGAGGAGGAAAAGAAGAAAATAAAAACATCAGAAGAAATAGAAAAGAAATGAGAAGGAAAACAAACCATAAGTAAAAGAAAAAAAGAGGATAAAAAAGAGATGATTAGAACATAAGGAGGAGGAGGAGGAGGAAGATGAAGAGTGGAACATATAACAAAGTGGAGTAGAAGGGAGAAAATAAGAACATAAGAAAATAAGAAGTCTGTGTCGAATCTAAATTAATAATAAACAGACAGACAAACTTACAAGAAAGATAAACAGACAACCAAGTAGATGTACAGACTGGCAAGGTGGTTGACAGACAGACAGACAGACAGACAGACAGTAAAAACAAATCAGGTTAAGAACACGTACCCCACACACACACACACACACACACACACACACACACACACACACACACACACACACACACACAATACTCGTCGAACTCAGACAAAAAAAAATTGACACGCTTGCTTCAAATATCAAACACACACACACACACACACACACACACACACACACACACACACACACACACACACACACACACACACAGGTAGCTAAGTGACCTGGTTATAGCTCACAGGTACGTCACACTCTCACCTGGTCCGCTCCAACAAGTAGGCAGGTGACCCGACTACCTGTTCCAAAGCTAATCAACAGGTAGCGAGATCCAGGTGAGCTAGGGCGCGATCTACCTGTCTTACTTTCAGCTCTCCAGGTAGACTCGACCTCTTAGTTAATCAGTCCCACGGGCAGGTAAACTCACTCACCTTGCGCTCTCTCTCTCTCTCTCTCTCTCTCTCTCTCTCTCTCTCTCTCTCTCTCTCTCTCTCTCTCTCTCTCTCTCTCTCTCTCTCTCTCTCTCTCTCTCTCTCTCTCTCTCTCTCTCTCTCTCTCTCTCTCTCTCTCTCTCTCTCTCTCTCTCTCTCTCTCTCTCTCTCTCTCTCGTTGTGTGTGAGTGTGTGTGTGTGTGTTTGTTCATTATTAATCTTTTATTTTTATTTTTTATCATTATTTGTATGTTTTTCGATTATCCTCTTCAGATAAGCGCATTATTAGAGAGAGAGAGAGAGAGAGAGAGAGAGAGAGAGCATGGTAATGGTGACTTTCTTTTTCTTCTTATTTCAATTTAATAATTATAACTAATAAAAATAATAATGATAATAATAATAATAATAATAATAATAATAATAATAATAATAATAATAATAATAACAATAATAATAATGATAAACCTTCCTTCCCTCGTCTGTATTTCCTCCTGCCTACGACTCAAACACCTTCAAGAGAGGAGTATTAAGACACCTTTCACACGTGTTCTAAATTTTTCATGTCCCTTGTTTTTCGTTTCGTTTTGGTGAGCATCGATATAGCGGACTTTTTTTTTCTTTTTTTTTTCTTTTTCTTTCATTTGCTTTTTTTTCTATTTTTCTTTTCTTCTTTTTTCTTTTTTTTATTTCATTTCATTTTTTCTTTCATTTTTCTTTTACATTTTTCTTTAATTTCTTTTTTTTTCTTTCATTCCCGTTTTTTCTTTTACTTTTCTCTTTTTTTCTTTCATTTACTTTTCTTTCGTTTTCTTCTATTTTTTTATCCTTTTATTCATTTTTTCTTTTTTCTTTCCTTTTTCTATCATTTTATTTTTTCTTTCATTTGATTTCTTCATTTTTTTTTCATTTTTTATTCTTTCATTTTTCTCTCATTTTCTTTTCTTTTATTTTATTTTCTCTTATGTTTCCTCTTTTTCTCTTCTCATTTTCTTTCTTTTTTTCTTCTTTCTCTTTTTGTCCCTTGAGCTTCCTCCTTTGCGGCAGAAGAGTAAAAAGGATAATAATAATAATAATTAAATAATAATAATAATAATAATAATAATAATAATAATAATAATAATAATAATAATAATATGTTTGCAGGAAGAGGTAGAAGGGAGAGTGTAATACACCTTTTGATGTCATAATGAGAGAGAGAGAGAGAATACATGAAAGCAGAACAAAATTACCAGACTGAAATGAAAAAATGAAAAAGATAATTAAAGAAAAAACGAGAAAAGGAGAAAATATAAAAAAAGGCAAGATGAAAACGTTCGCTAACCCAAAATTATATACAAAGATGATAGTAGTAGTAGTAGTAGTAGTAGTAGTAGTAGTAGTAGTAAAAGGTTAAAAGACTGTGTCGACTTTGAGAGAGAGAGAGAGAGAACAAGAGAAACGTCTGGCTTGACAATCTCTCTCTCTCTCTCTCTCTCTCTCTCTCTCTCTCTCTCTCTCTCTCTCTCTCTCTCTCTCTCTCTCTCTCTCTCTGTTATTTGCCTCTCATGTTTTTCCTCTTGTCTCTCTTCCCTCTTACCCTTTACACTTCCCCCTCGCTCTCTCTCTCTCTCTCTCTCTCTCTCTCTCTCTCTCTCTCTCTCTCTCTCTCTCTCTCTCTCTCTCTCTCTCTCTCTCTCTCTCTCTCTCTCTCTCTCTCTCTCTCTCTCTCTCTCTCTCTCTCTCTCTCTCTCTCTCTCTCTCTCTCTCTCTCTCTCTCTCTCTCTCTCTCTCTCTCTCTCTCTCTCTCTCTCTCTCTCTCTCTCTCTCTCTCTCTCTCTCTCTCTCTCTCTCTTCCTTTCCCTAATCTAATCCTCCTCTTCCCCTCCTTCCATTCTCCCCTCTTCATCATTTAACCTTTCCCTCTTTCCCTCTTCTCTCTTTCTTCTGCATTCCTTTTTCTTCTCCTTTCCTCTCTCTTTTATTGCTTTTTTATTTCTTCGTTTCTGTATCCATCTCCCCTTCCTTCCTCTCCCTCACTGACCTCTTTTTCTTTTCTTTTTTTTGCCTTCTTCTCTTCCTTCTTTTATTTTTATTCTTCCTTCCACTGTCTTTATCTTTTTACCTACTTACCTGTCTACCTGCCCTCTTACCTTTCTGTTTAATTACTTGTCTACTTACCTACCTACTTAAATTCTCTTCGTCCTCCTCCTCCTCCTCCTCCTCTTCTGCCATTTTATTATCATTTCTCTTCTTTTTCTTCTCTTCTTTTTATTCTTCCTCCACTACTACTACTACTACTACTACTACTACTACTACTACTACTACTACCTTCACCACTACAACCACCAGTAACAAAAAAAACTTAATTAATTAGTTACTAACAACCTGATACCTGCCCGGAGGTTGCACACACAGGTCCGTGATTGAGTTAGTGAACCAGGTAACCAGAGAGAGAGAGAGAGAGAGAGAGAGAGAGAGAGAGAGAGAGAGAGAGAGAGAGAGACGTTCCCCTTTTATCTCTCTATACACACACACCTGCTCGACACCTGAGAAGCGAGCGGATCAGGTGTTCAAAGGGCAGGTGTGACGATGACGGGGAGGCCGGGCACGGGAGCATCACTTTATAGAGTACGGAGGTTGTTTACTCTTTCTGTTTATTGTTTTGTTTTTTGGTTGTTTGTGTGTGTTTAATGTTAATTGCTTGCTGGTTATATCAATTGTTTACTCTATATTAACTGTTTGCTTTTTATATAGACTTTTTCCTGTTTTTATTTACGTTGTTCTTTTTTTATATATACGTTTTCTTCTGTTTGTATTTACTGTTTACATATATATACTTTTTACTGTTTGTCTTCACTGCTAACTGCTTATATTACTGTTGACTCTTCGTATTTACCGTTTATTTTTTGTTTACTGTTTGGGTCTCTGTTAGCTTTCCGTCGAGGCTTTTTACCCACGTGAATCATATCTCCTCGTAAGCGTGTCTTTTCCAGCGTAAATGTTCTGAGCCCGGAAGGAGAGGAGGCGGAGGAGGAGGAGGAAGAAAAAAAAGACGAAGCAAGTGGAGTAATAGAAGGTATGGAGGAAGGGGAGGAGGAGTAGAAGGAGAGGAAATAGAGGAAGGAACGGTGTCGTAATAGGAGAAGGAAAAGGAATGGAGGAGGAGGAAAAGGAGGAGGAGGAGGAGGAGGACTAAGAAGAAGGAGGCTGAGTAATTGGAGTAGAAGGTATTAGAGGAGGAGGAGGAGGAGGAGGAGGAGGATAAAGGAAGGAGAAGAGTAATTGGAGAAAGGGAAGATATGGTGTAGGAGGAGGAAGAGGAGGGGGAGGAGGAGGAGAAGGAGGAGGAGGAGGAGGAGGAGGAGGAGGAGGAGGGCTTTGGCAACTTTAAAATGAAAGCCGGATTTGAGAGAGAGAGAGAGATCCGAAGTTGTGATAGTATTGCTGTTGATTTCGTTGTTGTTGTTATTGTTGTTGTTAATTAGTGAAGGAAGCGAAACTAATAAGATAAGTTTATTAAGCATCACACCGGAAATTGTGTGTGTGTGTGTGTGTGTGTGTGTGTGTGTGTGTGTGTGTGTGTGTGTGTGTTTCTGGTCAGTGCGAACGGCCATTACTTCCGGTGGTTGTGTAAGTGTTCTCTCTCTCTCTCTCTCTCTCTCTCTCTCTCTCTCTCTCTCTCTCTCTCTCTCTCTCTCTCTCTCTCTCTCTCTCTCTCTCTCTCTCTCTCTCTCTATATCTCTCTCTCTCTCTCTCTCTCTCTCTCTCTCTCTCTCTCTCTCTCTCTCTCTCTCTCTCTCTCTCTCTCTCTCTCTCTCTCTCTCTCTCTCTCTCATTTATTTTTCTTTCCTTACCCTTTTCTTCTCTTCCTTTTGATATCTTCGTTTATCCATTCTTTCCCTTCCTCTGCCTTTCTTTTCCATCTCATCCCTTCCCTTCCCTTGCTTTCCCTTCCCTTCCTTTCCCTTCCCTTCCCATCCCTTCCCATCCCAACCCTACCCTTCCCATCCCTTCCCTTCCCTTCCCTTCCCTTCTCTTCCCTTATCTTCCCTTCCCTTTCCTTTCCCTTCCCTTCCCTTCCCTTCTCTTCCCTTTCATTTCATTTCACAATCCTTTCTCATCCATTAAATTCCCCTCACTCTTCCTTATTTTCCTTCCCTCCATATCACCGCAACCTCCTCCTCCTCCTCCTCCTCCTCCTCCTCCTCCTCCTCCTCCTCCTCCTTCCTCTCTCTTTTCTCTCCCATCATTATCTCCAGCGATTATATTAAAGTATGCGGTGAGCGAGAGAGAGAGAGAGAGAGAGAGAGAGAGAGAGAGAGAGAGAGAGAGAGTGGAACAAGGCTGGAGGGATGATGGAACGGAGGGAGATAGGGAGAAAAGAGTGGAGGGAGGGAAGGGAAGTGGAACGGAGAGGTGGGAGAAGGGAGGAAAGAAGGGAGAAAGAGGATGTAATGTAAGAGAAAAAGAGAGAAAGAGAGAAACAGACGGTCAACTTTCATTTCCTGAGCAAAGAATGATGATGGTGGTGGTGGTGGTGGTTGTTGGTGGTGGGTAATTTATCTCAGTTTCCCTTAAAAATGACTCTGGGCTCAAGATGCTTCGATTTCTATTGTCCTTTCTCTCGTTTTCTTCACTCTCTCTCTCTCTCTCTCTCTCTCTCTCTCTCTCTCTCTCTCTCTCTCTCTCTCTCTCTCTCTCTCTCTCTCTCTCTCTCTCTCTCTCTCTCTCTCTCTCTCTCTCTCTCTCTCTCTCTCTCTCTCTCTCTCTCTCTCTCTCTCTCTCTCTCTCTCTCTCTCTCTCTCTCTCTCTCATGTGTGTGTGTGGGGGTTGGTCACTTAAGTGGTTTACAGAATTACTAATGAAGGAGAAAGTTGCAGTTGAGTTTTTGTGAATAAAGTCGAGAGAGAGAAGAGAGAAGAAGAAAAACTAATACAGTATGAACTCAAGGCACTGGGAGAAAAAATATATCAATGAGAGGAGAAGATAAGAAACAAGAAAAGTATATGTGAATGAAAAGGTTGCCGAAGTTCTATTTTCTGAGTGAATGGAAGAAAGAAAAAGAATGAAGAACGAGGTACGAATCAGTGGTAATGGAAGGAATAGTAATTAAAGAAAGAAGGAAGGAAGGAAGAAAGGAAGGAAAAGTGAGGAATGAAATAAAGGAGAACGATTTTTTGAGTGAGTGAAAGAGGAGGCAAATAAATGATACATAGACGGAAAATAGTTAAAACACGTGGATTAAAGAAAGAAAGGGAGGAAGGAAAGGGAAAGAAAAAATACTGAATAAAAAATAAAAACTAATGGAAGAATAGTTTGAGCAAGAGAGAGAAAAAGAACGAAAAATATGGATGAAAAGTCGTAGAAGAATGTTATAATTGACCAGAGAGAGAGGGGTATGGATAAAAGATGGTTGGTAAGAATGTTATGATTGAAAGAACAAGAGAAAGAAGAAAAAGAGAGAAGGGAAGAAAAAGAACAAAAAGAAAGAGAAAAGGGAAGAGAAAGAACAAAAGAAAGAAAAAGAAGAAAGAACGGAAGAGGTGAAGAAATGTGAAGAAAATTAATGAAAGAAAACGTTGCAGAAGAAAAAAAACATTGTCTTCTTTGTTCTATTTGTTTGTTTGTTTGTTTCACATCTTTATCTTAGTGTTGTTGTTGTTGTTGTTGTTGTTTAGGAATATGTAGACCAAGTTATTTTTTGTTGATGATGCAAGTGAGAGAGAGAGAGAGAGAGAGAGAGAGAGAATTAGAAAGCTGTAGAATCTCCACTCCTTATATGCTCTCTCTCTCTCTCTCTCTCTCTCTCTCTCTCTCTCTCTCTCTCTCTCTCTCTCTCTCTCTCTCTCTCTCTCTCTCTCCGTGTCCTATTTTATCCTTACGTAACTAAACCCGTTGTCGAGAGAGAGAGAGAGAGAGAGAGAGAGAGAGGACGTCTGACATTAGAGATAAGTTGGATGAAGTAGAGAGAAAAGGAAGGAAGGGAGAGAATGAAGAGGAAAAGAAAAGAAGGAAGAGGAAAGAAGGAAAGATTATTAGGAAAGGAGAGAAGGAAAACAATGAGAAAGACAGAGACGAAAGAGAAGAAAAGGAAAAGAGAGAGGGAAATGAAAGACAAATATAATAAAAGGGGAAAAAAAGAGAAGAATAAGAGATTGAAAGAAGGAATAATGGAAGAAAGGAGAGAGAGAATAAGAAACGGAAAGGAAATAACCTACTTCCACCTCCTCCTCCTCCTCCTCCTCCTCCTCTACCTGTCACACCTTGATGGATTGCCTTTCATTAAAAATCTGATAAGGCAACCGGCCACAGACGCCTTGCCGCTGTGCTTATCTCCGTCTCCTTCACCCGTGATTGATTTTACCTGAATAGAAACCTTCGCCCCTGATTAGCATATCCGGGTTCCCACGCCTCAGCCTCCCCAGGTATGCATAGGTACCCCAATTAGTCTCCGCAGGTATCCCCATTTCACTTTCCCCAGCTTTCCAAAGATATCTAAATTACTTTCCCAGGTATCTACAGGTGATTTTTCCCAGGTATCCACAGTTCACTTTCTCCCAAGTTTCCCCAGGTAACCTTAATTAGTCTATCCCAGGTATCAACAGGTCATTTTCCCAGGTATCCACAGTTCACTTTCTCCCAAGTTTCCCCAGGTAACCTTAATTAGTCTATCTCAGGTATCAACAGGTAATTTTCCCAAGTATCCACAGTTCACTTTCTCCCAAGTTTCCTCAGGTACCTTAATTAGTCTGTCCCAGGTATCTATAGGTATTTTTCTCCAGCTCACCTTTCCCCAGGTTTACCCAGGTACCTTAATTAGTCTGTCCCAGGTATCTATAGGTATTTTTCTCCAGCTCACCTTTCCCCAGGTTTACCCAGGCACTTGCAGGTCACTCTCCCCACGT
>NC_066527.1:16125010-16145010 GCF_024679095.1 Eriocheir sinensis
TACCGGCGACACAATCACACACACACACACATACACACACACACACACACACACATCACACACACATTCCCTCTTCCTCCTCTTCCTCTCCTCCTCCTCCCTCTCCTTCTGCTTCGTTTCCTTCCCCTTCCCTTTCCTTCTATCCTCTTCATTCCCTTTCCTTTCCATCTCTTATATTCCCTTCATTCTGTTCCCTTTTATTTCCTTCCCTTTTCTCTTACCTTCCTGTCTCTTCCCGTTCCTTTCCTTCCTTCTCAGTTTCTTATATTCCCTTTCTTTCCTTGTCTTGTCTTCCCTTCCTTTACCACCCCTTCCCTTCCCTTCCCTTTCCTTTCCTTTTTATCCCTTTCGTTCCTTTCCCTTCTCCGCTCCTCCACCTTCTCTTTTTCTCTTTCCTCTTCCCCTCTTTTTCCCCTATTTTCTTCTTTTCCTCCTCCCTCCACTCCTCTTCCTTTCTTCTTTTCCTCCTCCTTCCTCTCTCTCCTTTCCTTCTCTTCCTTCTCATTCCATCTCTCCCTTCGTCTTTCTCACATTCCATTCCTTTCACCATCTTCTCCCTCCCCCCTCTCATCATCCCTGACCCCATACCACCCCAATATGACCCTGTTGACCTTTGACCTGGGCTTGGAGTGACTCTCGTTTTCTCTCCTTTCCTTCCTGACAGTGCGCAACCCAACACCGAAGGAGATTATTGCGCAGCTTCTCCTACGGCGCGCGCACAAGGCAACCCACAACCCACCCACCCCGCTAGCCCCCTCGTTCGTCCCCCCCGCCCCCACCTCCTCCCCCCTCATAGACCCTGAAGTTGACCAAGGGGGAGGAGGTGGAGGAGGAGGGGGTGGGGGCTTTGGTGGGGGAGGTGGAAGGGTGGAAGAGGAGGATGTCGCAGCCTTGACCAATTTGATAGTTGATGAAGGTGGTTGATGATTGTTTTGCTTTTGTTGTTTTGTTGTGATTTTGATGTGATTTTCTTTTTTTTGTGTGTGTGTGTGGGTTTAAATTTTGTTTTCTTTGTCTTGTTTTTCGCTGTTGTTTTGTTTGTTTTCTTGCTTTTGTTCTTATTTTGTTCTTTTTTGTGTTTCTTAATTTCTTTTTGTTTTTCTTTTCTTTTCTCTTGTTTGTTTGTTTTGTTTTCTTGTTTAGTTTTTTTTGTTCTGTTTGTTTTCTTCTTTTCTTTGTTGTTTTCTTATTTTGTTTTCGTTGTTTTCTTTTATTTCCTTGTTATAGTTTGCGCCTGCTTGATATTTGCTCGTCTCGTATATTTGTTTCTGCCTTTCTCTTTGTTTTTATTTGTCTTTGTCTTGTTTTGTTGCATAATTTTCCCTATTTTTACGTTTTCATTGTTTTATTTCGTTTGCTTGATTGGCTTGGCGGACTGACTAACTTGCCTCATTTTTTTTTTATTGTTTTTTCGTTCATAAAAAAAAAAAAAAAAGAACACAAAAAAAAAACAAGAAGGATGATGATAAAGACTTAACAACATAATAAAAGAAAACGAGGAATGAATATAGGAATCAAAGGGGAGGGGGAGAGGGAAGGGGGGGTGACTCAAGCATTTTAAGGGGGGGGGTGATTCAAGCATTTAAAGGAGGGGGAGGGGGGGGGGGGCGAGTTGACAATGGGCTATCGAACTCACTCGGATTGCCTATTAAGAGAAGAACGGAGAGCCGATTGTGGGTGTTAATAGGCCGACTAATGTGTGTGTGTGCGTGTATGTGTGTGTGTGTGTGTGTGTGTGTGTGTAGGAGACGTGCATAAACCTCTTACATTCTCTCTCTCTCTCTCTCTCTCTCTCTCTCTCTCTCTCTCTCTCTCTCTCTCTCTCTCTCTCTCTCTCTCTCTCTCTCTCTCTCTCTCTCTCTCTCTCTCTCTCTCTCTCTCTCTCTCTATGTCTCTCTCTCTCTCTCTCTCTCTCTCTCTCTCTCTCTCTCTCACCACACACACACACACACACACACACACACACACACACACACACACACACACACACACACACACACATTCGTTTCGACATCTTCCCTTTACTTCCTCCTCCGCCTCCTCCTCCTCCTCCTCCTCCTTCTTCTTTTGGCCCTCAATATTTTCCCGCAAAACTATGTAATACCATTATCTCTCTCTCTCTCTCTCTCTCTCTCTCTCTCTCTCTCTCTCTCTCTCTCTCTCTCTCTCTCTCTCTCTCTCTCTCTCTCTCTCTCTCTCTCTCTCTCTCTCTCTCTCTCTCTCTCTCTCTCTCTCTCTCTCTCTCTCTCTCTCTCTCTCTCTCTCTCTCTCTCTCTCTCTCTCTCTCTCTCTCTCTCTTTTCTCAGGTCATAAATTTCCACAATCGTCTTCCTCTTACTTTCACTCTCTTCTTCTTCTTCATCTTCTTCTTCTTTTCTTCTTCGTTGCCTTCTTTTCCTTCTTCTTTTTGTTCGTTTTCTTCTTCTTCTCCTTCTTCTTTATTTATTTTTCCATTCTCAATTTTGTCATTATCATTATTATTACTATTATTATTATTACTTGGTTTATATAATGATTATAGTAGTTGTAGTAGTAGTAGTAGTAGTAGTAGTAGTAGTAGTAATGGTAAATCTACCTTTATATTTCTACCTGGCCAAATATCGGAAACTAATTAGCTAGCCTTCACATTCTCTCTCTCTCTCTCTCTCTCTCTCTCTCTCTCTCTCTCTCTCTCTCTCTCTCTCTCTCTCTCTCTCTCTCTCTCTCTCTCTCTCTCTCTCTCTCTCTCTCTCTCTCTCTCTCTCTCTCTCTCTCTCTCTCTCTCTCTCTCTTCGTATTTATAATCCTTACCATGACACAGATTGACAGAGAGAGAGAGGGCGCTGCGGTATCTTAACCTTTCATGTTTCTGCTGTCACGAGAGAGAATCAGATATTTATTATACATTTTTACACTGGTTATTCTTGCATTATGATGAGTGTATTAAATGCTAGAGATCTTGAAGACAGAGCTGAGGATTGTTGTAAAAGTAATGAAATACTAGACGGCTGACTCCAAGGCGGTACAACAGACACGGACACACTACAATGACATTACCGATAACAGTGAATGTAAAAAACTACACAAGGATGATACCGCACATGCGCAATACATAAAAAAATAATACCGTAATAATAATAAGAAGATGAAACAATATAAAAGCTAAGATAAAATTAAAATTGAAACTAAATGAGATAAAATACAATACAATGAAGTAAGATAAGTTAAAGCATAGGTCTCAGACACAGTTAAAGTGAGTCATCGTAAGAGTGAAAATGTTAAATGTAAAATATTAAAACATTGGTCTCAGACACTTAAAATTTATGATCGTAAAAGTGAAATGGTAAAAACAAAACAGAACATTAGAACATTGGTCTGAGGCACACTTAAGAGAGAGAGAGAGAGAGAGAGAGAGAGAGAAATTAAGTACCTACTGTTGTGAAATTTAAATCCCTAACGTGTCCTATCATAACTTACCTCCAATTTTCTTTCCCTTCCTCCTCCTCCTCCTCCTCCTCCTCCCTTCTTCCCTTCCTCCCTTTCCTCCCCTCACTTTTTAACTTACTGTTGCTCTCTGTCTCTCCATTTCCCTTCTGTCTCTCCATTTCCCTTCTTTCTCTCCATTTTTTTCCTTTCTCTCCCCTTCCCTTCCTCTCTCCCTTTCCTTCCCTCGTCTCTCTCTCTCTCTCTCTCTCTCTCTCTCTCTCTCTCTCTCTCTCTCTCTCTCTCTCTCTCTCTCTCTCTCTCTCTCTCTCTCTCTCTCTCTCTCTCTCTCTCTCTCTCTCTCTCTCTCTCTCTCTCTCTCTCTCTCTCTCTCTCTCTCTCTCTCTCTCTCTCTCTCTCTCTCTCTCTCTCTCTCTCTCTCTCTCTCTCTCTCCATTTCCCTTCATTCTTCTTCTTCATTTCCTTATCTTTATTTCTCTTCTTATCTTTCTCTTGTATTTCCGTTTTTATCTATATTCTCTCTTCCGTTATTTGTTTTCTTTTTCTTTTCTTTCTTTCTTTCCTTCTTTTCTTTCTTATCTTTCTCGCATATCTCCTTTTTATCTACCTTCCTTCTTTTATTTTATTTCTGTCTATCTTTTCTTCTTTTCCTCCTTTCCTTCTCTTTTCCTTCTCGCTCTGTCTTCCTTCCTTTCCTTTCTTCCTATTTATTTTTTCTTTCTTTTTCTCTCTCCTTTCCTTCTCCTTTGCCTCCTTTTCTCTCTGCTTTCCATCCCTTTATTCCTTTCTTTATCTCTTCCTTTTCTTTCCTTTTTTCAATACTTTCCTTTTACCTCAATTTCTATCTCGGTTCCCTTTCTTCCTTCCTTCCTTCCTTCCTTCCTTCCTTCCTATCTTCCTTATTAATCTTTTTTGCTCCATTCCTCCCTTCTCGCTTTCCTTCACTCTCTCTCCCTCCCTACTTCCTTACCTCCCTTCCTTCCATCCTTCATTCTTTCCTCCCATTCCTTCCTTCCTTCCCTCTTCCTCTTCCTCCTCCTCCTCCTCCTCCTCCTCCTCTTCCTCCTCCTGATTACCTGTGTTACCTTCTGGATAGTTACCTTAATTAATCTCTCTCTCTCTCTCTCTCTCTCTCTCTCTCTCTCTCTCTCTCTCTCTCTCTCTCTCTCTCTCTCTCTCTCTCTCTCTCTCTCTCTCTCTCTCTCTCTCTCTCTCTCTCTCTCTCTCTCTCTCTCTCTCTCTCTCTCTCTCTCATCAATTATAAAGAAAAATAAAGCAATATTTCACCATTTCTTTCCTCCATCCGTTTCCTCACTTCCTCCTCCTCCTCCTCCTCCTCCTCCTCCTCCTCCTCCTCCCTCTCTTCATCCCTTTTTCGTCCCCTCTCATTCCTTTCCCTTGTTGCGACACAGGAAGAAGAGAGGAGGAGGAGGAGGAGGAGGAGGTTGCAGTGTACTAGTAATCCTTGAGATGCTGCAATGTTTTACTCTCTCTCTCTCTCTCTCTCTCTCTCTCTCTCTCTCTCTCTCTCTCTCTCTATCTCTCTCTCTCTCTCTCTCTCTCTCTCTCTCTCTCTATCTCTCTCTCTCTCTCTCTCTCTCTCTCTCTCTCTCTCTCTCTCTCTCTCTCTCTCTCTCTCTCTCTCTCTCTCTCTCTCTCTCTCTCTCATTTCTAGCTATTTATCACTTTTTTTACATTATTTATCTTTTCCTTTTCTTCTTTTTCTCATTCTTCTTCTTCCTCTTGGTCTTCTTTCTCTTCTCCTTTTCCATCTTCTTCCTTTTCCTTTTTTCTTCATCTTCTTTCTCGCCTCATCCATCTTTTTTTCCATTTTCTTTTTCTTCTCCCTCTTCATCCTTTTTTTTCTCTCTCATTTCCTTCATATTCCTCCTCCTCATCATCATTACTATAACTACTACTACTACTACTACTCTATTTTTTTCACCTTCTCTTCGATACAATTAACTCGGCATCCTGTTCCGCATTCCTCAGGTTAATATCATCACAGTAACACCTTCAAATTATTACTACGATACCTGTTACCTGTTTTTGTTATGTTCATATTGCTCGTCTATTTTTTTGCGCCCTCGTTTCCTCCTAGAAGTTAGCTCGCAATAATAACATCCTGCGTGCGTGTGTGTGTTGGGGGGGGTGGGGGGCGGCGGCGGCTGTGTGTGTGTGTGTGTGTGTGTGTGTGTGTGTGTGTGTGTGTCTGTGACTGGCTTATTCGTGTTTGTTGTTCTACTTCTCAATCTTTTTTTTTCATATATGTCTTTGTGTGTATCTGTGTCTGTCTATGTCTGTGTCTATCTGTCTGTTTTTATCTTCATTTATGTCTGTTTTTTCTCCCTGTTTTCTTATATGTCTGTGTGTGTGTGTGTGTGTGTGTGTGTGTGTGTGTGTGTGTGTGTGTGTGTGTGTGTGTCTGTGTGTGTTTGTCTGTGTGTATATCTTTCCATTTGTCTGTTTGTCTTTATCCGTGTCTGTTATTATACCCTCTAGCATCCCTTTCGGTTCTGTGTGTCTGTGTCTCTTGTGTCTGTCTGTCTGTCTGTCTGTCTGTCTGTCTGTCTGTCTTCCTGTTTACATTCATTCAATTTATCCTGTTTCTCCTTCTTTCCTTCTTTCATTAATTCTTTCATCTTTCCTTACCTTATCTGTCTGTCTGTCTGTCTGTCTATCTGTCTGTTTGTCTGTCTTTCTGTCTGTCTGTCTGTTTGTTTGTCTGTTTGTCTATCTGTCTATCTATCCTGTTTCTCCTTCTCTTCTTCTTTCATTGAACATTCCTTACCTTATCTGTCTGTCTGTTTATCTGTCTATCTGTCTCTGTTTATCTGTCTGTTTGTCTGCCTCTCCGTCTTCAGAATCCCTCCCAGACCTTATATGTGTGTCTGTTTGTCTGTCTGTCTGTCTTTGTCTGTGTGTCTGTCTGTCTGTCTATCTGTATGTCTGTCTGTTAATCTGTTTCTGTGTCTATCTGTCTCTTTATTAATGTCTGTCTGTCTGTCAGTCCGTCTTCAGCATCCCTCCTTGACCTTATCTGTATGTCTGTCTGTCTGTCTTTGTGTTTATCTGTCTATCTGTCTCTGTTTATCCATCTGTCTGTTTGTCTGTCTGTCTGTCTTTGTGTTTATCTGTCTATCTGTCTCTGTTTCTCTATCTGTCTGTTTGTCTGTCTGTCCGTCTTCAGCATCCCACCTAGACCTTATCTGTCTGTCTATCTGTTTCTGTGTATGTCTCTCTCTTCATTTATCTGTCTGTCTGTCCGTCCTCAGCCTCACTCCTCGTCCTTGTCTTGTCCCGTTAGCTCCAGAACATTTCCCATAAATTAAGCCACGCCCATGTACGTGTGTGTGTGTGTGTGTGTGTGTGTGTGTGTGTGTGTGTGTGTGTGTGTGTACAAGGGTGGCAAGAGAGGTGGAGGAGGTGGAGGTGAAAGGTTATGTGTGTGGAGGAATGCAGGAAGAGAGAGAGAGAGAGAGAGAGAGAGAGAGAGAGAGAGAGAGAGAGAGAGAGAGAGAGAGAGAGAGAGAGAGAGAGAGAGAGAGAGAGAGAGAGAGAGAGAGAGAGAGAGAGAGAGAGAGAATAGTGACACAGAAATCAAAGAGAAATATATTGAAAGTGAAAGGATGAGGAAGAAAATATATTAAAGGAGATGAAAATAAAAATAAAAATACATAAAGGAAATAAGAGGAAAAGAAATAAAAAGAAAAGCAGAGAAGAAAAGGAGAGAGAGAGACAAAAGAGAGAAAAGGAGAGGAAGAAAAACAAAAACTGACGGATAATAAATCTAAAAAATAAATAATAATAAATTGAAAGACAGAGATAAGAAAAGAACAATGAATGAAGGGGAAGAAAGAATAGTAGAAGAAAATGAAGGAAGAATATAAGAAAAGGAGGTGAAGTATGATATAATGAAGGAATGAAGGAAGGAAAGGAGAATAAGTAGGATGGAATGAAGGAAGGAAAGATGGAAAAGTAGGAAGGAAGGAAGGGAGGAAAAATAGAATGAAGGAAGGAAAGGAGAATAAGTAGGATGGAATGAAGGAAGGAAAAGAAGGATTGAAGGAAGGAAGGAAGGAAAGGAGGAAAACTAGACGAGGCGAATACAAGAGAGAGAGAGAGAGAGAGAGAGAGAGACATACATTCATTTGGGTGGAGGAATGGGGAAGAGTGGGTGGTGGAGGGGGATGGAAGGGTAGATGAGGAGGTGGAGGTGAAGGGGGAGGTAAGGAAGGCAGTCCCGTTGTGGAGGAAACAATGTGGATGCCCTTGGTCTCTCCACATTCCCTCCCTCCATCTCTCCATCCCTCCATTTGAATTTTCTCCTCCATCTCTCCCTCTCCCTCCTTCTCTCCACCCTGTTTCCTCCTAGTCCACATTCCCCTTCTCTTCCTTCTCTCCCTCTCTCTTTCTCTCCTCTTTCCTCCACTCGCATTTTCCCTCTTCTTTCCCCTTTTTTCCTCCATTTTCCTTTTTCCTCTTTCCTTTACCTCCTTTTCTTCCTCCTCCTCCTCCTCTCCTATTCCTCCTTCTCTTCTGCTTCTTCCTCCACTTCACACCGTCTTTCTTCTCTCCTCCTCCTCCTCCTCCTCCTCCTCCTCCTTCCTTCTATCTGTCTCCCATTTCTCTTTTTCCTCCATTCTAATTTCCTCTTCCTCCTCCTCCCTCTTTCCTCCTGTGTAATGTTTCTCCTCTTCCTCTTCCTCCTTCTACTACTACTACTACTACTACTACTACTACTACAACATCACCACCACCACCACCATCACCACATTTCCGAACCAATAACCTGTTTGCCAATATCTGATAAGCAAGCTGTTCACAAAGTATATAAAATAGGTTTAATAATAATAATAATGATAATAATAATAATAATAATAAATGCTTCCCCTTCCTTCCCTCCTACTCCCCTTCCTCCCTTTCCCCCCGTCATCTCCCACCCCTTCCTCCCTCCTCCCCTTCTTCCCCCTCCCTTCCTTTCCTCCTCTTCTCCGCTTTTCCCTTTCCCCATCTCCTTTCCCCTCTTCTTCATATTCCCCCACCCTTCTCCCCTTCCTCCTCCTTGTGTAATTCAGTGGTAAGCCCGCACCTCGAATATGTGGTACAGTTCCGGTCTCCTAATTACAGGAAAGACATTGAATTACTGGAAAGGGTTTAGCGACGCGCCACGAAAATGGTTCCAACCTTAAGGGCTCAACCGTACGAGGAACGACTCAAGCGACTCAATCTCTTTACGCTGGAGAAAAGACGCCTATGAGGGGATATGATTCAGGTCTTCAAGTACCTGAAAAAAAGTTCCGTAACGTCTTTGAACTGGAAACCAACTCGAGAAATAGAAATAAACGTCTACCAATCCAAGCGAGGCGATGTAGATGTAGTTCAGACATTGGCTGGAGTTTTTTTCTCAAACCAAGTCATCCGCCACTGGAACAATCTCCCCTCATAAGTAGTATATGCGAATACCATCAACTCCTTCAAAACATCGAATCAACTGCTATTTCGTTGCGTCAGGAGTAAATTGAATACCGAGGTGCTTTCATCTGCTCCCCAGGCCCCAAGTACACATATTTGACAAGGCTTTCGTAGGAGTTGTGGGCATTTCCAGGGGTAGTTTTATGGCCCTGGTGGTAGTCTGACCCTTCTTCTGTACCATGAACCTAGAGGAACATATTTGACAAGCCTTTCATAGGAGTTGTGGGCATTTCCAGGGGTAGTTTTATGACCCTGGTGGTAGTCTGACCCTTCTGTACCATGAACCTAAAGGAACATATTTGACAAGGCTTTCATAGGAGTTGTGGGCATTTCCAGGGGTAGTTTTATGGCCCTGGTGGTAGTCTGGCCCTTCTTCTGTACCATGAATCTAAAGAAACACTCATTAGAACCCGATTGATCCCCTCTTGTTAACCTTTAGAAATTGTTAATGTGAGAAGCGAAGGTGTCTTATAATATCGAGATATGAATCACCAGAGCGGGCAACCTCGTAATGAGTCAATAGGCTTTCTGTTGCTTGCATTTCCAGGTTTCCAGGTTTCTCCCCCTTTCCCTTTTCCCCCTTCCCCCTCACCATCCCCCAACCCCTTTCTCCCACCTTTTCCCACCACCCCCTCTCCCCTCCTTCTCCCCCTTCCCCCTCTCCATCCCCTAACCCTTTTCTCCCACCTTCTCCCACCACCCCCTCTCCCCTCCTTCTCCCCCTTCCCCCTCTCCATCCCCCAACCCTTTTCTCCCACCTTCTCCCACCACCCCCTCTCCCCTCCTTCTCCCCCTTCCCCCTCTCCATCCCCCAACCCCTTTCTTCCTCCTTCTCCTCCCCCCTCCCCCTTCCCCCCTCAACACCAGACACTGAGGCACGCGCGCAATCTGACAACAAACAAGTGTGACGCAACGCCGCCCCCCCTCCCCCCTCGTCCTCTCCTCCCCACCAACGCTCCCCCTCCTCCCCCTCCTCCTCCCCACCACCCCTCTTCCCCTTCACCTCTTGTCCCCTTCATTCCTTCCCTAACCCTTCCCCTTCACCCCCCCCCCCTTCCTCCCTCATCCCCAACTCCCCCTTCCCTCCCCTTCACCCCTTCTTCCCTTCCTCCTCCTCCTCCTCCTCTTCCTCTTCCTCCTCTTCCTTCCCTCCCGTCCCCTCCTCCCTTCCTTCACCCCCGACCTTTAATAGAGAGAGAGAGAGAGAGAGAGAGAGAGAATTATTTAACTCAGTCATATTGTGTGTACGTGTGTGTGTGTGTGTGTGTGTGTGTGTGTGTGTGTGTGTGTGTGTAATAACAAAGTGGAATTTATTAATCAGTGAAAAATCTATTCACGTGATTGATATGAGGGAATCCGTACACACACACACACACACACACACACACACACACACACACACACACACACACACACACGTCGAAATAACTGTAAACAGAAAACTAATCTCGACCATAAGAGGGAAAGGAGGAAATTCATATGCCCGTTTTGAGAGAGAGAGAGAGAGAGAGAGAGAGAGAGAGAGAGAGAGTAGCGGTAAATTTGATCATATGTTTCTTGTAGTTGATCTTTTTTGAGTAGTAGTAGTAGTAGCAGTAGTAGTAGTAGTAGTAGTAGTAGTAGTAGTAGTAGTAGTAGTAGTGGCAGTCGTAGTAGTAGTAGTAGTAGTAGTAGTATCAGAAATATCTATAACAGACAAACCCACTACGGATACGAGAGAGTTGATGAAAAAACGAAAAAATACAAAAAAAATCCATATAACTCAATGACATAATCTTAAGAGCAAACATCCCGGGCCCTCTCTCTATAGCATTTCCGTAACACATTGGCGAACCATAAAACTGAATCACCAACGTCCATATTCTTTATCGGGATCGCCAGGCAGTACCCTCGACGAGTGAGCCAATGACGGGTTTCTGGGTACGGGTCTCTTTCTCTTTCTCTTCTTTCTTTTTCTCTTTTTCCTCTCTCTTCCTCCTTTCTATTTTTAAACGTATCAGGCTCATATTACGACAATTTCCCAAGGCACCAAAGAGGAGATTAACCGAGTTCTCATGGGGTGGTGACTTTCCCTTTCGTGGTGCAGAGTGATAATAAATTAGAATCACAACTAATGATTAATGCCAGACTAAACGCACTAGCCCTTAACCCAGTAGCAGCGGGGATCATGTTTCTGTATGGTCCCTCTAACGAGAAAAATGAGAAAAAATCACCCCTCACACAAACCATTTCATAATATATATCAAAGCATTTGTGATCAGATTATGTATCATTTATTTTGGGGGGTTACATCATGGCACAAATTTGGCCCGTCGCTGCTACACGATAAAGCCACAAATTTGGCCCGTCGCTGCTACACGATAAAGCCACAAATTTGGCCCGTCGCTGCTACATGGTAAAGCCACAAATTTGGCCCGTCGCTGCTACACGGTAAAGCCACAAATTTGGCCCGTCGCTGCTACACGGTAAAGCCACAAATTTGGCCCGTCGCTGCTACACGATAAAGCCACAAATTTGGCCCGTCGCTGCTACACTAAAATAGCCAAATTTGGCCCGTCGCTGCTACACGATAAAGCCACAAATTTGTCCCGTCGCTACACGGTAAAGCCACAATTTGGCCCGTCGCTGCTACACGATAAAGCCACAAATTTGGCCCGTCGCTTACACGATAAAGCCACAAATTTGGCCCTGTCGCTGCTACGATAAAGCCACAAATTTGGCCGTCGCTGCTACACGGTAAAAGCCACAAATTTGGCCCGTCGCTGCTACACGGTAAAGCCACAAATTTGGCCCGTCGCTGCTACATTTATGGTAAAGCCACAAATTTGGCCCGCGCTGCTATTTGGTGAAATTGGCCCGTCGCTGCTACGGTAAACCCTATTTGCTGCTGCTACTGGGTTAATTGGAAGAAGAGAAATGAAGACAGCAAATGTGATATGTGTGGCTTTGAAATGGAAGACTTAAAACATTTCCTGCTGCACTGCAAACAATACTCAGAAGTTAGAAAGGCACACATATTTGTACAACAGCCATACAAAGAAGGCGTAGACGAACACCTAGCTGACATATTATTACTGAAAAATAGCAATAAAGGAAGTGAGAAAATAGAAGAAAGGAAAAATTACTTAAAAAAACTCTGGAAGGAAAGACAAAAAATTCAGAGGGCTTAAACACAAGCGCAAAACCAGGGAAAAAAATATAAAAAGACTAGATGTCAAGTGAATATTGAAAAAGAAAATAAGAGTTAAAGCGCGAGAACATTGACACTGAGTGAAAAGAAAATCCGGGAGCCGTTGAAAAGACATATCCCGGGACTGCATCTGATCTGAGAGGTCGTGTCAAACTGTCCCTAGCGTCACCAAGCAGTCCATGAAAAGCCCAGCAACTTCTACGAGAGGCATTTCAAACAGGGGAATAGAGGCCCAGACACGTTTGAAACACTCCCCACATTGCAACCTCTCCTTTCCTCCTTCCTTCCTTCCTTCCTTCCTTCCTTCCTTCCTTCCTTCCTTCCTTCTTTCCTTCTTTTCTCCCTTCCTCCCTTCCTCCCTTCCTCTAGGCGCCATATGACCCTGGCTGTTGCGGCGCCTAATTTAAATCAATCCAATCCTCCCTTCCTCCCTTCCTTTTTTCTCTTTTTTTTTTTTTTTAGCAGCAAAGGAGACAGATCAAAGGCTTAGAAAAAAAAGATAATGAGAAAAAGCCCGCTACTTACTACCCCTAAAAAGATTGTCCTTCCTTCCTCCCTCAACCTCTCCTTTCTTCCTTCCTCCCTTCCTTTTTTTTCTCTTTTTATTAGCAGCAAAGGAGACAGATCAAGGGCTTAAAAAAAAAAAACAATGAAAAAAAGCCCGCTATTTACTGCCCCTAAAAAGATTGTCCTTCCTTTCTCCCTTCCTTCCTTCCTTCCTTCCTTCCCTCCTCCCTCCCTTCATTCATTCATTCATTCATTCATTCATTCATTCCTCCCTTCCTGCCTGCCTTCCTTCTTTCCTTCTCAAGCGCTCAAGAATACGTGCTTAGGGGTCAGGGCCTTATAGATGCCTGGAATAGCTTAGGGTACATGATATTGGGAGTCTGTGGATGGCGGTGGCGGAGGGAAAGTGTTAAGAGTGGGATCCGATCTTAACCCCTGAAGCCTGAACCCCTTTAAATAGTGACCCGATGAAAATAAGGTTAGGTACAAGGTGTCAAGACCAAGACCAAGGGATGTGAGGTTATGTTCGGTTGTAGAAGACGAAGAATGTGAAAAAAATAACGAAAAATAATGATAGGAGGTGGGAGAGAGAGAGAGAGAGAGAATGCAAAATTAGGAAGCAAAAGAGATGAGTTGAAGTTGATAATTGGATAAAGTAGGAGTTTGTGAGGCAAAATTCATTCTCTCTCTCTCTCTCTCTCTCTCTCTCTCTCTCTCTCTCTCTCTCTCTCTCTCTCTCTCTCTCTCTCTCTCTCTCTCTCTCTCTCTCTCTCTCTCTCTCTCTCTCTCTCTCTCTCTCTTTCTTCAAAAATTCCTTTGTATCTCCTTCCACAAAGTTACGGGGAGAGAGAGAGAGAGAGGAGAAGATATCAAGGTGATCTTCTTTGGGGAAATGCTTTTACTTGTTCTAATGTCGCCCAAGAGAGAGAGAGGATCGTTATATATTCCCCATTGTTAACGAGACAGACAAATACGACAGTTTCTCTCTCTCTCTCTCTCTCTCTCTCTCTCTCTCTCTCTCTCTCTCTCTCTCTCTCTCTCTCTCTCTCTCTCTCTCTCTCTCTCTCTCTCTCTCTCTCTCTCTCTCTCTCTCTCTCTCTCTCTGTCTATCTATCTGTCTTTAGCTATCCTCCATGGTAAGACCGCACCTCGAGTATGCAGTGCAGTTCTGGTCTCCCAATTACAGAAAGGACATTGCTTTACTGGAAAGGATTCAACGACGCGCCACAAAGATGATTCCAACCTTCAGGGCTCAACCGTACGAGGAACGACTCAAGCGACTCAATCTCTTTACATTGGAGAAAAGACGCCTACGAGGGGATATGATTCAAGTCTTCAAGTGTCTAAAAAAGTTCAGTAACGTCGATTACTCCAAATTCTTTGAACTGCAAACCAACTCAAGAACTAGAAATAACGGTTTACCCATTCAGTCGAGTCGATGTAACACAGACATTGGAAGGAGTTTCTTTTCAAACCGAGTCATCCGCCACTGGAACAATCTTCCCTCAGAAGTAGTGAATGCAAATACCATCAACTCCTTCAAATATAGAATAACGAGGGGCTTCCATCTGCTCCTCAATATCGAGGTGCTTTCATCTGCTCACCAAGCCCCAAGTGGCGGTCGAGCAGATTAAATCACCCATGCGGGCGACCTCGTAATGAGCCAATAGGCTTTCTGTTGCCTGCATTTCCATGTTTCCTCCTCCTCCTCCTCCTCCTCCTCCTCCTCCTCCTACACCTCCTCCTCCTCCTCCTCCTCCTCCTACACCTACTCCTCCTCCTCCTCCTCCTCCTCTTCCACCTCCCCCTCCTCCTCCTCGTCCTATTTCACTGTACAACAACTCTGGCTGAACGTACGATGACCGCCGCGGGATGTCAGATGCACGATAACCCCCGCTCTGAAGGCCTTACTGTTCACACTATGTCTTGTTTTTGTGGGTCTCGCTCCCTACCTGGTTGCCTGGAGTTCATAGATGCAAGGGAGGTGTGGCAATGGTCTATATTTAGTGTTGACGAAAGGAATTTATAGATGAAGAGAGCATGTGTTGTAGTTATTGGAGATAGCGACGTTTGGCAAGGATGTTATAAATGAAAATAGTGGTAGGAAATAATAAGGAAAATAAGTTGTAAATACGAATGAGAATGGTAATGTTTTGTATTTTGAAGTTTATGAAAGGAATTTATAGATGGAGTATGTGTTGTAGTTATTGGAGACAGCGACGTGTGGCAAGAATGGCATTGACGGAAAGGATAGAAACAGGAAATACGAAAGAAAACAGTAATTTCGTGTTTTGTAAAGTATATGAAAGGAAGTTTTACACGCAATGATGGATAGGTTGAGTTTGTGATTATTGCAGATAGCGACGTTTGGCAAGGATGTTATAGATGGAAATAGTAGGAAACAAACAGTAAACGCGATGGAAAATAAGTTGTTGATAAGAATACGAAAGTTAATTTTGCGTATTTTGAAGTTTATGAAAGGAATTTAAAGATGAAGTGAGTGTGTTTTGTAGTTATTTGAGATAGCGACGTGTGGCAAGAATGGTATTGACGGAACGTGTAGAAACTGGAAAACATGAATGTGAACAGTGATTTTGTGTTTTGTAAAGTATATGTAAGGAAGTTTTACACGCAATGATGGATAGGTTGAGTTTGTGATTATTGCAGATAGCGACGTTTGGCAAGGATGTTATAGATGGAAATAGTAGGAAATAAACAGTAAACACGATGGAAAATAAGTTGTAAATATGAATGAGAATGTTAATTTTGCGTATTTTGAAGATTATGAAAGGAATTTATAGATGAAATGTGTGTTGTAGTTATTGGAGACAGCGACGTGTGGCAAGAATGGTATTGACGGAACGTGTAGAAACTGGAAAATACGAATGAGAACAGTAATTTTGTGTTTTGTAAAGTATATGTAAGGAAGTTTTACACGCAATGATGGATAGGTTGAGTTTGTGATTATTGCAGATAGCGACGTTTGGCAAGGATGTTATAGATGGAAATAGTAGGAAATAAACAGTAAACACGATGGAAAATAAGTTGTTGATACGAATGCGAATGTTAATTTTGCATATTTTGAAGTATATGAAAGGAAATTATAGATGTAATGAAGGATATGTTTATTTTGTTATTTTTGCAGATAGTGACGTGTGGCAAGAATGGTATAGACATTACGTTAATAAAGAAAATAATAAGGAAATAATAAAGGCACTGGTGAATGTTTTTTTAGAGTTTTGAGTTGGCAGTTATTGCAAAAAAGACACGCGACAAGAACAGTATAGACGGAAAGAGAAAAAATGAATAAAAAAATGTAAATGATGATGATAGGAAAATAAATGCAATGAGATAGGTGTTTCAATAATACTTAGGACGAAATGAATCTCCCTTCCCCTCCCCCCCCCTCCCCTCCCCTCCCCTCCCCCCTCCCCCTCTTCTCACACCCATATACCTCGCTAACGGGAAAAAGAAGAGAGAAGAAAAAGAGGAGGAGGAGGAGATAAAGAGGGAGAGGAAAGTGGCAATATCTTGTGCATTAGAGGGAAATAACATACGAAAAGGAGGAGAAAGAGGAAGAGGAAAAGGAAGAGGAGGAAGGATTTTTATGTGAAGGAGGTAAAGGAGGAGGATGAGGAGGGTTGTAAAAAGGGAGCTTATTGTTAGAGAGAGAGAGAGAGAGAGAGAGAGGAGGAGGAGGAGGAGGAGGAGGAGGAGGAAGGGATGAAAGACGAACTGAAATTGAAGTTTTGTGAATCCTTCCTCAGTCTCTCTCTCTCTCTCTCTCTCTCTCTCTCTCTCTCTCTCTCTCTCTCTCTCTCTCTCTCTCTCTCTCTCTCTCTCTCTCTCTCTCTCTCTCTCTCTCTCTCTCTCTCTCTCTCTCTCTCTCTCTCTCTCTCTCTCTCTCTCCTCTCCTTTCTTTTCGTCTTTCCTTTCCTTTCCTTTCCTTTCCTTTCCTTTCCTTTACTTTCATTTCCTTTCCTATCCTTTCCTTTTCCTTTCCTTTCCTTTCCTTTCCTTTCCTCTCCTCTTCCTTCCCTCCCCTTCCCTTTCATACCTCATCTCTCTCCTCTCCTCTCCTCTCCTCTCCTCTCCTCTCCTCTCCTCTCCTCTCCTCTCCTCTCCTCTCCTCTCCTCTCGTCTCGTCTCCTCTCCTCCTCCCCCCTTAAACTTGTCAGCAATAATAATGGGAAAAACAAACACAACGAATCCTGAAAAAAATTATTTGCTCAGAAAACGAAATATTGTGAGAAAGGAGAAAGTTGGACGAAGGAAGGAGGAGGCAAACAGACGAAGATGAAAGGAAGGAAATAAGAGGGAAAGAAAAATATGAGTGGATGCTGGAAGAGAGAGAGAGAGAGAGAGAGAGAGAGAGAGTAACTTTTGGCTGTTTCATTGATATCATTTTTGTTTTTTTGTTTTCTTTTTCGAATTTTTTCCTTGCATTATTGTTTTCTTTTCTTTTTTTCTTTTTTTGGCTTTGTTGTAGTGTTGAATCTCTGCTGTGTGTTCTTTTTCTCTCTTATCTATATTTACCTGAAGTTATATACGTTTCTTTGAAGTTACTTATATCGTATTTCCACGCCGCATTTTCCTATACGTAAAAAAACAAACAGTCTTGTGTAATTGACCCCTTTCTCGGCCACCTCTTTGGATTCTTTTTTAGGAGCAGCGAGTAACGGGCTTTTTTTATCATAGTTTCCCCTTTTTGTGTGCCCTTGAGTTGTCTCCTTTGGTGTGAAAAATAAATAAATAAATAAATAACTTCTCTCTCTGACAATGTTCCTCTCCCTCCCTCAGCCTGCACGGGGTCCGGGTGTGGATCGGCGGACGAGTTCAAGGAGAGGTGGTCCATGCCGTTAATGAAGCTGGGGAACAAGCGATACTACCTGGGCATATTCTTCAAGGTGAGTCGACTTACGTGAACTGTTGTGGTTGTTGTAGTGAAGGATTAAGTAGTAGTAGTGAAAGATGTAGTAGTCGTAGTGGATGGTGGTCTGGTGGTGGTTGTAGTAGTAGTAGTAGTAAAAGGAGAATGAGGAGGAGTAAGTGTAGTAGTAGTAGTAGTAGTAGTAGTAGTAGTAGTAGTAGAAAAACTAGAACAAGATCAAGAAAAAATCAAGAAGAGAAAGAAGAATAGGAAGAACCAAAAAAAAATATCAAAAATGAGAATAAAACCAAGTAAAGATCAAGAAGAGAAAGGACAAGAACAAGAACAAAAAGAAAAAGAAGAAGACGAAGAAGAACTGCAGTAATAGTAGTAGTAGTAGTAGTAGTAGTAGTAGATATCAGTAACAATATAATTAAGTACAAGTTCATGCAAATCAAATAGCCCTTTTCCAATAATTGCATCCTAATCATCACTCCACTAATGAGTCCCGTCAAACACACGGAAGCAGGCACAATTATTAAGTCCCTCACCATTAGAACAATTATTATGACTGAGCTTATGACTTTGACTATAATAATTACTTTGCTCTTCTTAACCAATTATATGCACACAAAATTTTCCCTTTTTTTCAGTATTTCTTGCAGTCAACTTAATTTTTTCCCATTTTGCCTTATTTAAAAGCACGAAATTTTCCCTTTTTTTCAGTTTTTCTTGCAGTCAACTTAATTTTTTTCCATTTTGCCTTATTTAAAAGCACGAAATTTTCCCTTTTTTTCAGTATTTCTTGCAGTCAACTAATTTTTTTTCCATTTTGCCGTATTTTTCTTTGTCAACTCAAAAATTTTCCCCTTCCTTTTAGTATTAGTTAGTTAGTTTAGTTATTTTTTTTTAGTTCTTTTAGTTTGTTTTAAGGTTTTTTTTTTTGTCAACTTAAAAAAAATTCCCCTATTTCATTTTAGTCAATTTAATTTCTCCCCCTTTTTTCCGTGTTCTTTTTCAGTCAACTCACATTTTCTACCCTTTTTTTTAGTTTTCCTTATCGTCAACTCAAAATTTTCCTCTTTTTTTCATTTCACTCAACTAAAAAAATTTCACCTCATTTTTTTCAGTCAATTCAAAAAAATTTCACCTTTTTCTCATTTTTTTCAGTCAGTTCAAAAACTTTTCACCTTTTTCTCAGTTTTTTTCAGTCAATTCAAAAAATTTTCACCTCATTTTTTTCAGTCAACTCAAAAATTTCCCCTCCTATTTTGTTTTCATTTAGTCAACTCAAAAATTTCTCCTCCTATTTTGTTTTCATTTAGTCAACTCAAAAATTTCCCCTCCTATTTTGTTTTCATTTAGTCAACTCAAAAATTTTCCCACTTTTTTTGGTTTTCCTTGTCAACTCAAAAATTTTCCCCCCCTCTTATTTTCCTTTCAGTCAACTCAGTATTTTTTTTTCCTTCTCAGTTTTTTTCAGTCAACTCAAAATTCTTCCCTTTTTTTATTTATCTTTCAGTCAACTCAATATTTTTTTTCCTTTTTCTCAGTTTTTTTTCAGTCAACTCAAAATTCTTCCCTCTTTTTTTATTTATCTTTCAGTCAACCCAATATTTTTTCTCACAATTTTTACCTTTTTTTAGCTTTCCTTTTCGTCAACTCAAACTTTTTCCCTTCTTTTCATGTCACTCAACTCAAAAAGTTTCACCTTTTTCTCAGTTGTTTTTTTTCAGTCAACTCAAAAATTTTCCCCCTATTTCTGGTTTTACTTTCGTCAACTCAAAAAATTTCCCCCCCTTTTTATTTTCCTTTCAGTCAACGAAAAAAAATTCACCTTTTTCTCAGTTTTTTCAGTCAACTCAAAGTTTTCCCTTTTTTTCGGTACCCTTTCACTCAAAATTTTCCCCATTCTTTTCTTTTTATTTTCCGTAACTCGATAGTCTTTATTCTCTATTTAAAGTCATTTTGAAGACATGCCCTACAAGCCACAAGTTCAAGCATATCTTTTTTTGCAGTTATTTACTAGTATAAACATATATATCATTTTTTACCAGAATCATTTATCACAAGTACAAACACGCATTTTATTTCGTTACAAGTACAAACATATATAGTAATTATTTTACGTGTAGAATCATATAATTAATTTTTTTACAGGTACAAGCATTTTTTTTTTTTTTTTGCCTTTATTTACCACAAGCAGACGCATATATATCTCTTTTTCACAAGCATATCACTTTCTTACAAGTGGTCAAGTTTTTACAAGTACAATCATATACATATTAATTTTTTTACAAGTATACAAACATATTTTCAACCCCTATTTACCACAAGTAGACGCATTTACACCTTTTTTTACAAGCATATTATATTTTTCACAAGTTCAAGCAAATTTCTAGTTTTCCCTTAATTATTTCCTACAGGTATACAAACATATTTTCAACCTCTATTCTCCACAACTATACGCATTTACACCTTATTTTTTACAAGCATATTATATTTTTTTTCACAAGTTCAAGCACAAATTATTTT
>NC_066527.1:16150010-16167510 GCF_024679095.1 Eriocheir sinensis
TCACATCTTTTTTCCTTCCCCTCCTCCTCACCACACCCTAACGCAATCCCATATACACGCCCACACGCACCCACTACCAACACGCTCGCCTCTAGAAAACAACAAAAAACAACAAAAAACATTCCCAATAATCATATCACATTTTTTTTCCTTCCCCTCTTCCTCACCACACCCTAACGCAATCCCATATACACACCCACACGCACCCACTACCAACACGCTCGCCTCTAGAAAACAACAAAAAACAACAAAAAACATTTCCAATTCTCATATCACATTTTTTTCCTTCCCCACCGCCTCACCACACCCTAACGCAATCCCATATACACACCCACACGCACCCACTACCAACACGCTCGCCTCTAGAAAACCCACTGTAGCCAACACAAAAACCCATTCCCCCAACGCATTCTCATAACAAACCAGCCAGTGTAACGGAGATGAGCACCGAGGCCACGCGCTGCTATAGTGAAATGCCTCCAATTTTACCTTCACACCATTCTTCTCTCTCACTTCCTTACTCCACCACGCCCACCACCGCCCACCACCGCCTTACACCCCCACCCACGTCTCATTCATGCCTCACCCACACCCACCTTAGCCCCACACCACCACCCATCCCCACCGCCCACGCCCTGCCACGCCTCACGCACACCCACCCTTGCAGGCCAACTGGTACAAGGCGTGGCAATACTGTCGCTTCCACGGCATGCACCTGGGGGGCATCGAGACGGAGAGGGAGAACCGCTTCCTGGAGCAACACATCCAGGACCGAGGTTAGCACTGAACGACCTTCTCTTAACGCTGAACAAGGAGCGAAGTGTCTGTGTGTTGCGTCTTGTGTGTAATCAGTTTGTCCCCCCCCCCCCCTCCGCCTTCTACTTTTTGTGTGTGTGTGTGTGTGTGCGTGTGTGTCTCTCTAATATTTTTTCCTTTTAACTTTCTTCCCCCCCCTTTTTTTTTTTTGTCCAGAGATTAGCGCTGAACGACCCTCCCTTGGCACTGAAGAAGGAGCGAATATTTTGTGTCTTGTGTCTTGCAGCTAATCAGTTTGTTTTTTCTCCTCCTCTACCTCCACCTCCTCCTCCTCCTCCTCCTCTTCCTTCTCCTCCTCCTCTTCCTCCTCCTCCTCCTTCTCCTCCTTCTCCTCCTCCTCCTTTTCATCTCAGGTTGTCTCGTCACACAGTAAAGAGGGAAAACGAAGAGGAAGAAGAAGAAGAATTTAAAAGAAAAGGTTTAATCTACTTTTCCTTGTCAGACTTATGATGATGTTACTAGTTATTTATCTATTTATTTGTTTATTTTATTTATTTTTATTCGTTTGTTTCGTCCATCGTTCGTATGTATTGCAGAGGCGATTTGCTTTCTCTTGGTTTGTTTGTTTGTCTCGTTTCTTCTTTTTTTTTCAATCGTGTTTTTGAAAGTGTTAATCTGCACGTTCTTACTTCCATGTTCACCTGTTTGTATGTATGTATGTATGTGTGTGTGTGTGTGTGTGTGTGTGTGTGTGTGTGTGTGTGTACGTTCATTGTAGCCCGCTATCTTAATGTGTGTGTCTGTATTTTCTGTCTATCTTTAACCTATCTATCTATCCATCTATCTTAGTCTATCTATCTATATCTTTCCCTCTCCCTCCCTCCCTTCCCCATCCCCCCTCACCCCCCTCCCTCATCCCCGTGTTTAAAACTTTACCGTTCAATCTTGCTCATTCTCGTTGACTAATTTTTTCCCTGATTAATTTTCTTTCCTTCACGGTTTTTGACACGATAGCGGTGGTGGTGGTGGTGGTGGTGGTGGTGGCGTTGGTGGTGGTGGTGGCGGGCGATTAATTATTCAACTTTTCTTTTTTTTTCTTTTCCGTTGACTTAATTTATAAACCCCGTCGCTTCTAAATAATTAATCTTCAGGCGTGATCATTCATTCATTCATTCATTCATTCACAACTTTTTTTTTCATATATGTGTGACTTATTTTTTTTTTATCTGTTCATTTGATTTCATCCCATCGATTCAAATTTTTTTTTTCTTCACTTGCATTCATTCATTCATTCATTCATTCACTCATTCATTCATTCACTCATTCACTCATTCTCAGTTTTGTTTATTGTGTAACGTGTAATATTTTTTGTCTATCCATTCAGTCGAATCATTTTTTTCCTTCACTCACATTCATTCACTCACTCATTCATTCATTCACTCATCCACTCATTCACTCATTCACTCATTCTCAGCTTTTTTTATTGTGTAACGTGTAATATTTTTTTCCATACATTCACTTAAGTTAATTCATTTGCTTCTAAAATTATTCATCTGCACACTCATTCATTCACAGATTCATTCACTCAGTCAGTCATTCACTTTCACTCCTCTTCAGTTTCTTTTCCTAAATTTCGTAACTTGCATTATATAATTTTTTTTTATCTATTCACTTAATGTAATTCCGTCGCTTCTAAATCATTCATCTTCACACTCGTATTCATTCATTCATTCATTGACTTCCTCATCCATTCCCTTTCATTCCTCCTGTTTTTTTCCCTTATTTTCGTAACTTGCATTATGTATTTTTTTTTATTTATTCACTTATTTTTTTCAAGCTGCTTCAGATAATTAATCTTCACACGTTCATCCCTTCATCCCCCTCCTTCCCACCTCACCCCCTTCTCTTTCCCCTTCTTTCTCCCCATTCTTCCCCTCCCCACCCCCTCTCTTCCCCTCCTCCTCCCCCTCACCCCCTCTCTTCCCTTCCTTCCGCCGTATCCATCCTCCCCCCTCTCTTTTCTTTCCCCCTTCTTCCTCCCCCATCCTTCCCCTCCCCACCCCTTTTCTTCCCCCTCCTCCCCCTTCACCCCCTCTCTTCCCTCCCCTCCACCGTATCCATCCTCCCCCCTCTCTTCTCTTTCCCCCTTCTTCCTCCCCCATTCTTCCCCTCCCCACCCCCTCTCCCCCCCTCCTCCCCCCTCACCCCCTCTCTTTCCTCCCTTCCGCCGTATCCATCCTCCCCCCTCTCTTCTCTTTCCCCCTTCTTCCTCCCCTATTCTTCCCCACCCCACCCCATCTCTTCCCCCGTCCTCCCCCTCACCCCCTCTCTTCCCTTCCTTCCGTATCCATCCTCCCCCCTCTCTTCTCTTTCCCCCTTCTTTCTCCCCATCCTTCCCCTCCCCACCCCTTTCTTCCCTCCTCCTCCCCTCACCCCTCTCTTCCCTCCCCTCCACCGTATCCATCCTCCCCCCTCTCTTCTCTTTCCCCCTTCTTTCTCCCCCTCCCCACCCCCTCTCTTCCCCCCTCCCCCCTCACCCTCTCTTCCTCCCTTCCCGTATCCATCCTCCCCTCTCTTCTCTTTCCCCTTCTTCCTCCCCTATTCTTCCCCACCCCACCCCATCTCTTCCCCCGTCCTCTGCCCCATCCCTCCTCCCCTCTCCCCTTCTCTACTCTTCCTCCCTCCTCCACCTGTCCATTTCCCCCTCTTCTCTCCCCTTCTTCCTCCCCAAATCCTTCCCCACCCACCCTTCTCTTCCCGTTCCTCCGCCTTATCCCTCCTCCCCCTCTCTTCTCTTTCCCTCTTCTTCCTCTCAATTCCTCCCCACCCCTTCTCTTCCCCTTCCTCCGCCCCATCCCTCCTCCCCCTCACCCTCTTCTTTACTCTCTTCCCAAGTCCTCCCCCTCTTCTCTTTCCCCTTCTTCCTCCCCAATCCCTCCCCACCCCACCCTCTCTTCCCCGTCCTCTGCCCCATCCTTACCCTCACCCCTCTCCCCCTTCTTCCTCCCATACCTCCTCCCCTCTCTCTTCCCATCCCTCCTCCCCCTTCACCTCCCTTGCCCCCTCACCCACGCCCACAAAGCGTTCAATTCTGGCCGCATGAGTAACAAATTGCGCTAAGAGATTAGTCCGTAGTACGAAAAATGGCGCAATTTTACTCGTTTGACAGCGTAATTGTGCGTATATTAAATTAACACTTATGCACTGACACACACACACACACACACACACACACACACGCACACGCACACGCACACCCACACATACACAGCTATTTGTTGGCGTATTAAAATGCTACTGCTTGTGTGTGTGTGTGTGTGTGTGTGTGTGGTGGGGGGGAGTTACGTTATTCTGAGTGCTGAATTTAATATTTATAACGCAGCTGTGTATCAAGAAGAAATTGAGTTACGTCAAAAAATACAATGAATACACTCGACATTTCACGTACGAGACATGTTTAATACCGGTAAAAGCAAACAGACAGTGCAATCTTTCATCACGTGACACAAAGGGAAAAAAAAAAAAAAAACACCCCCAATACATCACGTTACAATGAAAGTAGAAAAATAAATAAAATAAAAAACATCACCGATACAACGTTTGATTAAGTAAAAATACATTGGCCAATACAGTGAATGGAGTCACATTGATGAGAGAGAGACAGAGAGAGTGATTAAAAGGAGAAGAAAGAAGAGAAAAAAAAGAAAGACATGAAGAAAGAGATGAAAGAAGAGAAGAGAGGAAAGAAAAGGAAGAAAAAAAGAGAAATGGATATATAGATAGATAGAAAGAGAGAGAAAGAGAGAAAGAGATGAAAGCGGAGATAAAAAAGAAGAATTAAGAAGATAAATAGAGAGAGAGAGAGAGAGAGAGAGAGAGAGAGAGAGAGAGAGAATTGATGAAGGACTATGCTATCAACACCGGCCGTCGTCAGGGGTAGATGAAGGTATGATTTATCACCGGTGTGTCGAGTCAAGGCGTGGATTAATGAAGGGAAGGTCGCCATCAATTCCCTTGGGAGGACGCCATCGATAACAGCCGAGGCAGTTTCTGTTAATGAAAGAAATGAGAGAAAGAAAAGAAAAACATTATCCGTCGGGCAAATTGAATAACGGAGAGAAAAAAAATAATGAAGGTAAATGATAATGAAGGTAAGGAGAGAATAAAAGAAAAAAGGGAAAATAGAGTCACCAACGGAAGGAAGGAAAGTAAAACAGAGAAAATAAAAGCATGATTAAACGAGATGATGAAAGAAAAAAAGAGAAAACGAGAAAAAACAAGAAAAAACAAAAAGAAAGGAAAGTAAAGAGAAAATAAAAGCATGATTAAACGAGATGATGAAAGAAAAAAAGAAAAAGGAAGAAAGGAAAACATTATCCATCTGGCAAATTTAAAAAAACGAAAGGAAAATAATGAAAATGATGAAAGAAAAGACGGAAAATAATGTCACCAACGGAAGGAAGTAAAGTAAAAAGGAAGGAAAGTAAAAAAAAGAGAATAAAATCATGATCAAACGAGATAATGAAAGAAAAAAAGAGAAAGGGAGAAAAGAAGAACATTATCCATCAGGCAAATTGAATAACGGGAAGAAAATAAAGAAAATAATAATAATAATCGGGGTAATAATTGATGATGAAGGTAAAGAGAGACAATGGAAGAAAAGAGAGAAAATAAAGTCACCAACGGAAGGAAGGAAAGTAAAAAGGAAGGAAAGTTAAAAAGAGGAAAAAAAGCAGTTAAACGAGATGATGGAAAAAAAACGAGAAAAAAACGAGAAAAAACAAAAAGAAAGGAAAGTAAAAAGAGAAAATAAAAGCATGATTAAACGAGATGATGAAAGAAAAAAGGAGAAAACGAGAAAAAAACGAGAAAAAAACAAAAAGAAAGGAAAGTAAAGAGAAAATAAAAGCATGATTAAACGAGATGATGAAAGAAAAAACGAGAAAAAACGAGAAAAAAACGAGAAAAAACAAAAAGAAAGGAAAGTAAAAAAGAGAAAATAAAAGCAAGGTTAAACGATATAACGAAAGAAAAAAGAGAGAAAGAAAAAAATCATCATCCATCGGGCAAATTTAAAAAAAAACGGTAGGAAAATAATAATAATAATAATAATAATAATAATAATAATCGGGGTTAGTTTCTGGTCATCGGGAAAATTAAAAGAAATAAGGAGAAAAGATATAATAACCAACACCATCATCCATCGAGCAAATTAAAAAAGAAAACGGAGAGAAAATAATGATAATGATAATGAAAGAGAAACGAAAAGAAAATCACCAACATGTCTGATCACGCGGCAAATTTAAACGAATTGAAAAAGGGAAGGACAAATGTAGGGAAAAAAATTACAAAAGGAAGAAAAGATACGAAAAAAAAGAAAATGACAAACGAATGAAGAAAAGCGTATCAAAGAAAGGAAGGGAGAGAGAGTGAAGCAAAGGAAGAAGAGGAGAGAAACGAAGTAAAGGAAGAAGAGGAGAGAAATGAAGGAAAGGAAAAGCGTGAGCAAAAAAAATTTAAAAAATGAATGAAAAAAAAGCGTATCAGAGAAAGGAAGGGATAGAGAGAGTGAAGCAAAGGAAGAAGAGGAAAGAAATGAAGGAAAGAAAAAGTGATAAAAAAAAGGAAAAATTAAAAATAACCTACGAAACGAGAAAAAAAACTTGCACTGAGGTAAAAACGAGGAAAACAAAAGTAGAATCGCCGCAACATCAATCCATTCGTCTTGCAAATAAAATCAAATAAGTCACCATGTTTGAGTGAGGACATTTTAAGAGTAATTTCTGGTGATTCATTTCCAGTAATAATAAGAAAAACATTACTTAAAACATAAACTCCAGTCATAATTAATCTTGCAAATAAAAAAAAATAAATCACCATGTTTGAGTGAGGACATTTTAAGAGTAATTTCTGGTGAGTCATTTCCAGTAATAATAAGAAAAACATTACTTAAAACATAAACTCCAGTCATAATTAATCTTGCAAATAAAATAAAATAAATCACCATGTTTGAGTGAGAACATTCTAGAGTAATTTCTGCTGCTCAATTTCCAGTAATAATAAGAAAAAAAATGCTTAAAACATAAACTCCACTCATAATTATTCTTGCAAGTTAAAATCACCGTCTTTGAGTGAGGGCATTCTAGAGTAATTTCTGTTGATCCATTTCCAGTAATAAATTATAAGAAGATTACTTAAAACAAACTCCACTCATAATTATTCTTGCAAGTTAAAATCACCGTCTTTGAGTGAGGACATTCTAGAGTAATTTCTGTTGATCCATTTCCAGTAATGAATTATAAGAAGATTACTTAAAACAAACTCCACTCATAATTATTCTTGCAAGTTAAGATCACCATGCTGGAGTGAGGACATTCTAGAGTAATTTCTGCTGATCCATATTCCAGTAATAGTATTAATAATAAATGCGTAAAACAAACTCCACTAATATTATTTGCCAAACAACAAAATCAGCTCCTCTAATACAATTTTTCGCCGCCCGGGACAGAAGGGAGCGGTGACCCAATTTATATAATATATGACTATCAATGAATTCCCGCCTGACGTCCATTGCTCATAATATTATCAACGCGCACAACAACTATGGTAATGGATTTGTGCACAGGGGCGATGAACTGTAAGGCAAGTGTTATCAGACGCTTCCACGCCTCACATCAACTATTTTCAAAGGCCAGAAAGGAGGTCAGTCGGGTCCTCGTGAGTGTTCTATTTAGGTTGAGGATACAGAGGAAGGGTCAAACTACCACCAGGGCCATAAGCCACCCCCTGGAAATGCCCAAAACTCCTACGATAGCCTTGTCAAATGTGTGTGGACTTAGGCGTTGAAATGTTTAAGAATACGACTCTTAATGTCCTGCTTCGGCGCTGCGTTATACATATTTATTGGTTGCTTGGTGGTGCTGGCGGAGAGGTGAACAGTGCACAGGAAAAGTACATTATGTTCCTCGTAAAAAAATGAAAAAAGAAATTGTTCCTGTATATATGTCTGTTCCTTATGAAGAACTGTATATATGTTCTTTATGCGTTTGTTCCTTATGAAAAGATAATAGCGTTGTTGTTTTTTTATGTTCATGGAAAAGTTGTTCTGCTCGTAAAAAGATGTTTGCTCTCTAAGAAGGGTATGGATGTTATCCAAAAGCCTGTTGTTGATTTTTGTTGTTTTTTGCGTTTTCGTCTATGTTTGGGGTAGGCTTTATTGGTGGGGCTTGATGGTCGGCCCCAGCCCGTTATGGCGCAGGCAAGTGTTTATAGTGGCTCCATCTTGCTTGTCTCATTTGGCTCTTTTAGAGAGAGAATGTAGAGTCCAGGTTGACAGGCGGTCTTCAGGACAGCATGTGGGTAGTCTGTGGCCACTCGGCGGTGACTGAAAAATCCCAGCTTGTGGAACCGGGCGGGACGCGAACCCACATCGCCCTGGACGCGGCGCCGTCACGCTAACCACTCAGCCTCCCCATGCACTCTCTAAAAAGCTTTCTTGTTCTCTAAAAAGCTGTTATGTTCTAAAAAAAAGCTCTTCTCCTTGTTCTTTAAAAGTCTGTTATGATCTCTAAAGAGCTGTTCTATATGTTCTCTAAAAGCTGCTGTATGTTTGCCCTCTAGGGAGTTCTGTGTTCTCTGAAAGGCTGTGTGTTCTCTAAAAAGCTGCATGATTAAATAACTGTATATACTCTAAAAAACTGCATGTTCTCTATAAAGCATTGTTTAAATAGCTCTATCCTCTAAAAAGCCGTCTATTCTCAAAAGATCAAGTTTTTTTTTCCGTGTCAAAAAAGTTAAAAAGTAAGTGAATATAAGTGCGTTTTATAATGTGTATATCTCAAAAAAACAGAATACACACTTCACCATAATAATAATGATAATAATAATAATAATATTAATAATAATAATAATGACAAATGTAACTTATCAAACGCTTATTTCTCATAACAGATTGGTCATTTTAGCATTCTCCGCAGTAATAAAATAAACAAAATAAGCAAAATAATAATAATGATGATAATAACAATGCTTGCAAATATTCCTGTTTTCAAACGTATAATTCTCGTCAACACATTATTCTCGATTTTCCATTCCGCGTCATAACAGTACCGGCGAGCATAAACAATCTAAAACGCTTATTTATACAAAAGAGAGTACCTCGTTAGCATCTGCACACCGCCGGTCACGAGTGCGGCAGTCTATTGAAACGTGCATTCCCTAAACAACAGATGACCTGGCTTAGCATTTTGCGTGTCGAGGGTAGCCATGCATACCAGAGTGTTTTGAAATGTTGATTCTGAAACTAAATGAAAGCAATAACGGTGTATTTTTATCTTATTTTTATTTTTTCTTACACGCAAGGAGACAGCACAAGGGCACAACAAAAAGGAAACAGTAAAATAAAGCCCGCTACTCGCTGCTCCTGTTAAGAATCCGAAGAGGTGGCCGAAAGAGCAGTCAGTTACGTGAAACAGTAATAAATAGCAATAAAGTAACGCAAAACTCAAGCAAACTATTTCATTCTCGTTTGTTTTTAATCTGTTTACTCATTGTTTTTTTTGTTGCGTGTTGATGTAGCAGCTTGATATAGTATTGAAAAGGCGTCAACTCCAATCAGTCAAACAAATCAAGTTAAAATGAAAGTAATCAAAAACAAATCAAACAGTCAATGAAGTAATTTGAATGTGTACATCTTTGAGTAAAAATAAAAAAATAAAGATAATTTGAAAACGTTTGGGTAGAGATGATTAAAAGAAAGCCTAGATTGGTCTACTATTTTTATAAGTTGGTACATAGATAGACAGATAGAGATAGATAGATAGATAAAAAGATTGATATTTAATTAAGGGAAGATTTGTTCGTAAAAACTATGGATAGAGAAACTTAAAAGAAAGCCTACATTGGTCTACTGTTTTTATAAGTTGGTACATAGATAGACAGATAGATATAGATAGATATATAGATAGATAAAAAAAGATTGACATTTAATTAAGGGAAGATATGTTCGCATGAAAGATGTTCGTGAAATACATTCGTAACAGATCTTCGAATAAAATCGTGCAAAATACATTGGTAAAAGATGTTCGTTAATGAAAAAATATGACATTAGTATGACATTAACAGGAACGAAACCAGTGCAGCGTTACGACCCTTGACCCTGAAAAACGCGTGACCTGACCTGACCCTCCTGACCCCTTAGCGCTCAGACATTGGCTTTGACCCCTCAGCACTTTGACCTGACCTGACCTTCCTGACCCCTTAGCACTCAGACATTGGCTTTGACCTCTTAGCACTTTGACCTAGCGTGACCTGACCTGACCTTCCTGACCCCTTAGCACTCAGACATTGGCTTTGACCTCTTAACACTTTGACCTAGCGTGACCTGACCTGACCTTCCTGACCCCTTAGCACTCAGACATTGGCTTTGACCTCTCAGCACTTTGACCTAGCGTGACCTGACCTGACCTTCCTGACCCCTTAGCACTCAGACATTGGCTTTGACCTCTCAGCACTTTGACCTAGCGCGACCTGACCTGACCTTCCTGACCCTTACCACTATTACTCCTGTTGGTCCTTTCTCTCTCAAGGGTTAACGCCACAAACCTTTCACTTAAATATATAAAAAAAAAAAACTTACTAAAACCTCAAAACAAAAAACAACAAAAACAAACAAATAATGAATAGACTTGAGAGAACTGATATGTGTGTGTGTTTCTTTGTTTGTTTTTGTTGTTTTTTCGTAATGTTTTGTGTTGCAGTCTTCCTCGCAACACTCCAAGCAACACTAACACATTTCAAACACCTGCCATGCAACACTTAGACACGCACGCACGCACGCACGCAACACACTCGCCAAGCATGTGAAACGAAAACTAAACAGATAAATAAATAAAATACTGAATAAATAAAGTAAATAATCAAAAAAAATTGCTAATGGCTGTGATTGGCGAAGAGTAGGAAAGGAAGGAAGGAAGGAGGAAACAAAGGAAGGAAGGAAACGCATGTAAAAAAAATAATAAAGAAAGGCAGCATGTTATTAAAGGAGGAGGAGGAGGAGGTGGTGATGATTGTGATGGTGGTGGTGGTGCTAATAACTCTCGGGCGCGGGTTGCCGACTTTCAGGCCAACTGGTTCAAGGCGCTCCAGTACTGTCGCTTTCACGGCATGCACCTCGCGTCCGTTGAGAGCCTGAGGGAGAACACGAGGATAGAGAATTATATCAAGGACGCTGGTAAGGACACACCCACCCACCCCTACCCTTCCCTACCCTTCCCTACCCTTCCCTACCCTTCCCCTTCCCTATCCTTACCCGTATACCATCCCATCTTTATCTTCTGCCTCTACAAGAACATCAGGATAGAGAATTATATCAAGGACGCTGGTAAGGACACACCCACCCACCCCTACCCTTCCCTACCCTTCCCTACCCTTCCCCTTCCCTATCCTTACCCGTATACCATCCCATCTTTATCTTCTGCCTCTACAAGAACATCAGGATAGAGAATTATATCAAGGATGCTGGTAAGGACACACCCACCCACCCCTACCCTTCCCTACCCTTCCCTACCCTTCCCTACCCTTCCCCTTCCCTATCCTTACCCGTATACCATCCCATCTTTATCTTCTGCCTCTACAAGAACACGAGGATAGAGAATTATATCAAGGATGCTGGTAAGGACACCCACCCTGCCCCACCCTTCCCTACCCTTCCCCACCCTTCCCCACCCTTCCCTACCCTTCCCTACCCTTTCCTGCCCTTCCCTGTCCTTCCTTATCCTTTTTATCCTTCCTAATCCTTCCTTATCCTTCCTTATCCTTCCCTACCCTTCCATACCCTTCCCTACCCTTCTCCACCCTACTAGTACAGCGGCAAGACCTGAAAAAGAGCCATATTTAACGAGATACCCCTCCACCCGGTAGAACAAAACCAAACCTGTTTTAAATGAAGGGTATGGATGTCTTTTAACATATTATGGGGTTTGTACTAAAATAAATTGCGTACAAGGGTATGAATTAACCCTTTGTTTGCGAAAATCTGGGAAATTTTTACAATTCATGTTATATGCGCCTAAGTCAGTTCTGGGTATGAAATTCACAGAAACTCCTCATGTTTTCCTGGTTTTTATTCATGGTACATCTGGACAAATACAGTAATGCTAAAAAAGTACAGATTTGATACCTCAGATTCTCATTTTAACTCCTTATTATCCAAAATTAAGTGTTTTTAAAAGAATATAATTAACTTCCTTTTCTATTTTCTACTGACTGAATGGGCGCACCTTCATGAAAACTGCTCCTAAGAAGGATGTTGATGTGCTTTCATGAAATATGTGGTGTTTAGGGAGCTAAAATGATATAAAAAAATCATAGTAATCGTTTATTACCACCATACCGAAATTCACTAAAAACTGGGTTTTTTTCATGTTTGCTGAAAACTACTGATATTCAAGGTTTAGAATATGGAAAAATGTCATGTAGGGATTCTGATTAGCTGATCCGGTTATTTTCGTTAGTAATATGCTGCCATTTAATTATTCTACCCCCTTAGTCCTTGAATGGGTTAGTATATTTAAAACTTTACCCAGTCTTTATTATTTAATGAATTTTGTTATCTAGATTTTGTTGAATTGTTCTTGATACTATAGAGGAACACATGTATGCTCGTGCAGTTCGTGGCTTGAAGATTGCATATGAAGCCATGATGCACTGTTTCTTGTCTGCAGCAGAGACATATGCCAGTGACAATGAATTGCCATGGGTTGATGATGAAACAATTAGTCTCATTGGTGACCTTGAGGCTTCTTTCCAAGTGGGTGATTCGGCATTAATTAAAGTTAAATGCACAGAGATTGCAAATCGTCTGCCACCTGTGTCAGACACACTATCCATGTTCAAGAAAGAGGGCAGTGATCAGTCCAGCACATTTGCTTACTGGAATAGTTTTCTTGAGGCTGTGTCAGTGCTTCTTCGACTACTGAGGGCTGACAGAGAGGGTGACTTCCTACTACATCTCGATGCAGTTCTTGAAACTGTGCCCTATTTTCATCTGGCAGGCAGGATAAATTATGCTAGATACACCCCTGTCTATGTGCTGGACATGAAGATGCTGGAGCATAATCATCCAATCAGCTATCACCATCTTCTCAGTGGGGGATTTGTAGTCAGGAGGAAGGATGACATTCCTTTCAACTGTGTTCCAACCGATCAGGCCCTTGAGCAGACTATAAATAGGGAAGCCAAAAGCGACGGAGGTGTCATAGGGTTCACACTGCGGAAAAGTGCTCTCCTCCGCTGGCTACTTACTAGGCATGTGACAGGGGAGTATTGCGAGACTTTCAAGGAACTATGCAGCACCAAACACGGCAGAAAAGAACATAGTGAGTTGGGGAAGGCTAGAATACTAAGAGATACTGAGGACGTTTCCAGAGTGTATGAATACATCCAAAACCACTGCCAGGACCCATTCAATCTGAAGGAAGTGACTCAAGGACTGTTCAATATCGTGAGTGGCAGAATAGCTTCAAAACCAGTTGAGGAATCCCTCAGATCCTTGCCAGAGAAGGGGAAAGTTGCTTTTGAACAGTTCATCAAGGAACGATTGGTTGAGCAGAGCAAGAGTTTTGGGGATGCGATTCCAAAGAAACCTGCCCTCACCTTTGCTGACATGAAGAAGCATATGACCAATGACAAAGAGAAGAAAATAACCATTGACACTGAAGTGCTGTTCAGACGCCTACTTGCTGTTTCCAAGAACAGAGATGTTGATCTTCAAAGGGTCCTGTCATATGAGCTTGCTGCAGTTCCCCCATCCCTCTTTCATGACGATGGAGCTATAAGAAAGACAGATAAGTCAGAGTTGGCAAAGAAGCTTGAATCAGTATCTGATGAGATAGTGGAGTTGCCAGTATTACTTGGGAGTGAAGAATCTACTGCGGCCTACATAATTGATGGTATGGCACTAATTCAAACTTTAAATGAGAATTTCTTCAAAACCTTCAACGACTTGGCAGAAATCATTGCCAAACAATTGATTAGGCTTTTAAAGAACCCAGTTTATCAAGCTGGAGAAGTCATAATCGTTTTTGACAGATATGATCGCCCTTCATCAATAAAGTTAGATGAACGAGAGCGCCGTGGAGCAGCAGTTAGTGCCAGTCAAACCCATCTAATCGTCGGCAACAGAACTGTGCCAAGCTTCAGACAGTTCTTGAAAGGGGCAGGGAACAAACCTGCACTTGTAGAATTTGTCAGTTCATACTTGATGGAGATCGTGGACCGCATTCCGACAGACAAGTCAGTTGTCATTGCTGGGGGTTTTCGAGATGGGGAAACTGTGGTCAGAGTCTCATGTCAGGGTATAAAAGAGCTAGCAGAACAGTTCAGTGACCAAGAAGAAGCAGATACTAGGATGGTATTGCACGCAGTGGGCGTGAAGTCACAGTATCTGCGTACTATCGTACGGTGTGATGACACTGACGTTCTAGTGATCCTGCTCTATTATATGAGCCTAGGGTTGCTGACTGATGAAGTTTTCATGCATGCTGGCCATGCCGGCAAATATGTTACTAGAGAGCGGTTTATCCCTGTTCACTCTCTGGCATCAGAGTTGGGTAAAGCCACATGTCAGAGTCTCCCATCTGTTCACGCCATTACAGGATGTGACTCTACAAACGCAATTTTTGGCATCGGAAAGAAAACTGCATGTACCATTCTTCAGAATATGCCGGAGTCAGTCTGTTCAAAGCTTTACAAAAGTCCAGCAGAGAGTTGGTTAGCTGAAGCTACAGAATTTGTCTTGCTCATGTATGGCAAGAAAGCCGGAAAGTGCAAGACCCTTAATGAACTTCGCTACAAACTTGCTACAACTACTGATAAACCAGCCAACCAGTTGCCCCCCACTGATGATGCTTTTAAGCAGCATGCTTTACGGGCCATGTACCAGTCACTCATCTGGTGTAATAGTCATCTTCCTAAGCCACAGCTTGGTGAACCTGAGGATTTTGGCTGGTACAAGGATTCGTCTGGGCTACACCCTATATTGTTCACTCAGGATTCAGCCCCAGCTGAAGTAAGAGACCTGACTCATCTGTACTGCCAATGCAAGGAAAGCAACTGCAAAGATGGTAGTAGGTGCACTTGTGTTCATGCAGGGCTGAAATGCATTGAACTTTGTATTTGTGAAGACTGTCCGAATGTTCAGTTAGGAGTTGTTAATAGTGCAGAAGACTAAACCAAATTTGAGTCTTTTAAAAGGGCCAGGAATACATGCCATATACCATAGTTCAAAATGTAGTCATTGGTACATCCTATAGTTATCTGAACGTTCTAAATATTTATTTACTTGCAATTGGCTGTGGATGAAATTCACTGAGAGGAATCAAAGGATCTTTATGCGAGATGACTAGGATTAGCAGGTTATAATGGAAAAAATCACCGATAAATAATACCAGTCTGGGCAGATTTTTTTTTTCCAAGATTTGTCATAAAACAACAAAGTAGACATAAATGTAACACTCTTAAATTAAAGACTGGTAAACACTCATATTTATCCTACTCTTTCCGAAAGTAACGAAAATATGGATTATGACCCTTTATGGCTGCTTGAGCATCAAGGTTTGATATGAGAGATTTTTGTCATTCTAGCTCCCTAAACATACAATATTCCTTGAAAGCATATCAACATCCTTCTTAGGAGCAGATTTCATGAAGGTGCGCCCATTCAGTCAGTAGAAAATAGAAAAGGAAGTTAATTATATTCTTTTAAAAACACTTAATTTTGGATAATAAGGAGTTAAAATGAGAATCTGAGGTATCAAATCTGTACTTTTTTAGCATTACTGTATTTGTCCAGATGTACCATGAATAAAAACCAGGAAAACATGAGGAGTTTCTGTGAATTTTATACCCAGAACTGACTTAGGCGCATATAATATGAATTGTAAAAATTTCCCAGATTTTCGCAAACAAAGGGTTAATTCATACCCTTGTACGCAATTTATTTTAGTACAAACCCCATAATATGTTAAAAGACATCCATACCCTTCATTTAAAACAGGTTTGGTTTTGTTCTACCGGGTGGAGGGGTTATGTAATTTTTCAGCCCTGTTGCCACTGCACTATACCTTATCCTTCCTTATCCTTCCCTACCCTTGCCTGCCCTTCCCCACCCTTCCTTATCCTTCCCCACCCTTCCTTATCCTTCCCTACCCTTCCCTACCCTTCCTTATCCTTCCCCACCCTTCCTTATCCTTCCTTATCCTTCCCTACCCTTGCCTGCCCTTCCCCACCCTTCCTTATCCTTCCCTACCCTTCCTTATCCTTCCCTACCCTTCCTTATCCTTCCCCACCCTTCCTTATCCTTCCTTATCCTTCCCTACCCTTCCCTGCCCTTCCCCACCCTTCCTTATCCTTCCCCACACTTTCTTATCCTTCCTTATCCTTCTCTACCCTTCCCTATCCTTCCCCACCCTTCCTTATCCTTCCCTACCCTTAACTGCCCTTCCCCACCCTTCCTTATCCTTCCTTATCCTTCCCTGCCCTTCCCCACCTTTCCTTATCCTTCCCTACCCTTCCCTGCCCTTCCCTATCCTTCCTTATCCTTCCCTACCCTTCCCTGCCCTTCCCCACCCTTCCTTATCCTTCCCTACCCTTCCCTGCCCTTCCTTATCCTTCCCTACCCTTCCCTGCCCTTCCCCACTCTTCTTTATCCTTCCTTATCCTTCCCTACCCTTCCCCACCCTTCCTTATCCTTCTTTATCCTTCTTTATCCTTCCCTACCCTACCCCACCCTTCCTTATCCTTCCCTGACGTTCCTTATCCATCCATACCCATCCTTAACCTTCCCCACCCTTCCTTATCCTTCCTTATCCTTCCCTACCCTTCCCCACCCTTCCTTATCCTTCCCTACCCTTCCTTATCCTTCTTTACCCATCCCCACCCTTCCTTATCCTTCCCTACCCTTCCCCACCCTTCCTTATCCTTCCTTATCCTTCCTTACACTTTCCCATCCTTCCTTATCCTTCCTTATCCTTCCCTACCCTTCCCCACCCTTCCTTATCCTTCCTTATCCTTCCCTACCCTTCCCCACCCTTCCTCATCCTTTCTTATCCTTCCTTCCCCTTCCCCACCCTTCCTTATCCTTCCTTATCCTTCCCTACCCTTTCCCACCCTTCCCCGCCCTTCCTTATCCTTCCTTATACTTCCCCACCCCTCCCCACCCTTCCTTATCCTTCCATACCCTTCCCCACCTTTCCCCACCCTTCCTTATCCTTCCTTACCCTTCCCTGCCCTTCCTTATCCTTCCTTATCCTTCCCTACCCTTCCCCACCCTTCCTTATCCTTCCCCATCCTTCCTTATCCTTCCCCACCCTTCCTTATCCTTCCCCACCCTTCCTTATCCTTGCCCTCCCGTCCTTATCCGTACCTACCCTTGCTTATCCTTCCCCCACCCTTCCTTATCCTTCCTTATCCTTCCCTACCCTTCCTTATCCTTCCCCACCCTTCCTTATCCTTCCCTACCCTTCCTTATCCTTCCTTATCCTTCCCTACCCTTCCTTATCCTTTCCTACCCTTCCTTATCCTTCCTTATCCTTTCTTACCCTTTCTTATCCTTCCTTATCCTTCCCCACCTATCCTTATCCTTCCTCACCCTTCCTTATAATTCCTTATCCTTCCCCACCCTTCCTTATCCTTCCTTATCCTTCCCTACCCTTCCCTGCCCTTCCCCACCTTTCCTTATCCTTCC
>NC_066527.1:16172510-16272510 GCF_024679095.1 Eriocheir sinensis
TGTTCAGGTGTGTGGGTGTTAATCTTTGTACCTGTATGTGTGTATTTATCTACCTGTGTATGTATGTATGTATGTTATCTACCTGTGTGTTTACCTGTGTGTGCGTTCTTCAGGTGTGTGGGTGTTAATCTGTCTACCTGTATGTGTGTATTTATCTACCTGTGTATGTATGTATGTTATCTACCTGTGTGTTTACCTGTGTGGGTGTTAATCTGTCTACCTGTATGTGTGTATTTATCTACCTGTGTATGTATGTATGTATGTTATCTACCTGTGTGTTTACCTGTGTGTGCGTTCTTCAGGTGTGTGGGTGTTAATCTGTCTACCTGTATGTGTGTATTAATCTACCTGTGTATGTATGTATGTATGTTATCTACCTGTGTGTTTACCTGTGTGTGCGTTCTTCAGGTGTTCTTCCTCTCCCCAGGTATGAGAACGGCGAGATGGAACACTGTCTCGAATTGTGGAACAGAGACGGGAAGGGACTCAAGTGGAACGACAGCCCTTGCTCCTTCGAGACTTACTTCATCTGCGAGGTGGAGTAATGGATCGTGGTGGAAGTGGTGTGTGTGTTAGTGTGTGTGTGTCTGTCTGTTTCTCTGTTTTTTTTCTGTTTAACTCTTTGTATTTGGGGTAACTTTTTGTCTCTTATTTCTGTTTGTTTTTTTATCTCTGTTTTGTTTGTTTTTCTCTTTTCTTGCTTTCTTTCTTTGTGTAAATCTATGTAAATCTGTGTCTGTTTGTCTGTCTGTCTCTGTATCTCTGTCTCTCCGTCTCTCTCTCTCTCTCTCTCTCTCTCTCTCTCTCTCTCTCTCTCTCTCTCTCTTCTAATACTCTTTTTTTTTACTCCTTCACATATTTTTTCTCAATCTTATTTTTCTTTTCTAATTGTTTTCCTTATTTTTTACCCATTGCTCCACCGATTTTGTAATACTTTTTGTTTGTTTGTTTATTTGTTTGTTTTACTATTGCACGTCCGTTGATTTTTTTTTTCCTCTTCTCTTTTATTCGCATTTTTTTCTCTCATCTGTATCAACAAAAAAATCACACTCGTTCTTTTTTTCTTCCAGTTTCTTCGTTTGTAATCATTATTTTCTACATTTTCCTTTTATAAGATTTTTCCTTTTTTTTCCTATTCTCTCTCTCTCTCTCTCTCTCTCTCTCTCTCTCTCTCTCTCTCTCTCTCTCTCTCTCTCTCTCTCTCTCTCTCTCTCTCTCTCTGTTTATTATCTCTCTCCCTTTTCCCTTATTCCTTCTCTTTATCCCTATTTTCTTCTTTTTTTTTCTTATTATGTTTGTCTTTCTTTTCCCTCTCCCTTTTTTTCTTTTCTTTTTCTTCTCTGTCTATTTATCTATCTCTATCTATCTATCTGTCTATCTATCTATCTATCTATCTCACCCTAGCATTAGTTCGTTATGTAAATAAGTAAATATTCACGTTTTTTTAAGGTTTTTATTCATAGTTTTTACGAAGTAGCTAAAGAAAAAAAATCTATTGGAATGTATCGTGAAATTTAGTGTTCTGTAATGTATTTTCCTCGTGTAGTGGAAGACCTTATTGTAGTGTACTTTATGACTGTATATTTCTGTATTAATGAATGTATATTGTATTTTGCATTTTCCTGTAGTTTGAAGTTCTTTTTTTTCTGTCTTATTTCCGTCTGTAGTTAGTTGTACTGTGCTGTATTTTTTTATATATATGATTTTGTTGTGTTTCCCGTAATGCAACAACTGAAGATCTTATGAATGTCAGTAACGATGATAATAATAATGATTTAGATAAGAATTTTGTCCCTTTTTTTTGTTTTCCTTTCCCATGATTTATTTTCCTCATTTTTTTTCTTTGGTTTTCACTATTTTCCCTGATATTATTTTCCCTGATTTTTTTTCTTGTTTTTGTTTTCTTTTCCTATGTCTTTTCCTGTTTTTTTCCCAGTTTTTTTTTCTTTTGTAATCCCTTTATTTTCCCTGATTATATTTTCCCTTTTTTGTTTTTCTTTTCCTTTGTTATTTCCTTTTTTATTTGTTTCGGTATTTTGTAGTGTTCCCCTTTTTTTTTCTTTGTTTTTGTTTTGTTATTTTTTTGTTTCCTTTTATTTCTTTTTTTTTTCTTTTTTTTTAAATGCACTCTCTTAGCACGGTGTCTTGTAACTGTGGTAGTGGTGGTTGTAGTAGAAGTAGTAGTAGTAGGCCTAGTAGAAGTAGTAGTAGTAGCAGTAGTAGTAATAGTAGTAGTAGTAGTAGTCATAACCAACGACCACCACTTCCACCACCACCGACAACAACAATAACAACAACAACAACAACAACAACAACAACAGGTAAGTTTCCATTAATTTAAAGGACATATGCTCTCTCTCTCTCTCTCTCTCTCTCTCTCTCTCTCTCTCTCTCTCTCTCTCTCTCTCTCTCTCTCTCTCTCTCTCTCTCTCTCTCTCTCTCTCTCTCTCTCTCTCTCTCTCTCTCTCTCTCTCTGTCTCTCTTCCTTAATCTTTTTGTCTCTCTCTCTCTCTCTCTCTCTCTCTCTCTCTCTCTCTCTCTCAAAATTGTCTTTCCATAATTGGCCTCGCAAAATTGTCCTGAGAAAGTTGTCTTCGGAAAATTCTCCTGGAAAAATTGTCCTCGCAAAATTTTCCTCATAAGATTGTCCTCGCAAAATTGTCATAAAAAAATTGTCCTCGAAAAAATTGTCCTGCTAAAATCGTCCTCGGAGTGGTTACAATTTTAAGTTCGATGGATATTCGCAATCTTTTGGTAACACTTATTTAGGCGTATTTCTGGGCGCGCACACACACACACACACACACACACACACACACACACACACACACATCGGATAAGGCCTTCGTAGAGACTTGCCTCCTGTGCTGTGAAGAAGAAGAAAGAAAAAGAAAGCTAATTCTCAAACGTGTTCTAATACTTTACTTTTCTTCACACTATTTTCCTTCCCTTCATGTTCTTAGTCCTTTGTTTCCTCTCCCTCACATAACAAACACACAGACGGAAGGAGATATCGATGTTCTAATACTTTTTTCCCCTTTACTCCATACTCTGTTTTCCTCCCCTTCATGTTCCTTGTCCTCGCCTCCTCTACTTCACCTAACAAACACACACACAGGGAAATATCGATGAGCTAACACTTCTTCCCCCCTTTCCTTCTTTTTATCCTCTTTATCTTCGTCCCATTTCTCCCCACCATCACCATCCCTCTCCCATTATCCGCCTCTCGCTTCCATTCTTCGCCTCTCCCTCGAAGACCCACGTGATATAGGAAAGACATGAATGATGAACCGCGGCTTTGAAGAGAGGACGTGTTTTTTTTCTGCTTGAGTCTCTGTCCTTCCTGACTAATGAACCGTAGGATTTGAAAGATGAACAGAAGGAGGAAGAGGAGAAGGAGGAGGATGTGGTGATTGTGGTTTGGAAGGAAGAGTTGTGAAAGAGGAGAAGGTTATGGTGGTAGTGGTGGTGATTGTGGTGGGAAAGAAGACTTGTGGAGGAGGAGGAGGAGGAGGTGGTGATTGTGGTGGGGAAAAGAGTTGTAGAGGAGGAGGAAGAGAAGGAGGAGGAGAATACAGTGGTAGTGGTGGTGATTGTGGTGGGAAAGAAGACTTGTGGAGGAGGAGGAGGAAGAGGAAGGTAAGAAATAGCCTTAGGAGGAGATATAATAATAGTAATAATGATAACGAAAATAAGAATAAGAAGAAGAAGAAGAATGATAATAAAAATGGAATAAAAACAACATCAACAACCTTATTTATCTTCAGCGAGAACAAAAAAAAACTAGGGTCGGAAGGAATGAAGCAAAACACTGAAGTAAATAAGAGAAAAAGTTTATTGGAGACCGGAACTTACAAAAAGATCCTTAAGTTTGAGTCTTTATAATTAGGCTCCCTGACGCGCCCATCAACTAATAAGGACGCTGGTAAAATAAAAAAAATAGAAAACTGAGTGTAAAATCAGTAAATCAGTAAATAAGTAAGATAAGTTTTATAAATTAGGTTAAAAAGTAAAATAAGAGAAAATAATAAGTAAAATAAGTAAGAAAAAAAGCAAAATCAATAAAAATAATACGTAAAATAAAAGAAAGTAAAATAAGTAAAAAAGGTAACATTAGTAAAAATAAAAAGTCAAATTAATTAAAAGTAAAAAAAAGTGAAATAAGTAAAAATAATAAATAATCTAAGTAAAAATAATAATTGAAATAAGTAAAAAAGTAATATAAGTAAAATAAGTTAAAGAAATAGTAAAATATGTAAAAATAATAAATTAAATCAGTAAAATAAAACTAAAAATAAATAAAAAGATAAGTAAAATTAGTACATAGAGTAAAATGAACATCAGTAAAAAATTTGAGTTAAAAAAGAAAATGTTCAAAAGACAAGAAACAAAAAAAAAAACGAAACCTCAGAAAAGTAAAAAGATTAAATATTCAACAGACATGAAATTATTAAAAAAAAAAGATCGGTGAAAAGTTAGAAAAGTTAGATATTCAAAGGACGGGAGATAAAAAAAAAGACCGGTGAAAAGTTAGAAAAGTTAGATATTCAAAGGAAGAGAGATTTAAAAAAGACGAGTGAAAAGTTAGAAAAGTTAGATATTCAAAGGACGGGAGATTTAAAAAAGACGAGTGAAAAGTTAGAAAAGTTAGATATTCAAAGGACGGGAGATTTAAAAAAGACGAGTGAAAAGTTAGAAAAGTTAGATATTCAAAGGACGGGAGATTTAAAAAAGACGAGTGAAAAGTTAGAAAAGTTAGATATTCAAAGGACGGGAGATTTAAAAAAGACGAGTGAAAAGTTAGAAAAGTTAGATATTCAAAGGACGGGAGATTTAAAAAAGACGAGTGAAAAGTTAGAAAAGTTAGATATTCAAAGGACGGGAGATTAAAAAAAAAGACATAAGTGAAAAGTAGAAAAGTTAGATATTCAAAGGACGGGAGATTTAAAAAAGACGAGTGAAAAGTTAGAAAAGTTAGATATTCAAAGGACGGGAGATAAAAAAAAGACTAGTGAAAAGTTAGAAAAGTTAGATATTCAAAGGACATGAGATAAAAAAAACATCAGTGAACAGTTAGAAAAGTTAGATATTCAAAGGACATGAGATAAAAAAAAAACATCAGTGAACAGTTAGAAAAGTTAGATATTCAAAGGACATGAGGAAAAAAAAAGACATCAGTGAACAATTAGAAAAGTTAGATATTCAAAGGACATGAGGAAAAAAAAAGACATCAGTGAAAAAAACATCAGTAAAAAAACATCAGTGAAAAAAACATCAGTAAAAAAACATCAGTAAAAAAACATCAGTGAAAAAAACATCAGTGAAAAAACATCAGTGAAAAAAACATCAGTAAAAAAACATCAGTGAAAAAAACATCAGTGAAAAAAACATCAGTAAAAAACATCAGTGAAAAAAACATCAGTAAAAAACATCAGTGAAAAAAACATCAGTGAAGAAAACGTCAGTAAAAAACATCAGTGAAAAAACATCACTAAAAAGTAAAAATTTTAAGAAAAAAAGTTAAATATTCAAATGACAAGAAAAGACAAACAAACAACAATAAAAGTAAAAATGTAAAATAAAAGTTACGCATTCCAAGGACAAGAAATAAGAAGAAAAGAAACGAAACATCATTAATTAAAAAGTAAAAAGATGAGATTTTCAGCGGACGTGAAATCAAATATAAACATCCGTAGAAAGTTTTAAAAATCATCAACGGATATGAAACGAAAATAACATCAATGGAAAGCAAAAAGTAATAGAGTCAAACATTTAGCGGACAAGTGCATTACCAATTATAGGAGATTAAGGGCCGCACTACTTAACATTTCATCGCACAAGTTCACATTATTCCCAGGCCTTTCGCAGGAGTTTTGGGCATATCCAGGAGTAGTTTTATGACCCTGGTGGTAGTCTGACCCTCCTTCTGTACCATGAACCTAAAGAAACACTCATTAGAACCCGACTGACCCCCTCTTTGACATTTATACATAGTTGATGTGAGCAGCGAAAGGGTCTTATAGTACAAATCTAAAGCTCCGTTCACACTGTCCCGACTCTGGGCCACGACAACCCAGCGTCTCGGGGTATACGAGGTCTTGGGTGCGAAATGTTGAAGTGAAAGGGTCGTACATGGTCGGAAAGAGTCGACACAGTGTGAAGGAGGCCTTAGAGTCGCTGGGTTGTTGTGGCCCAAGAGACGGCACAGTGTGAACAGCGCCTAATAAGAGGTGTCGTGTCATCGTAACCTCCATCTGAGTGTTATCCCACAATTAGTTATAAACAATACTAGTCTCAAACAGTGTCAGTGGTATATAGTGATGCATAAATGGAGCACACAAGAAATAAAATGAAAATATTTCAGGAAAAAAAATAAAAAATGACAATTGCAAGAGAAAAATATTACACCCTAATATTAAAAGAAAACATTACAGCCACTACTGATGCTCGCTGTCTTCCTATCTTTTGTGGGCAGCTTACTTGATGTCCGCTTGATTCCTGCCTCAGCAAATTTCGAGTAATTAAATCGTCCTAATACCTCTGGGCGTTTAGGACGAACCCTCTTTTTCACTGTAGGAAGATGAACATTGATTAATTGTAGTTGTTTTGAGGTCTGTGGAGCTGGTGTGTGGGTGTGGGTGTGGGTGGGTGGGTGGGTGTGTGTGTGTGTGTGGGTGTGGGTGGGTGGGTGTGGGTGTGGGTGTGGGTGTGTGTGGGTGTGGGTGGGTGTGTGTGTGAGTGGGGTGGGGTGGGGGGGGGGGGGTGATATCTGCGGTGACTGTACCCGCGCAGCACCTCATCATTCCCCTTCACTACCCTCTCACCCCCTCCCTCCCTACCTCCCTTCAGTTCCCTCTAACCGCTTACACACAATGATAACACCGCCACCTCTAATCACACCGCACAGTGATAATGACATCGCCTATATTACCACTCCCCCAAAAAAAATATATATATATATTAAAAAGTAAAAACTACAAAAAGTTAAATATTCAAAGGACATAAAAATAACGAAACATCAGTGATAAATACAACGTTAAAAAGTCATACATTCAGCGGCCATTGGAAAGGAGTCCCGCCCGCGAACACGAGCTGGAGACACTCTCTGTGACGCCCCTCCTCGCCTCGCGCCGCCTCGCCTCAGACACGCGGGAAATGAAACCCATATTTGACGTCCTCCGTGAAGGATCCGGCAGCGGCGGCCTCGCTCGTGTGGCCTCAGCCCTTTGTTCCGTGGCGCCTGCAAAGCCAAAGCCACTTACTTCAGGACGTACTTGTCTGTGTGTTTGCTTGTTTGTCCTCCAAGATGAAACTTTGAAGATATTGTGGATGGAAATGATACGGGAAAGCTTTCAGATAAGATAAGAACGATACATATAGGAATAAAAGTATCCCACTACCAGAGATAAAAAAAAAAAGAGAAAACGAATGCAAAAACAGAGAAAAAAATAACCGAATAAGTATCACATGCACCAATACTAACGGATTATGAAGAAGAAGGAGAAGGAAAGCAAATTAAGGTAGAGTGCTGCCTTGGGTGGATGGCGGGCAGGTGTGAAGTGTGCGGCGCGGCTGTCCCTCTCGTCCACCTGCATCGCGATAACTGCTCACGGCCCTCGCACCTGCCAGCCTTGGGTGACGCGCAGTGATGTGTCCAGTGTATGGCGCCTATGTCCCTCTCGTCCACCTGCCCCGCGATACCTGTTCACGGTCCTCGCACCTGCCAGCCTCCATCCGCATCGAGCCTCACCTGTCGAACGCAATACTGAAAGAAAACAGAAAAGCGAGCAGGATCACCAAGACACTTCACCTGAAATTGATCTGTTGGAGACACTCACGTTAACACCTTTTCCTGGACCTGTGCTTAGCTGGCTTTTGTTTGTTTGTTACTTTTTGTTGCCCTTTGAGCTGCCTCCATTGCCGAAAATAAATAAAAAGATGGATGGACGGATGGAAAAACTTGCCTGACTGTTGAATAGGTTGACAGACTGATGAATAACGTTGATGAATAAGCGAATAGATAGGATACATAAGGAACAGATGAATGATATGTGTTAATTAAGAGATGATGTGCAGTTAGATAAATATAGGTAAGCGAATAAATAGGATACATAATGAACAGATGAATGATATGTATTAATTAAGAGATGATGTGCAGTTAGATAAGTAGATAAGCGAATAAATAGGATACTAATGAACAGATGAATATGTGTTAATTAAGAGATGATGTGCAGTTAGATAAATATAGGTAAGCGAATGAATAGGATACATAATGAACAGATGAATGATATGTATTAATTAAGAGATGATGTGCAGTTAGATAAGTAGATAAGCGAATAAGTGAGATAGTTAATGAATGAATAATGAAAACGTGGACGGAATAACAGGTAGACAGCGGCCTTTTTTTTTATTAATTGTCTTGTGTTTTCATCCTTGAACTGCCTCCGTTGCTGAAAAAGTAGATGCATGAATGACTAGATGTGAAGATAGATAGATGGATAGATACAAGAACATGGACGATAGATTGTGGATAGAAATAAGCGGATAGACTAATAGATTGGTAGATAAATAGGTATGTACACACACACACACACACACACACACACACACACACACACACACACACACACACACACACACACACACACACACTCACCTTTCCTTGCGGGGGTTAGTTTTATGACCCTGGTGGTAGTCTGAAAAAGCTTCTGTGTTGCCTTGAATAAAATAAATAGATAAAACAAAGCGAAAACGTCAAAAGAAATAAAAAAAAAGAACAGAAAAGTGACACAGATAAACAAAAGCATCTCACTACGAGTACAATAGAACGTAAAATGAAATCGAATGCAGAGAGAAATATAATAATAAAAAATCACATCCACCAATACTAACGGGTGAAGAGGAAGAAGAAAAAGAAGAGGAAGAATAAGAAGAAAACAACAACAACAACAACAACAACAACAACAACAACAACAACAACAACAACAACAACAACAACAACAACAACAACAACAACAACAACAACAACAAGAAAAAGCCCGCCTGACGTTGTTCCGATGAAAGAAATAAAGTAGGAGTGGACAGAGAGGAGAGACGAGGTCAGTTTGGGAGGAAAAAGTGTGTTAGTGCAGCGACGCCTGGTGGAATTGAACGGCCTCCCTTGCTGTAAAAAAAAAAAAAAAATACTCCACACATCATTCCACACATGACGCCTGCATCCACCAGTGCCCCGCGGTGACGTGTGGCGGCCCCGGCAAGGCTGTGTGGACGGCGGAGCGACGACGTTTGTGCCGATGTTGTTTTGTGACTCTGATTCCTAATTGCTCACCAGCCTCCACCCCCACTCCATCCATTCTCTCTCTCTCTCTCTCTCTAGATTTGAACAAATGAAATTCAAATAAAAAAAAACTTGCAGTAAAGCAACTCAAAAATAAAATCAAAAAACTTTTAAGCCTTGTAGTATTAGCGTTATGGCAAATCTGTCTTTGTGTGCCTTGTGGGAGCCATTTAAAGAACACGGCGTCTAATGAACTCGGGAAGGTCGTACAAGTCAGATCAAACTAGCGTGCCTGGCGCCTCACAGTGCCTCGCTAACGTAATGCTGCCAAGGTCAGGACGGTGCGGTACTTATCTGTGTGTGTCGGTGGGCGGCGCGGCGTCCCTCAGGGGCGCGTCCTGACTCAGGCGCCGCGTCCAGACAGCCAGACCACCTGAAAAACTAGAGTGCAGTCATTGCCGTGCCTCACGTAGGCCACAGGTCCCGGCCCACACAGGAGTAAGGGATAGGATGGTGCTTGGAGTAACTAGGACCGACATAGGCCACAGGTCACGGCAGCACAGAGGAGTAGGATGGTGATGGCGACGCGCTGACCTGCGGCCGAGCTGAGATGCCTCAACCAGTGTGTTCTTGCCGGCGTGCTGCAGCAGCTCGCTCAGAATGTTTCTATCCCATCAGGGCCTCAGCCGATGAGCTTGGCTTGCTGCAGAAACTCGTTCAGAATTTGGTTTTGTTCCATCATTTCTTGATTGCGGCTGGAAATTTCATATTTCAGGGTTAAATTTTTTTGTTTCTCTTCCCTCAATTCTTGCCGTACTTTCTTCAGTTCTTGTTCCTGGAGGGAATATTTCTGCCTCAGCTCCTGGAACTGTTGCTGCAGGCAGAGAATCAACTTTTCCATTGCCTTAACCTCATTGTTCTTCTTCACTCTGTCATTGTGTGACTTGATGGCGTTCTGTCTCTTCCTCTCTTCATCCGGGTCCTCACACGGAGTCGTCAGCTGCCATTTCTTTAGCTTCTCAACACTCGTCGTCTTGGAGCCGTTGGAAGCATTCGTGACTTTCCTCTTCCTTCCCCCTGTGGACGAACCCGGGCATGAAGTATCTATGGCCCCCTGAGGATGCGGGGCAGCCATGTCCGGTGTCCTTTGGGCCACGACCCCAACCTGCATCGGGAGCGCCGTCTGAGGTGGGGCAGGCGGAGCCCAGGAGCTTGAAGACGCGTGGCCTTGGTCAGGCATCAGCATTTGGGGGCTGAGGTTCGTCCCGTAGAGTGACACTGGCTCAGACTGGCTAAAGTTTGAGTAGTCCGGGAAGGCCGGAGTGTGCTGCCGGACAGAAGGGGTCACGGGGCCTGCAGCGGGACCCCCCGTGTCAGGCATCACGTTGTCGACAGCCAGGTTGCTGGACACCGCCGGGGTTGGTTCCTGCAGCGTCATTTCCTCCGTCATCTTTTGATTATCGAAATGCATCTCGTAATTCATCAATTTACTACCAAAGGCAACGGGATCAGAATCATCAACAACTTCCTTCCAGAAATCATCATCGTTAGGCCATGGGATGAAGGCGTCCCCCATGGCGCTTGTCTGAAAGGAGGAGGAGCACAGGGTCAGGCACAGACGTCCTCACACCTGACTGGTGGGCAAGGTGTGCTTCATTAGCAGCTACGGAAAAACACGATACAGACACATGTGTACGGAGAGGCATAGATAACAGACAGATTGATAGATAGATACACATGTGTCCGGAGAGGCATAGATAACAGACAGATTGATAGATAGATACACATGTGTACGGAGAGGCATAGATAACAGACAGATTGATAGATAGATACACATGTGTCCGGAGAGGCATAGATAACAGACAGATTGATAGATAGATACACATGTGTACGGAGAGGTATAGATAACAGACAGATTGATAGATAGATACACATGTGTCCGGAGAGGTATAGATAACAGACAGATTGATAGATAGATACACATGTGTCCGGAGAGGTATAGATAACAGACAGATTGATAGATAGATACACATGTGTCCGGAGAGGCATAGATAACAGACAGATTGATAGATAGATACACATGTGTCCGGAGAGGCATAGATAACAGACAGATTGATAGATAGATACACATGTGTACGGAGAGGCATAGATAACAGACAGATTGATAGATAGATACACAGGTAGGAAGACACCTACCGAACGGGCGCAAGCCACTCCCGGTGAGGTATATATGGGAGGTGAGAAGGGAGCTGAAGCCCTCCAAAGACCCTTCCCATGTCCTCACTAACCGTTTCCCTATTGTCTCACCAACACCGGAGAGTAGTTCAGCATGCTCTCTAAAGACAGATCCTCTCTTTATCCACACCACACTACATTCTCACAACATATACACCTTTTCCCAAAATTAAAATTTCAAAATGGCGCACATATAAGCCTCGGAGTCCCTGCCTGGGGACCACAAATTCCCCAGGAGGACTCCCTTCTGGCTGCCGACCCGAGAGGTGTCTTGAGAACTCCTCGAACCTCTTTCTTCTCATTTTCTGCCCCATTCGCGGTCTTCGCTCTAATTTTCATTCAGTGGAACCGCATCTCTCCTCCTCTCATCCTCACCTTCTTCCTTACTGAAACACAGGTTTCTGAGGCTACTGACAGCAATCTCTACTCTGTTCCTCCTACTATCTCTATCCTAAATTTCAATCCAAAGCTGGATGTTGCGCCTACGTGCGCAACGACATCACTTGCTCTCGTGCCCACGACCTTGACTCTTCTGAATTTTCCACCATCTGGTTAAGACTTCACTGTCATTCTATTACTAAATACATCTGTGCTGTTTATCTCTCACCTAACTCTACCAACTATGTAAAATTCTTTGACCATTTGAATTCTAAAGTGGAGCACATCTTGACCCACTCTCCCTTCGCTGAAATCTCCATCCTAGGAGATTTCAATGTTCACCACCAGCTTTGGCTTTCATCCTCTTTCACTGACCATCCTGGTGAACAAGCCTACAACTTTGCTATCCTCAACGACCTAGAGCAGTTGGTCCAGCACCCTACACGTATTCCTGACCGTCTTGGAGATCGGCCCAACATTCTAGACCTCTTCCTTACCTCAAACCCTTCTGCTTATTCTGTCAAACTGTTCTCTCCGTTGGGCTCCTCCGATCACAATCTTATTTCTGCATCCTGTCCTATCGCTCCTGTACACCCTCTGGACCCACCGAAGAGGCGACGCTTCTGGCATTTTGCTTCAGCTCGGTGGGACGACCTGAGGATGTACTTTTCCGATTTCCCGTGGAATGATTATTGCTTCCAGGATAGAGACCCCTCTGTGTGTGCTCAGTGCATCACAGAGGTGATTGTCTCTGGAATGGAGGCATACATTACTCGTTCTTTCTCTATTCCTCACGCTAAAAAGCCTTGGTTTAATCACGCTTGTTCTCGTGCTGTCAATGATAGAGAGGTAGCTCACAAAAGATACCAGAGCCTTCAAACTAATGCTAATTATGAACTTTACATTTCTGCCCGAAATCGTGCCAAATCTATTCTCCGACTAACCAAAAATTCTTTCATTAATAGAAATGTCAAAACCTTGCTTTCTAACTCTTCCCGTGACTTCTGGCATCTAGCCAAAACATCTCCTCCAACTTCACTTCTTCATCTTTCCTCCACTCTCAGTCCTGACGGCAACACTGCCGTCTCATCTATCTCTAAGGCTGAACTCTTCTCTCAAACTTTTTCTAAAACTCCACTCTGGACGATTCTGGGCATATTCCTCCTACTCATCCCCCTCTGACTCCTTTATGCCTGTTATAAAGATTCTTCAAATGATGTTTTATGCCCTCTGGCCTCAATCCTCAGAAGGCTTATGGACCTGATGGAGTGCCTCCTATTGTCCTTAAAAACTGTGCCTCCGTGGTGACACCCTGCCTGGCCAAACACTTTCGCCTCTGCCTGTCAACATCTACCTTTCCTTCCTGCTGGAAGTACGCCTTCATACAGCCTGTGCCTAAGAAGGGTGGCCGCTCCAACTCCTCAAACTACCGTCCTATTGCTTTACTTTCTTGTCTGTCTAAAGCTTTTGAATCAATCCTTAACCGGAAGATTCAAAAGCACCTTTACACTTCTGACCTTCTATCTGATCGCCAGTATGGGTTCCGCAAGGAACGTTCTACTGGTGATCTCCTAGCCTTCTTAACTGACTCTTGGTCATCCTCTCTTAGCCGTTTCGGTGAAACTTTTGCTATTGCGCTGGACATATCAAAAGCTTTTGATAGGGTCTGGCACAAATCTTTGCTTTCTAAACTACCCTCCTACGGTTTCTATCCTCTCTGTACCTTTATCTCCAGTTTCCTTTCTGACCGTTCTATTTCTGCCGTGGTAGACGGTCACTGTTCTTCCCCTAAATCTATTAACAGTGGTGTCCCACAGGGTTCTGTCCTATCTCCCACTCTTTTTCTGTTGTTCATTGATGATCTTCTTTCCAAAACGAACTGTCCTATCCATTCCTACGCCGATGATTCCACTCTGCATTATTCAATTTCTTTTAATAGAAGACCCACCTTCAGGAACTTAACGACTCAAGGCTGGAGGCTGCAGAACGCTTAGCCTCAGACCTTACTATTATTTCCGATTGGGGCAAGAAGAACCTGGTGTCCTTCAACGCCTCAAAACACAGTTTCTCCACCTATCCACTCGACACAATCTTCCAAACAACTATCCCCTATTCTTTGACAACACCCAGCTATCACCTTCCTCAACACTAAACATCCTCGGTCTATCCTTAACTCAAAATCTCAACTGGAAACTTCATATCTCATCTCTTACTAAATCAGCTTCCTCGAGGCTGGGCGTTCTGTACCGTCTCCGCCAGTTCTTCTCCCTGCACAGTTGCTGTCCATATACAGGGACTAGTCCGCCCTCGTATGGAGTATGCATCTCATTTGTGGGTGGGCTCCACTCACACAGCTCTTCTGGACAGAGTGGAGGCAAAGGCTCTTCGTCTCATCAGCTCTCCTCCTCATACTGATAGTCTTCTACCTCTTAAATTCCGCCGCAATGTTGCCTCTCTTTCTATCTTCTATCGATATTTCCACGCTGACTGCTCTTCTGAACTTGCTAACTGCATGCCTCCCCCTCCCGCGGCCCCTGCTGCACTCGACTTTCTACTCATGCTCATCCCTATACTGTCCAAACCCCTTATGCAAGAGTTAACCAGCATCTTCACTCTTTCATCCCTCACGCTGGTAAACTCTGGAACAATCTTCCTTCATCTGTATTTCCTCCTGCCTACGACTTGAACTCTTTCAAGAGGAGGGTATCAGGACACCTCCTCCTGAAACTGACCTATCTTTCGGCCACCTCTTTGGATTCTTTTTAGGAGCAGAGTAGCAGGCTTTTTTTATTAATGTTTACTTTTTTGTGCCCTTGAGCTGTCTCCTTTGCTGTAAAAAAAAAAAAAAAAAAAAAAAAAACATGTGTACGGAGAGGCATAGATAACAGACAGATTGATAGATAGATACACATGTGTCCGGAGAGGCATAGATAACAGACAGATTGATAGATAGATACACATGTGTACGGAGAGGTATAGATAACAGACAGATTGATAGATAGATACACATGTGTCCGGAGAGGCATAGATAACAGACAGATTGATAGATAGATACACATGTGTCCGGAGAGGCATAGATAACAGACAGATTGATAGGTAGATACATATGTGTCCGGAGAGGCATAGATAACAGACAGATTGATAGATAGATACACATGTGTCCGGAGAGGCATAGATAACAGACAGATTGATAGATAGATACACATGTGTACGGAGAGGTATAGATAACAGACAGATTGATAGATAGATACACATGTGTCCGGAGAGGTATAGATAACAGACAGATTGATAGATAGATACACATGTGTCCGGAGAGGCATAGATAACAGACAGATTGATAGATAGATACACATGTGTACGGAGAGGCATAGATAACAGACAGATTGATAGATAGATACACATGTGTCCGGAGAGGCATAGATAACAGACAGATTGATAGATAGATACACATGTGTCCGGAGAGGCATAGATAACAGACAGATTGATAGATAGATACACATGTGTCCGGAGAGGTATAGATAACAGACAGATTGATAGATAGATACATGTGTCCGGAGAGGCATAGATAACAGACAGATTGATAGATAGATACACATGTGTCCGGAGAGGTATAGATAACAGACAGATTGATAGATAGATACACATGTGTCCGGAGAGGTATAGATAACAGACAGATTGATAGATAGATTCACGTGTTTGTGCTCGCATCTATGAAATATGTCTACATAGACAAATAGATATATATATATATATATATATATATATATATATATATATATATATATATATATATATATATATATATATATATATATATATATATATACATATATTCATACACATATCCATCTGTATCTATATCTATCTATCTACACACACACACACACACACACACACACACACACACACAGACACACACACACACACACATATCTATATCTATATATATATATATATATATATATATATATATATATATATATATATATATATATATGTATATTGTGTGTGTGTATAGATAGATTGACAGATATAAATGAATAACTGCCGGTTCTAAACACTTTTGCAAACTTCCAAAATCACATTCGCTTGAAAACCTGCCATAACCACACTATTGAAAACCAATGAAATCAAACACGCGAAAAACACCACAACCAAACTTCCCTTACAAACCTTAAACCCAAACACACACCAAAGCTACACTCAGACTCTTACAGGCACACCGCTGTTATCCATTCCGCCTCGAACTGAAGCTAAACTCTCACACGACTCTCCGGGAAGCGCGCTGCGGGCGGGGTGGGTCGCGGGCGCGGCGGGCTAGGTCTGCTGGGCCGTGCGCCGCGACGCTGGTTTATACGCGCCGCCCTGTTGCTATGAGTCACGGCCTTTCGTGGAAGCGCAGATAAGACTTCCGGCCCGATAACTTCGACGGTCGGAGGGCAGGGGGAAAGATAACAGCAATAAAAACACTGACCTCACCGCCACCGTCCCGATAACGATTCCTAAATACGAGTGTCACATCAGCTCCATAACGTTCGTTTACTCCTTCCTCTCGTATCGAATATGTTGGTCTTCGGTGACAAGCTGGACTGAATACCGTCATGTGTGGGGCGTGACAGACTTTAGGCAGAAACCGCTAAACGCAACACTGTGAGGTAAGGTAGTCACGCTTCCCCCCCCACCCACCCCCCACCCCCCCGATGAGAGTTATCCTGCCTTGCTCGACGTCAGCCCTCCAGGAAGCAGCATTTTCCTGTGTCGTGTCTCCTTGACGTCAGAAAGCTGTTAGTCAGCCAAGGAAGGAAAAGATAGAAAAGAAAATAGTACTTGCCGATAATACGAAAAGATCAAACGGTAAAAGTAGTGATGTAGTGGTTCATGGTGGAAAAATGAATGGCAAGTCGCTGATTCCTGCCGTCACCACCATCATCATCATCACCATCGCCTCCACCATCACCACCCTAAGCACCACCACCACCACCACCACCACTGCCACCACCACTACCACCATATCCACCACGGTCACTACCACCACTACGACCACCACCACCACCACCAATATTAGTATTACCATCGCCACCACCATCACCACAGCCACCACCACCATTATCACCCTCTATCACCACCACCACTACCACCACCACCACCACCACAGCCACCACCACCATTATCACCCTCTATCATCACCACCACCACTACAATCATCACTCTTGTATATGTTCGTACGTTTGACGACTGACCTCTTAAAACCTATCTATATAGTGTGCGCGGTCTGTGCTTCTATGTAAATCTATGTCATTATCTCACTAAAAGGCCATCAAGCACACACACACACACACACACACACACACACACACACACACACACACACACACACACAGCGATGCACGAGGTACAGAACACTTGCTGGAACTGTGCTTAGCTGGCTTTTGTTTGTTTGTTTGTTCGTTTTTGTTGCCGTTGAGCTGCCTCCATTGCTGTAAAAAATATAACAAGATAGATGAATGGATGGAAAGACTTGCCTGATTGCTCCATAGGTTGTGAGGTAGATGTTTAAGGAAATCAAAAGGTAAGCGAGTACATATCAGTTTCCTGTTTTTGTTCCCCCTTGAGCTGCTTCCATTGCTGTAAAATAAGTAAAAAGATAGATACATGGACCGATGGAAAAGCTGCCTGATTGCTGCATAGATTGACAAGGTAGAATGCTAATGAGTAAGGAAATCAGGAGGTAAGCGAGTACATATTAGTTTCCTGTTTTTGTTCCCCCTTGAGCTGCCTCCATTGCTGTAAAAAATATACAAAGATAGATGGACGAATGATAAGACTTGCTTGATTGCTCCATAGGTTGAGAGTTAGATGTTTAATGGTAATAAGTAAGGAAATCAGGAGGTAAGAGAGTGCACATTAGTTTCCTGTTTTTGTTTCCCCTTGAGCTGCTTCCATTGCCGTAAAAAAATAATAAGACACATGATGGACGGAGGGAAAGACTTGCCTGATTGCTCCATAGGTTGAGAGGTAGATGAATACCGTTGATGAATAAGTAAAGTAAGATGAATAAGCGAATAAATAGGATACATAATGAACAGATGAATGATATGTATTAATTAAGAGATGATGTGCAGTTAGATAAGTAGATAAGCGAATAAGTGAGATAGTTAATGAATGAATAATGAAAACGTGGACGGAATAACAGACAGCGGCCTTTTTTTTATTAATTGTCTTGTGTTTTCATCCTTGAACTGCCTCCGTTGCTGAAAAAGTAGATGCATGAATGACTAGATGTGAAGAACATAAGAACATAAGAACATAAGAACGCAGGAGTCTGCAAGAGGCCGGTAGGCCTGTACGAGGCAGCTCCTTTGACCCTAAGCTCCCGTGTATCTAACCCCACCTAATATCGCTGTCCATGAATTTATCTAGTCTATTTTTGAATGTGACAATTGTATTGGCACTCACCACATGACTGCTAAGCCTATTCCACTCATCCACCACCCTATTGGTAAACCAATTTTTGCCTATGTCCCTGTTGAATCTGAATTTATCCAGTTTAAACCCGTTACTTCGTGTCCTACCCGGTTCTCTTACCAACAAAACCTTATGAATGTCTCCCTTATTAAAGCCCTTCATCCATTTATAAACCTCGATCATGTCTCCACGCACCCTTCGCCTTTCTAGAGAATGCAAGTTTAACTGTTTGAGTCTTTCCTCGTATGGCAAGTTTCTCAACCCCTGAATCATCTTTGTCTTCCTCTTCTGTAGGAATTCTATCATTTTGATATCCATTCTATCGTAAAGTGACTAGAACTGAACCGCATAATCGAGATGAGGCCTAACCAATGCTAAATATAGCTTGAGGATGACTTCAACGATTCTATTGCTTACGCTCCTTGGAATTAATCCCAGTACCCTCTTTGCACGGCTTCTACTTGAATTAATTGTGCCCTTGGACGGAGATCAGAGCATACTAAGACCCCTAAATCCTCTCGCACCCAGACCTACTTATGAGAGTGTCATTTAAGCAATAGTTATGTGAGGGGTTGTTACCTACACTCAGAATACTGCACTTCCCTACATTGAACTCCATCTGCCATTTATCCGCCCAGTCATATAATCTGTTGAGTTCACCTTGGAGAATACTAGCGTCCTGATCCTACTCAATTACTCTACCGATCTTGGTATCATCTGCAAATTTACTAACATCACTACTAATTCCTGTGTCTAAGTCATTGATATAAATAATAAACAAAAGTGGACCTAATACCGAACCTTGTGGGACCCCACTGTAACACATCCCCAGTCAGATCTTTTACCATTGATTTGCACTCTTTGCTTCCTATTGCCAAGCCACGCCTTGACCCAGTTCAAAACTTTACCCTCTACTCCGTGAGCCTGTAATTTAAGCAACAGTCGTTGGTGAGGAACTTGTCAAACGCTTTACTAAAATCAAGATAGATTACATCATAATTTTCATCTCTGTCAACCGCCTCAAATACTTTATTGTAGAAGGACAAGAGATTGGTGAGGCATGACCTACCTTTTGTGAACCCATGCTGCGAGTCGGGAATTAAGCTATGTTTTCTAAATGCTCCTGAATGTTCCTGGCTATTATGGACTCCAGCATCTTCCCTATAACCGATGTTAAGCTAATTGGGCGATAGTTTGAAGCAACTGACCTGTCCCCTTTTTAAAAATCGGCGTCACATTAGCTACTTTCCATAGGCTCGGCACATAGCTAGTATTTACCGACATCTTAAAGATGTCGGTTAGTGGGTCACTGATTATATCACCTAGCTCCTTTAATACCCTCGGAAATATCCCGTCAGGACCTGGCGACTTGTTCTTCTTAAGCTTATCTATCTCATCCTGAACTACTTGCCTGGTAATGATTATATCCCTCAATTTATCGCCATCCCCGCCCTCGTACACCTGAACTCTTTCCGGTATAGTCGTTCGATCCTCCTGTGTGAATACTGAAAGGAAGTAGTCGTTCAACAATGTGCTCATATTTTCGTAATTTTCTACTAGCTCCCCTGTGTTTGATTTCAGCGGTCCAATTTTCTCCCGTGTTTTTGTTCTATACATCTGAAAGAAGCCCTTAGGATTACTTTTCGCCTCATTTGCTACTTTGATCTCATAGTTCTTTTTGCTATCCTGGTGTTTTTCTTAACTAATCTAGATAGTTCGACGTACCGGCCCCTGAGATGTGTTTCCCATTCTTTATTTTCTGATAAATTCCTTCTTTAACCCAATCTCGTGTTTTAGTCCACGAGTCATCCACTTAGGATCATTGTTTTCTTTTCTAAGTGTTCGCTGTGGTATATGCTGTTCTTGCCCCTCTACTATTACTCTAACTAAATTATTGTAAGACATTTCTACCTGGTTCTCCTGGCTCTCCAATCCGCAGTTCTGGCCCTCATGAATCCCTAAATTATCCCAGTTTACCCCTTCAAGATATCTTCGAAGCCCCTCGTAGTTTGCTCTTCTAAAATCTGGCACTAACACTGGGTTTGGATCACGGGTTACCGCCCAGTCTAACCTAAAACGAACCGTTCTGTGATCACTATTTCCTAACTCTCCGCCCACCTCCAACTCACGTAGCAAGTTCCCATTATTGGTTAGACTAAGTCTAATATGTTATCTCCTCTGGTAGGCTCAGTAACTACCTGCTTAAGGAAATTATCTTGTATAACTTCAAGAAAGTCCTCGGCTTCCAGGTCACCCACTAGATCTTCCCAGTCTATATTCCTATAATTAAAGTCCCCATTACGCAGACATTTCTACTCATACTGCCCTGCCAATCTCCTGTAGTAATATACTCGTGTCCTGCCTGTTAAGGTTGGGTGGCCTGTATATAACTCCTAGAGTTAGTTTTTCTTTCCTTTGTAAACGTCCACCCAAACTGATTCTGAATCCATGTTAGTTTTGACTGAGTTGTTAACTAAACATTTAAGTGAGTCTTTAACATATAGCGCAACTCCACCTCCCTTTCTGCCCCTTCTGTCTTTGTGAAACATCTGATAACCCGTTATTTCAAATTCTGACCTAAAATTTCTATTAGCAAAGTCTATCCATGTCTCAGTGATCGCTATTATGTCAAAATTTTCTGAACAAGCTTCACCCCTTAGTAAGTCTATCTTGTTTCTGAGGCTCCTGCTGTTAGTATAGAAGATTCTTAGCCCGTCCTCTGTTACTCCTCTAGAATTACTTCTAAGCTGCCTGGTTATATTATGAGCTAGATGTCCCCTCCCATTGCTCCCATTACCTCCCCCACTCGCCTATACTAAAAAATCCCTCAGGGTACCAAGTGCTCGCTCAAGGGAGTCTGAGAGAGCCTCAACACCCTTGAACGTCAAGTGTATCCCGTCACGGGCGTAGAGGGCGTCGTTGCCAAAGAAGAGGTCCCAATTGTCGACGAACAGCCACCCATTGCGCTCGCAGTGCTCAGCAAGTCTGCTGTTCACTGCTATCGCCCTGGACAGCCATCCATCGCCAACGCCCTCCTTGGCAGGACGCCACACACTACTGGTGACCCACCAGCGTCACGTATCCTGCCTAACAATTCTCTAAAACGCCTGAGAAGGTCCTCGCTTGGCACACGAGAAACGTCGTTTCCGCCACAGCTGAGAAAGACAATGGGGTTCGATCCTCGCTTGCCATACACGCCTCAATCCTGTCTGATATATGGCCCACCCTGCCCCTGGGAAACACACCTCGTCCTGTTCTTATCCTTGGAGCAAAAATACCTGTCAACATAACGAACCTGACTATCACCAACAACAAGAACCCGACGGTCGGAAGGGGGCCAGGAGGGTGGGTGAAGGGGAGGGGAGAGCAGGAAGGAGGGAGGGACCTGCTGTGAAGAACGAGGAGAAATTGTGGAAGAGGTGGAAGGTGGAAAGGGGAGGAGGAGGAGGAAGAGGAAGAAGGAGAAAGGAGGGTGAGGTGGTGGAGGGCGGCCTGGACGAGGAGAGGGCGGAGGACGAGGGGGATAGGGAAGGGACGGGACAGGTGTTGGAGGGAGGGACGAGCGAGGAGGCGGAGGGCACGGAGGAGAAAGAGGGAGAGGAGGAGGAGGAGGGGAGAGGGCGGGAAGAGGGAGAGGGGGACGGAAGAGGAAGGCGAGGAATTTGAGGCGGAGGAGGAGGAGGGGAGGGGAGGAGGAGGAGGAGGAGGAGGAAGGAGGAGGTGAAAGGGAGAGGAGGTGGGGAGGGAGGACGGACGAGGAGAGGGAGGAGGAAGAGGGGAAGGGGTGAAGGACAGGTGGGAGGGAGGGACGAGCGAAGAGGCGGAGGACAAGGAGGAGGAAGAGGGAGAGGAGGAGGAGGAGGTGGGCGGGAGGAGAGGGGAGAGGGAGGAGGAGGAGGAGGAAGGCGAGGAGGAGGAGGAGGAGGAGGAGGAGGAGGAGGAGGAAGAGGAGGAAGAAGAGGAGAAGGAGGGGTGGGACGCGGGGCGATCGGAGAGGGTCGAGGAGGAGGAGGAGGAGGAGGGGAGGGGCTGCTGTGGTTGAAGACAATACTAGAGGGAGAGGACGAGGAAGAAGAGGAAGAGGAAGGGGAGGAGGACGAGGAAGAAGAGGAAGAGGAAGGGGAGGAGGAGGAGGCGGGGCTTGTTGCTGCTGCACTAACCAGTAAGTGTACCTGGGCGGCGAGAGTCGTAACCCTATTCTCTAACTCTATGATCCTCTGATCATCCTTCTGAGTCTTAACGCAGAACCTACAAACGTCCTTGGAAAGAAAGTACTGCTTGGCCATGCGAAGGCCACACCCAGAACAACGCTTGAGGGACGTCATGGTGAAGATATGGCGAGGCAAGACGGAAACAATTAGGCGCGTTAAGACGATAACAAAATACGCAGCTGCGGTGAGGTCGTCAGGTCAAAAATGTGTATCTAGGAAAACAAACCAACAGCTGCTGTGAGGTCGTCAGGTCAGGTCAATTCCCCGGGGAAAAGGGTGTGTCTCGGGTAAAAAGATAGGTAGATGGATAGATACAAGAACATGGATGATAGATTGTGGATAGAAATAAGCGGATAGACTAATAGATTGGTAGATAAATAGGTATGTACACACACACACACACACACACACACACACACACACACACACACACACACACACACACACACACACACACACACGCACACACACACACTCACCTTTCCATGCGGGGGTTAGTTTTATGACCCTGGTGGTAGTCTGAAAAAGCTTCTGTGTTGCCTTGAGTAAAATAAATAGATAAATAAAATAAAGCGAAAAAGTCAGAAGAAATGCTAAAAGAAAAAGAGAACAGAAAAGTGACACAGATGAACAAAAGCATTCCACTACAAGAGAAAATAAAAAAAAAGGAAGCGATTGCGGAGAAAAATAATTTTAAAAAATCACATCCACCAATACTAACGGGTGAAGAAGAAAAACTACAACAAAAACAACAACAACAACAACAGTGGTGTGGCTCCGATTCTTAATATGGCTCACCAACCCCACCCCCACCCCATCCATTCTCTCTCTCTCTACTAATGTGTATTCAATATGTCCTTGCGACAAGGCATCGTCCCTTCAGATTGGAAAAAGGCTAACGTGACACCGATTTTTAAGAAAGGAGACAAAAAAGTACCAGGTAATTACAGGCCCATTAGTCTAACTTCGGTTGTAGGTAAGCTACTTGAGGGCATAATTAGAGACAAAATTGTGAATTACCTTGAAAGCCACTCATTGATTGGGGACTCACAACATGGCTTCCGAAACAAAAGATCCTGCCTATCAAACCTATTAACCTTTTATAACGACCTCTTCACTGTTTATGACGTAACCAAATCACTGGACGTAGTCTATCTTGATTTCCAGAAAGCGTTTGATAAAGTCCCGCATCATAAATTACTTTACAAATTAAAGCAAATAGGTATTGACGGTCAAGTAAACCAGTGGATCGCGAATTGGTTGAGCAACAGACAACAAAGAGTAGTGATCGACGGATTTAACTCAGAGTGGGCGCCTGTCACTAGTGGCGTCCCTCAGGGCTCGGTCCTTGGCCCAGTGCTCTTCATTATTTACATCAACGACGTGGATGTTGGACTCAATAACCGCATTAGTAAATTTGCAGACGACACAAAGATTGGCAACTCGGTTCTCGCTGACGAAGACAGGCAAAGCCTCCAAGAGGATTTGCACAAAATTTCAGCTTGGTCGGATAGATGGGAGATGCCCTTTAACGTAGACAAGTGCCAGGTCCTTCAAGCTGGAACGAGGAATAAGAAGTTCGAATACGAAATGCGCGGCGTTAAACTCAAAAGCGTTCAATGCGTCAAAGACTTGGGGTCAAAATCGCGTCAAACCTCAAATTCTCACAGCAATGCATCGATGCAGCAAATAAAGCGAACAGAATGTTGGGCTTCATTAAAAGAAACTTTGTATTCAAGAATAAAGATGTAATACTGCTCTACAACAGTTTAGTCAGACCCCACTTGGAATATGCGGTACAGTTTTGGTCTCCCCACCATGCAAAGGATATTGCTAAATTAGAAGGTGTTCAGCGTCGGGCAACGAAAATGATCCCTTCCTTGCGCAACAAATCCTACGAAGAAAGGCTTTCTACCCTTAACATGTTCTCTTGAGAAACGTCGCCTCCGAGGAAAACTGATCGAATGTTTTAAAATACTTAATGGTTTCACGAATGTAGACAGATCAACATTGTTTATGATCGATGACACTTTGCGCACGAGGAACAATGGCGTAAAACTCAGATGTAGACAAGTAAATTCAGACTGCACCAAATTTTTCTTCACCAACGTTGTAGTGCGAGAATGGAATAAGCTTCCACCGTCAGTGGTCCAGTGTAACACGATTGACTCCTTCAAAAATAAGCTCGACCGTCACTTCCTTCAACTTAATATCAACTAGAGTAGAAATGCAACGTTTTGGAGTCTTCTGATGAATGTAAAATCACTTAGGTTTAAGGACAGACCACCAAGTCTGGACCATGGGGTCTGTGTGGTCTGATTTTCTATGTAAATCTATGTAAATCTCTCTCTCTCTCTCTCTCTCTCTCTCTCTCTCTCTCTCTCTCTCTCTCTCTCTCTCTCTCTCTCTCTCTCTCTCTCTCTCTCTCTCTCTCTCTCTCTCTCTCTCTCTCTCTCTCTCTCTCTCTCTCTCTCCTGATTCCAACAAATGAATTTCAAATCAAAAAGCTTGCAGTGAAAGACTTCAGAAATAAAATTATAAAAATATTAGAAGTCTTGTAGTATTAGCGTTATGGCCAATCTGTCTTTGTGTGCCTTGTGGGAGCCATTTAAAGAACACGGCGTCTAATGGACTCGGGAAGGTTGTACAAGTCAGATCAAACTAGCGTGCCTGGCGCCTCACAGTGCCTCACTAACGTAACGCTGCCAAGGTCAGGACGGTGCGGTACTTATCTGTGTGTCGGTGGGCGGCGCGGCGTCCCACAGGGGCCCGTCCTGACTTAGGCACCGCGTCCAGACAGCCATGCCACCTGAAGAACTAGAGTGCATAGATTTACATAGATATTGAGACCACACAGAACCAATGGTCCTGACTGTTACATGATAATAATGTGTGTGTGTGTGAAAAAATGTAGAGAAGTAGCATGTAGCTTATTCATTTATGGCGTGTGTGTGTGTGTGTGTGTGTGTGTGTGTGTGTGTGCAATTATATGTAGTTATTAAGAACAGAATTCTGTTTTTTTTTTTTTTTCGTGCGACGTGACCGGGTGGGTGTGAGTTTGTTCACGCTTACCTATTGTTCAGAAGAAGAATGGCTTGTGGTTTTGGGCATGTGCGCGCGTGTTTGCATACATGTGTGGGCGTGTCCCCTATAACCTGGGGTAGCCTCGGAAGAAGAAAAGGCTTGTGGTAGTGTGCGCATATGCCCCAAATAACCCCGGGTAGCTTACTCAGTCCCCTAACGTTGCGAGAGGAGCATCATGGAGGAAGTCTTCGCCGTCATGAACTTACAACAACAACAACAACAACAACAGCCCCACGCTGCCGCTGCAACTCTTCATGCTGACGATGTTGACGATCAGATAATGGGTCAAGCCGCATTAGAAGTTGAAGCCATGGTTAACACATCATAAGCTGAAGCCATGGATAACACATCATAAGCTGAAGCCATGGATAACACATCATAAGCTGAAGCCATGGATAACACATCATAAGCTGAAGCCATGGATAACACATCATAAGCTGAAGCCATGGATAACACATCATAAGCTGAAGCCATGGATAACACATCATAAGCTGAAGCCATGGATAACACATCACAAGCTGAAGCCATGGATAACACATCACATCCCAGAAACGGAGGTGAGATATCCGCCTCTTGTATTTTTTTTTCTGCGCGCACAAGCGCTGGTGTGTGTGTGTGTGTGTGTGTGTGTGTGTGTGTGTGTGTGTGTGTGTGTGTGTGTGTGTGTGTGTGTGTGTGTGTGTGTGTGTATTTCTTATTCGTTGTGTTTAAAAAATATATATATATATTTCTTATCATTTCAGCGGATCTTGGTGGTGGTGAGGCGGGGGATGTTCCAGAAACTCCCAAGTCTACCGGTGAACACATCACGGGCGAGTCATTGGGCAACAACAACAACAACCGCGGCGCGTTGGGAGGTGTCGGTAAAAAGGGGCGGCGCGTGCTGAGGGAGGGGCTTCTGCGACTTCTGAAGGATGTGATACCTCCATCACCAGTGTCTCATCTGAAGAACGACCCACCGGCCAGCGTAACACATAGTAAGTATTTTTTATTCTTACAAGAGAGAGAGAGAGAGAGAGAGAGAGAGAGAGAGAGAGAGAGAGAGAGAGAGAGAGAGAGAGAGAGAGAGAGAGAGAGAGAGAGAGAGAGATTGATTTTTTTTGTCTAATAATGTTTCTCTATCTTTTCATAAGTCCACGGCAACAACAACAGACACGCTTCGGTGATGGTGTGTCTCGACTCTCCGTCGGGCGCTGAATCGCGAGAGCGGCGGCGAAGTCGTCTGCAGCAAAAAGATCATGAAATGCGTCAATCACGACTGGAAAAAAAAATGCAGCATATGGCGGAAGTGTTGCGGCAGCTCCAGCAGCAGGGGCGTAGCGAGCAGCAGGAGACGCACCAGAGACGACAAGATCGCGACCGGGCGGCGAAGAATGACAAAGAATAATTTGCCGAAGCAGCAAGAACACCGGGACTGTCTCAGAAGAGCCTCCACAAAGTTGGGAGGAAAAAACTTCAGGTGGCCAAACGTGAGGCGGGTCTCTTCTCCTCAGCAGCGGCGTACGGTCGGGGAAAACCAATGAAAAAAAATATCTCTGTGACCAAGAAACTCGTCTTTGAAGACCCACCAGCGCGGCGTGCAACAACTGCGGCCGTTGAAGAAAATCTCGCGTCACAACCGGGCCCTTCCAATGCGGCTCGTGCGGACGAAACAAATGAAAGCTTCTCAAGCACTGTCCTTCCTTCAGCTTTCAATTCTTTGAATTTTTCTCATAGCATGGACGTGAATAATATTATAAATGTTCTTGATGAGAGTCCTATATTTAGTGCTTAACAATCTTTTTTTTTATATATATGTAGTAGTATATATATGTATGTAGTAGTCACAGGCCTCCGCCCAACAAGTCACCTCTCGCGCTAACCGATCCCCGGCAGGAGGGTGACGCCCCGACACGGTGCGAAAGGACGCCCCTAACCGATCCCCCGGCAGGAGGGTGACGCCCCGACACGGTGCGAAAGGACGCCCCTAACCGATCCCCCGGCAGGAGGGTGACACCCCTGTACGGTGCGAAAGGACGCCCCTAACCGATCCCCCGGCAGGAGGGTGACACCCCTGTACGGTGCGAAAGGAGGCCCCTAGCCGATCCCCCGGCACTGGGGCGAAAGGACGCCCCGGCACGGTGCGAAAGGACGCCCCTAACCGATCCCCCGAACAAGTCACCGCTCGCGCTAACCGATCCCCGGCAGGAGGGCGACGCCCCGGCACGGCGCGAAAGGACGCCCCTAACCAATCCCCGGCAGGAGGGTGACGCTCAGGCCTCCGGGGGGTAGGGGGAGACACGATGGCGTGGGGACGCCGGAAGGTGGTGGGGGTGGGGGGTGGGGGGGGGGGGGGGAATGGTCACTTTGGGTAGCTTTTGACCACTACCCGGTTGGGTAGTGGGGAGGTCCCCTCGGCGGCTGGCTGGCCGCCCGGCTGGCTGCCCCGGCCGACAAATTCAACGTATAAAATTTTTCGACGTCATTTCTGGCGCTAATTCTTGATCATGCTTGCGAATTTTTTTGGTCCCGTCACTGTCGCCAATACCTACTACTGGTGACTGTGCCCTACATAGGCCACAGGTCCCGGCCCCTCAGGGGTGAGGAGCAGGATGGTGTGTGGGGGTGACTGTGCCCTACATAGGCCACAGGTCCCGGCCCCTCAGGGGTGAGGAACAGGATGGTGTGTGGGGGTGACTGTGCCCTACATAGGCCACAGGTCCCTGCCCCTCAGGGGTGAGGAGCAGGATGGCCGGGGATACAAACTTGGACCACGACGACGCGCTGACCTGCGGCCGAGTTCAGATGCTTCAGCCGCTGAACTTTTGCATCAGTTGCTACAGATTCTCGTCCAGATTCCGTTTCTGTTCCATAAGTTTTTGATTGGAGCTCATAATTTCTTGTTTCGCTTTCCTCAATTCCTTCTCCAGCTGCTGGATTATCCCTTTCAGACTCTGGTTCTCTTCGACCAGGCGATCAACATTGTCTTTCATTCTCTTAGATTCATCTTTCTTATTCTCTCTGTCATTGCGTGCCTTGATAGCTCTCTGTCTCCTTCTCTCTTGCTCCTCGTTATCATACGGAGTCGTCCGCTCCCATTCCTTTGGTTTCCTAACTTTCCTCGTGTTGGATGCGTTGGAAGCATTCCTGGCTCTCCTCTCCCTTCCCCCGGTGGACGAACCCGGGCAGGAAGCATCCGTGGCCCGCTGAGGCTGCAGGGCAGCCATGTCCGGTGCCCTTGGGGCCACAGCCCCAACCTGCATCAGGAGCTCCGTCTGAGGCGGGGCAGGCTGAGCCCAGGAACTTGAGGACGCGTGGCCTTGGCCAGATATCAACACTTCGAGACTGGGGTTCGTCCAGTAGAGAGGCAATGGCTTGTGCTGGCTAGGCGTTGAGCAGTCATGGGTGGCCGGAGTGTGCTGCGGGACAGAAGGGGCCACGGGGCCTGCAGCGGGGGCCCCCTTGTTGGGCATCACGTTGTCGGCAGCCAGGTTGCTGGACACCGCCGGGGCTGGTTCATGCCGCGTCATTTCCGCTGGTGTGCCTTCCGTTATCTTTAGATTATCAAAAGAACCATTCATCTCATTATTCCAGAGATCACTCGCGGCAGCAAGATCAAAATCATAAATAAGGCTTTCCACATAATTATCATCAAAACCTGGGTGGAGGATCTCGTCATCCATGGCGCTTATCTGGAACAGGAGGAGGAAAGAGTTAGAAACAAACCTCCTGACCACCTACTGGCGACCAAGGTGCGCTCCATAAGTTAGGACGAAAAAACACGATGTGAACATATAGATATATATATATATATATATATATATATATATATATATATATATATATATATATATATATATATATATATATATATATATATATATATATAAACCGGTAACTGCCGGTTTAAACACATTTGCAAACTTCCAAAATCACATTAACTTGAAACCCAGCAATAATCACACTATTGAAAGCCAATGAAATCAAACACGCGAAAAACACCACAACCAAACTTCCCTTACAAACCTTAAACCCTTACACACACACACACACACACACACACACACACACACACACACGGGTAAGTCGGACTGTCGGTAAAGTTTGTGTCCGCAAATTAAGAGATAGATTGCACGTGTGTCATCGTACCGTTGTTCTCTCTGTAACGGTATTTTAGGAGAGTTTGCGTTCCATAAAGAAGAAAAACGTGGTGTGAACAAAACCTGCAGCACCACACTAACTAAGCGATGTAGGAACAGTTAGAACGGAGACTCAAGTTAGGGTTGTCCTGCATATGAATGACGCAAGTGTAACAGCAAAGTGGGCGTGCAGTGACTCACTAACACAGCAATACGCGAGGTACAGAACACTTGCAATGGGAAAGAATATAAGTAGCGGGCTTTTTTTCACATTTGTTACCTTTGAACTGACCTTGCTGAACTGAACTTGCCCTTGAACTGATTCCTCTGCTGTAAAAAAAAATAAAAAAAGTAGGTTTGAGTTACACTTGAATCAAAACCGAAGTGCAGCAGACGATTCCGACTCACAACATAAATACTTCCCAAGGCCACGAAGGAGATACGTTGGGTTCTCAAAAGCGTGTTAAACATTCATGGTGCAGAACTCTTGTCAGACTGTCACTAGGCTCACAAAACTACCCAAGGAAACACCGTCCACACCCTCTACGAAAGCCTTATCAAACATGGATGTGTAAACCCCGAAATGTCTAAGATTACCTGCCTAGATACACACCATGGAAGAGATGCGTGAAGTTTAGAACATTGAGGCGTCCTAAGGAGAAGGGGAAAGCCAGGAAGAACAAGATATAGGCTGCAAGAGAAGATGGCGCCACAAAAAAAAAACCGCTATAGGCGTAGACGTAAAAAGAGAGAGAGAGAGAGAGAGAGAGAGAGAGAGAGAGAGAGAGAGAGAGAAGCGACCCTCGGTTCACCAAATACAATGTCACTTCCTCCTGCAACTCCTTCTTCCTGGGATTCTCGTTTTTCCTGCCTTTCCCAGCACAAACTTGAGAAGAAATGGCTCTGTCCCTCACGCCCCTTTTCCGCCATTTGTCTGCTGTCACCCACTTACCTCCTCACACGGTCACGGCGGTGCAGAATTCCTATACACCAGAACCGCGGCGGCGATCACAGAGTTGAACACACTGCCAGCGAAGCCTCCTTGACTCACTAATCCGATCGGCTAAATGGTCAAAGGGAGAATGGCTGAGACGAGTTTCATTGTCCACCGAGTTATAATCTCTCAGAACGTTTTGGCAGGAAATCCCTATGGCCCTTGAGCTCATCACTAAAAATAGATGTCGTAGTTCGTTTTGACGTGGACTGTGCACCCCAAGCAGTCAAGTAAACAAGAAAGTAAGCAAGTTAAGCAAGTAAGCAAGCAGTGGTTCATGGCGCGAAAGGGAAAGTGAAGAATTATATAATGGGGAGGCGAGGGAGTTTCAGCGCCATAACCGTGCACTCCAATCAATCAGGTAATCAAGTAAGCAAATTAAGCAAGTAAGCAAGTTAAGCAAGTAAGCAAGCAGTGGTTCATGGTGCGAAGGGAAAAGTGAAGAATTATATAATGGGGAGGCGAGGGAGTTTCAGCGCCATAACCGTGCACTCCAATCAATCAGGTAATCAAGTAAGCAAATTAAGCAAGTAAGCAAGTTAAGCAAGTAAGCAAATTAAGCAAGTTAGCAAATTAAGCAAGTAAGCAAGTTAAGCAAGTAAGCAAGCAGTGGTTCATGGCGCGAAAGGGAAAGTGGAGAATTATATGAAGGGGAGACAAGGGAGTTTTAGCGCCATGAGTTTGCACCCCAATCAAGTAATCAAGTAAGCAAGTTAAGCAAGTAAGCAAGCAGTGGTTCATGGCGCGAAAGAGAAAGAGAAAGCGAAGAAGCAATAGGAGGCGAGGGAGTTTAGGCGCCATGACTTTGCATCTTAAGCAGTCAACCAATCAATCAGTTAATCAAAAAGAAAGTGAAGAAGATAATTGGAGGCGAAGTATAATATTCAACATTAAATCATTCCCTCTCGGCCCTCCCTCCTGTACTCCTCCCCCACTCATGAGAGTCATGACTCACGCCTTAGACTTATCAGCCGCCCAGAACGTATCGTACAAATTGAAAACGATCCGGGTTGCTTCCTGCGGGCTGGTCGCTTCCACCTCTCACATCAACCATTCCCAAAGGTCAAAAAGGAGATCAATCGGGTTTTCATAAGGGATGTTTCACGTTCATGATACAGAAGAAGGGTCGCACTACCACCAGGGTCATTAAACTACCCCAGAAAATGCCCATAACACCTACGAAAGCCTTGTCAAATATGTGTACGAAGAGTTTGAGAATGCGGGGTCCTGGTGGTAGTTTGATCCTTCTTTTGTACCATAAACCTAAAACCACACTCTTAAGAACCCGACTATCTCCTGTGCGACCTTTGGAAATAGTTGATGTGAAGGTTGGAAGCGTGTGAGAAATTGGAACCTGTTTCAAGAGGGGTTTTGCACGTTCATGGTACAGAAGGGTCTCACTATGTACCACCAGGGTCATTAAACTACCCCAGGAAATGCCCATAACACCTGCGAAAGCCTTGTAAAATATGTGAACTCGGGCTACGAAAAGTTTGAGAGTACGGTGGTAGTGGTAGTGGTAGTTTGACCCTTCTTCTATACCATGAACCTAAAACAACACTCCTGAAAAAAACGATTACCTCCTTTGTGACTTTTGGAAATAGTTGATGTGAAGGGTGGAAGCGTGTGAGAAAATGGGACCTGTTTCACAATTTAACGCCAAACACGTGTCTTGCTCTCTTCGATCTCAAGCTCAAGGGGCAAAAAAAAAAAAAAAAAAACAGGAACAAAAAGGTCCGCTAGCTCCAACAAAGAAAACGGAACGAATTATTACAACTATCCCATAAAGTTGTCCACCCCATTACATTCTCTCCTTGAAGTCTAAAACGTTTGATATTTAGTCTTGATTATTTTCTCTCTCCTGCAGAATAGCTTTGTACGTTCACGCAAACACTGGAGAAGACCTATTGTTGCTTTTTTTTTCAGTATTCACGAAACAGGAGCAGTGAATGATTACCAAATATGGGTGTTAAGAACGCGCAATGTTGGACAATGTGAGCCTCAACCCTGCAGTGCCTTGCAATGTTGAAATGTTCTGCCTTGTATTTTACGTCACCAACCCTTACTGCGCAGTCCACCCACGACCACTCCTTCCCCGGCCGTGATAAGAGTGGCGATAAGGATAAGAGAAGGACAGAAAGAGGCGCTGACGTACGGGTTTCTTATCTATGTTATTAACTAGCGATATGTGAAGTGAAAGATCTTCTAAAACGATAGGATGTCTTTAGCTCATATCAAAAGGCGTTTCGGGTCTTACACACACACACACACACACACACACACACACACACACTTGATAAGGCTTTCGTAGAGGTCGTGGTTGGGGTAATTAATAACTTTTCTATGTCAATATCACTAAGGTTAGGTGTTTAATTCGTTTTCAGTTTCCTGCACACCAGATATCGCATGTGTGTGGGGGGAGGGAAGGGGGGCGCTAGGAACTCACCAGGGAGCCAATTTAAGGAACGCAAGCCTGGAAGAAGAGTCACGTATCACGGCAGACACTATAAAAAATATTCGCCAGCGTCACTATCGGTCCGTCCACAAGCCCCCGAGAAGAGCCTATCGGCGCTACAGACAACACATAAGAAAAAAAAAACTACATCGTCCAATTACGAGATGCACGAAGGAGAGAACAGTTGTAAATGAAAGCAAGATGACCTGAACTGCCTCACTCACCTCTTAGGCATCCACCGGCAGCCCACAGAGGACCCACAGACAGCGGCGACGGAATCTGAGCTCGGCTTCAAACTTGGTCTTTTTTCCTTGCTAAGATGTGCTGGGTAACGGGAGCTCAGCACAAAGTAAGTCCTTAATCCTTGGCAAGAGGTGTCCAAGACAGCCAAGCGACTACAGGACCCCCGAGAAGGTGCTATACATTGTACTGAGGTGATGTATATATATAAGTAGTCTCAAACGTTTCGGTCAAATAATGGCAAATACGTATAGAGAATTACACCAGAACGTATTACAATTTTATGCAACTCTTACGCCGCGGCAACCATTAAGGAGCCTCACCGATCAGTAATAGCTAAAGTAGTAATAATGGTAGCCGTCTTCCTTGTTATTTCAGGAATGAGGGTAGTTTTTCACATTCCAAGAGAGGGTAGTTCAGCAGTGTAAGCCTCCACCGTCTCTTAATCACACTCTGCTTTAGTTGCTCCTATAAACTCGCTCTTTGAAGGCGCGTTACAGCAGAAAATGTTGACGTGGAGAGGCTGACTAATATTTTAAAGGAGACGGCCCTGCTTCCCTGTTTGCCATAGAATTTAGGGAGCTTGTCTTCTTAAAATCAGTCTTAGGCTATTCGTTGCCGTAGTAATTGTTTGTACTCATAAACCGACCCTGTTATGAAGTATGACCGCAGTGAAAGAAAAGCACAACAACACTACGCCTTCTGGAAATTAAAATATATGTAGTTGTTAAGCGAGTTTGTCCTCTTAAAATCTCTTAAGTTACTCGCTGCCTCAGGAATTGTTTGTATATACTCATAGACCGACCTTGTTGTGAAGTCTGACCACAGTGAAAAAAAAGCACAACAACAATACGCCTTCTGGAAATGAAAATATATGTGGTTGTTAAGCGAGTTTTTCCTTTTAAACTCGGCCTCGGGGTACTCGTTGCCGCAGGAATTGTCTGTACATAAGTTGACCTTATTGTGAAGTCTGACCGCAGTGAAAAAAAAGCACAACAACAATACGCTTTTTGGAAATGAAAATATGTGTGGTTATTAAGCGAGTTTTTCCTTTTAAACTCGGCCTTGGGGTACTCGTTGCCGCAGGAATTGTCTGTACATAAGTTGACCTTATTGTGAAGTCTGACCGCAGTTAAAGAAAAGCACAACAACAATACGCTTTTTGGAAATGAAAATATATGTGGTTGTTAAGCGAGTTTTTCCTTTTAAACTCGGCCTTGGGGTACTCGTTGCCGCAGGAATTGTCTGTACATAAATTGACCCTGTTATGAAGTCTGACCGCAGTGAAAGAAAAGCACAACAACAATACGCTTTTTGGAAATGAAAATATGTGTGGTTATTAAGCGAGTTTGTCCTCTTAAAATCAGTCTTAAGAAAATATTTGTACTCATAAGCAGACCCTGGCTGTTATGAAGTCTGACCGCATTGTAAGAGAAAGCACAACTCATAAATTCAGTCTTAGGGAGATGTATTTTGTACTCATAAGCAGACCCTGGCTGTTATGAAGTCTGACCGCATTGTAAGAGAAAGCACAACTCATAAATTCAGTCTTAGGGAGATGTATTTTGTAGTCAGAAGCAGACCCTGGCTGCTATGATATCTGACCGCATTGAAAGAAAATACAGAGACACGCCAGTCCTCGTCGACAGACCGACTCGGTCGGCTAGATTTCGATCGCCGATATAGTCGGTCTGTCGACATCCTGCTACGGGCCGCCAATAGGCTTAGCCCGTGCTCCCCCGCGCAGGGAGGGAGCTTTTCTGCACTCTTAACGGGCCGTCTTAAGACAAAGGCCCGTTTCCCCTAGTGGTACTAGGGGATAAAATTTTACAAAAAATAAATAAATAAATAAATAAAAAATAAACAATCAATCAATAATACGCCTTTTGGCAATGAAAATACGTGGTTTGTCCTCTTAAACTCACTCTGAAACATTCTTTGCCTTATAAAACGTTTTGTACATATAATTAAGCTGAATCATCAGTTATAAATAATGTTGCAAGCCTCTGTTGGGCAGGGGACCACACCATTCGTTTGAGGGAAATGTGTTTCTCGGAATAAGGAGGCAAGTAAGTGGTAGCCTGAACCAGTAAAAAGCGGTGTGTGTGTGTGTGTGTGTGTGTGTGTGTGTGTGTGTAAATCGCCTTAGAAATGTGCGTTTATGCTTTTTATTTTGCCAGAAACCGAAGTGCATGCAACAATTATATCATTCGCGGCCACCTTCTCAAACATTCTTACACACCCACACACAATAAGACTTTCGTAGACGTGGTTGTGTCAGTATTCCCATGGGTAGCTTTATGAGCCTAGCGATAGTTTGACAAGCCTTCTTCTGTACCATGAACGTGATAAAACACTCATGGGAATCCGAATACTCTCCTTTGTGACCTTGGGGACGAGTTGACGTGGGAGCCGAAAGCGCGTGAGATAAGGGCCTGCTGTAACCCACTCAGTCACTGCTCCCCAGAGAAGCGTTTAAGAGCTAATCATAATAAAACATTTGTAGTCGCCCGAACCAAACTATTTAATCTTCCACACTCCACAATGGTTAGGTTTTTAATGCAACACTAGATAACACAAGAGGCTTCCCGTTTGGTTTCCTCCACTTTCTCAACATTATTATTATTATTATTATTATTATTATTATTATTATTATTATTATTATTATTATTATTATTATTAAGACTGCATATAGCGCCGGTAGACTTTCTTCAGGGGCCTGGTGGTCGACCCAAGCCCGTCATGGCGCAGGCAATTTTTATAGTGGCGCCATTGGAGTGAGTGAGTGACAGCGGGAGCGGATGGACGTTCTAATTGTGCACTCCTGAAACTGCTGACTCGACAATGGGGGCAGCAGGAGCAGGACTCTGAGAGATATGGGTCGTATTACTAAACATTTCGTCGCCCAAGTACACATATTTGACAAGGCTTTCGTAGGAGTTGTGGGCATTTCCAGGAGTAGTTTTATGACCCTGGTGGTAGTCTGGCCCTTCTTCTGTACCGCGAACCTAAAGAAACACTCATTAGAACCCGATTGATCCCCTCTTTGCCCTTTCGAAATACTGATGTGAGAAGCGAAGGTGTCTTAAAATACCGATGAGAGGCGTGTGTTGCGTCTGTGAAGACTAGTCAGGCGATAAGTGGATTGCATGCTGTTTGTGCCCTAAGTGGTGTCATGTGAGGTGTGTTCATCTGACAGGGATCAAGCAGGATAATATACCCAAAGTAAACTGGGTGTGTTCGCCATGCTTACACAAGGCATCTTTAGCAACCAACATTGTGGCAAAATACGATTAATTTAAGCAAGATTATCTAAAGAAGTATTAGTTGTAAAAGATGAAGTTGAAACTCAGCCACTCAGTGTGAAAGACAAGTTGGGTTTTTTAACTTCTCCTTATAGCGCTTTATTCTCCACTCCTTGACCTCCCTATTCTTCCCTTAGCCCTTCCTGGATCCCCTAGAAACACACAAAGCCCTTCCTTCATCACCTTCAAACCCATTTCTTTTCTTAATATGAAAAGTGTAACGTATGGAAGGGGTGACGAGGCGTTATTTCGTGTGAGTCACCCTTTCCCTTAAATTTTGCCTCACGAATGCTCCGATCAATTCATTCCCGTACCATAACATTGCTGAAAGGCTTGAGTTTGTTATGCTGATCACCTTTATTTTTCATGGCTTCTGCAGAGGTTCAGTGAGAGGGTAAGTATTTTTCGCGGGTTCTGAATAGGTTTAACGCAAGGGTAAGTGTTTTTTTGGGGGGGTTCTGCAAGGGTTCAGTGAGTGGGTAAGTGTTTTTCATTGGTTATGCTAAGAGTAACTAAGTGTTTTTCATGAGTTTTGGAAGGGTTCAATGAGAGGGTAAGTGTTTTTCATGGGTTCTGGAAGGGTTCAGTGAGAGGGTAAGTGTTTTTCATGGGTTCTGGAAGGGTTCAGTGAGAGGGTAAGTGTTTTTCATGGGTTCTGGAAGGGTTCAATGAGAGGGTAAGTGTTTTTCATGGGTTCTGGAAGGGTTCAGTGAGAGGGTAAGTGTTTTTCATGGGTTCTGGAAGGGTTCAGTGAGAGGGTAAGTGTTTTTCATGGGTTCTGGAAGGGTTCAGTGAGAGGGTAAGTGTTTTTCATGGGTTCTGGAAGGGTTCAGTGAGAGGGTAAGTGTTTTTCATGGGTTCTGGAAGGGTTCAGTGAGTGGGTAAGTGTTTTTCATGGGTTCTGGAAGGGTAAAGTGAGAGGTTAAGTGTTTTACAAGTGTTCTGGAAGGGTTCAATGAGAGGGTAAGTTTTTTTCATTGGTTCTGGAAGGGTTCAGTGAGAGGGTAAGTGTTTTTCATGGGTTCTGGAAGGGTTCAGTGAGAGGGTAAGTGTTTTTCATGGGTTCTGGAAGGGTTCAGTGAGAGGGTAAGTGTTTTTCATGGGTTCTGGAAGGGTTCAGTGAGAGGGTAAGTGTTTTTCATGGGTTCTGGAAGGGTTCAGTGAGAGGGTAAGTGTTTTTCATGGGTTCTGGAAGGGTTCAGTGAGAGGGTAAGTGTTTTTCATGGGTTCTGGAAGGGTTCAGTGAGGGGGTAAGAGTTTATCATGGGATCTCGAAGGGTTCAGTGAGGGTAAGTGTTTTCATGGGTTCTGGAAGGGTTCAGTGAGAGGGTAAGTGTTTTCATGGGTTCTGGAAGGGTTCAGTGAGGGGGTAAGTGTTTTCATGGGTTCTGGAAGGGTTCAGTGAGAGGGTAAGTGTTTTTCATGGGTTTTGGAAAGGTTCAGTGAGAGGGTAAGTGTTTTTCATGGGTTCTGGAAGGGTTCAATGAGAGGGTAAGTGTTTTCATGGGTTCTGGAAGGGTTCAGTGAGTGGATAAGTGTTTTTCATGGGTTCTGGAAGGGTTCAGTGAGAGGGTAAGTGTTTTTCATGGGTTCTGGAAGGGTTCAGTGAGAGGGTAAGTGTTTTTCATGGGTTCTGGAAGGGTTCAGTGAGAGGGTAAGTGTTTTTCATGGGTTCTGGAAGGGTTCAGTGAGAGGGTAAGTGTTTTTCATGGGTTCTGGAAGGGTTCAGTGAGAGGGTAAGTGTTTTTCATGGGTTCTAGAAAAGTTCAGTGAGTGAATATGTATTTTTCAAGGGTTCTACAAAGGTTGTGAGCGGACAAGCTCGTGGCGATCACCATGACTCACGCGCTTAAAATAACGCCACCTCATCCCTGCCATACGTTTTACTCTTCAAATTAAGAGAAGACATGGGTCTGTAGGTGATGAAGGAAGGGCTTTGTGTGTGTTTCTAGGGGATCCATGAAGGGTTAAGAGAAGAATAGGGAGATCAAGGAGTGGAGAATAAAGTATTACATAGAGGAGAAAAAAAGTTAGGAGAAGAAGAAATTAAAAAAGAAATGTGGTGTTAGTAAATGATGAAGGAAGAGCTTTGTGTGTGTTTCTAGGGGATCCATGAAGGGCTAAGGGAAGAATCAGGAGGTCAAGCAGTGAAGAATAAAGTATTACATAGAGGAGAAAAAAAAGTTAAGAGATGAAGAAATTAAAAAAAAATGTAGTTAGTAAATGATGAAGGAAGGGCTTTGTGTGTGTTTCTAGGGGATCCAGGAATGTTTAAGGGAAGAACAGGGAAGCAAGGAAGTGAAAAAAAAAAGTTAGAGAAGTAGAAATTAGTTGTACAATCACACTGTGTATTGCCTGGGGGTTGAGATGGCAGGCTCCTCCCTCCTCCATCAATAAACTATCAATCAGTCGATCATTAGAAAATAAATGTCGTGTACGTAAGTGATGTTGAAAGCGTTTTGTCTTTGTAAGGAGTAAAGAAAGGTGTGGAGGAAAAAGGGATCTGTAGGTTGGAAGAGAAGAAGTTAAAGAAAAGAAGAAATTAGAAAAGAAATGAAAGCGTTTTGTGTTTGTAAGGAATGGAGAAAGGTGTGGAGGGAGAAAGGGGATGTATAGTTTAGAAGAGAAGAAGTTAAAGAGAAGAAGAAATTAGAAAGGAAATGCAGTGTTAATAAATGGTATAATGAAAGCGTTTTGTGATTGTAAGGAATGGAGAAAGGTGTGGAGGGAGAAAGGGGATGTGTAGGTTGGAAGAAAAGAAGAAAATAGATAGGAAATGCGGTGTTAATAAGTAAGGTAAGAGAGGAGAAAAGAGAAGAAAAGAGAAGAAAGAAGAGGAAAAAAGATAAGAGATATTTAAATGAGGGAAAGGAAGAGAAAAAAAAGAAGAAATTAAATGGGAAATGCGGTGTTAATAAATGGTAATGAAAGCGTTTTGTGTTTGTAAGGAATGGAGAAAAGTGTGGAGCAACGTTGCCAGATTGTCGTACTCTGCCTCCTGTGTTTGCAGCTTTCCGACTCAAAAACTGCTCTCATCACCCAAACAACTGCCTTCATATATGGTTATCGTTTAAATGGTTAATTATTGGTGCTTCTTGGTAACAGTTATGGGCCAGAAACCGGTAAATACGCGGCTCTTGAGTACGATAATCTGGCAACGGTGGTGTGGCGGGGAAAGGGGGATGTGTCGGTGTGAAGGTGAGATCATGTTTATCGTCATAACACAAAAAATAACGCCGCCTCATCGTGATTCTGAGTGCCGGCATAAGATTACCAGCCAAGGTTACGTTAGCAAGCGCGGAGACTGACTTGGTAATTTTCCGCTTTACGCCACCGCTCCGTTCGATAGGTCAGGGAACGATGATTATTAGTGTTTTGTTTTGCTGTGGTTCATCATCCAAGATTACGTTAGCGAGCGCGGAGACTGACTTGCTATTTTTTCCGCTTTACGCCACCGCTCCGTTCGATAGGTCAGGGAACGATGATTATTAGTGTTTTGTTTTGTTGCGTTTCGGTGCTGTCTATAACGTTCGCCGGTACGTTCTCTTGAGGGACCCCGCGGACTACCGTTGCCAGATTATCGTACTCAGAGCCTCGTGTTTACCGGTTCCTGAGCCATAACTATTGCCAAAAAGCACATATGGAAGACAAAAAAGAGAAGAAGAAATTAAATAGAAAATGCGGTGTTAATAAATGGCATAATGAAAGCGTTTTGTGTTTGTAAGGGATGAAGAAAGGTGTGGGAGGAGAAAGGGGATGTGTAGGTTGGAATAGAAGAAGAAATTAGGAAATGCGGTGTTAATAAATCAGCAAACATAGAAAGCTGAGTACGACAATCTGGCAACGTTACCTCGGACGACCCCAGCCCGTTGTGGAGCAGGCGAATTTTATTTATAGTGTTTGCCGTGATGTATGACAATAATGATTTCCTCTACGTTGATGAATAGGGCCACTTCTCTTAACTCTTTCTATGGGAGCAGAGATTTGCGGACCTTTTTTTTCATTATTTTTTTTCCTTGAGCTATTTACTGTCAAAAAAAAAAAAAGTTCCTCAGACCAGTGTGACGGAGATGAGCACTGAGGCCACGCGCAGCTTCAGCGTGTGCCCCAAACTCTACCTTCAGCACACTGCAACATGGCCATAAGGTTTCTTCTCGTCACCCGATACAGAGAGATCATTCCGGTGTGTTTTCTTGTCTTTCCAGCGTCTCCAGCAACACCAAACACTACAGGTACAATATCCTCCCCGTGCTGTCATCAGGAACGTTACCTTTTGTGTTCGTGTCTGTTCGGTCTTTGTGTTCGCGTCTGTTCGGTCTTTGTGTTTGTGTCTGTTCGGTCTTTGTGTTCGCGTCTGTTCGGTCTTTGTGTTTGTGTCTGTTCGGTCTTTGTGTTTGTGTCTGTTCGGTCTTTGTGTTCGCGTCTGTTCGGTCTTTGTGTTTGTGTCTGTTCGGTCTTTGTGTTCGCGTCTGTTCGGTCTTTGTGTTTGTGTCTGTTCGGTCTTTGTGTTCGCGTCTGTTCGGTCTTTGTGTTTGTGTCTGTTCGGTCTTTGTGTTCGCGTCTGTTCGGTCTTTGTGTTCGCGTCTGTTCGGTCTTTGTGTTTGTGTCTGTTCGGTCTTTGTGTTTGTGTCTGTTCGGTCTTTGTGTTCGTGTCTGTTCGGTCTTTGTGTTCGTGTCTGTTCGGTCTTTGTGTTTGTGTCTGTTCGGTCTTTGTGTTCGTGTCTGTTCGGTCTTTGTGTTTGTGTCTGTTCGGTCTTTGTGTTCGTGTCTGTTCGGTCTTTGTGTTCGTGTCTGTTCGGTCTTTGTGTTTGTGTCTGTTCGGTCTTTGTGTTTGTGTCTGTTCGGTCTTTGTGTTTGTGTCTGTTCGGTCTTTGTGTTTGTGTCTGTTCGGTCTTTGTGTTCGTGTCTGTTCGGTCTTTGTGTTTGTGTCTGTTCGGTCTTTGTGTTTGTGTCTGTTCGGTCTTTGTGTTTGTGTCTGTTCGGTCTTTGTGTTTGTGTCTGTTCGGTCTTTGTGTTTGTGTCTGTTCGGTCTTTGTGTTTGTGTCTGTTTGGTCTTTGTGTTCGCGTCTGTTCGGTCTTTGCGTTCGCGTCTGTTCGGTCTTTGTGTTCGTGTCTGTTCGGTCTTTGTGTTTGTGTCTGTTCGGTCTTTGTGTTTGTGTCTGTTCGGTCTTTGTGTTTGTGTCTGTTCGGTCTTTGTGTTTGTGTCTGTTCGGTCTTTGTGTTCGCGTCTGTTTGGTCTTTGTGTTCGCGTCTGTTCGGTCTTTGCGTTCGCGTCTGTTCGGTCTTTGTGTTCGTGTCTGTTCGGTCTTTGTGTTTGTGTCTGTTCGGTCTTTGTGTTCGTGTCTGTTCGGTCTTTGTGTTTGTGTCTGTTCGGTCTTTGTGTTCGCGTCTGTTCGGTCTTTGCGTTCGCGTCTGTTCGGTCTTTGTGTTCGTGTCTGTTCGGTCTTTGTGTTCGCGTCTGTTCGGTGTTTGTGTTCGTGTCTGTTCGGTCTTTGTGTTCGCGTCTGTTCGGTCTTTGTGTTCGCGTCTGTTCGGTCTTTGTGTTCGCGTCTGTTCGGTCTTTGTGTTCGTGTCTGTTCGGTCTTTGCGTTCGCGTCTGTTCGGTCTTTGTGTTCGCGTCTGTTCGGTCTTTGTGTTCGCGTCTGTTCGGTCTTTGTGTTCGTGTCTGTTCGGTCTTTGTGTTCGCGTCTGTTCGGTCTTTGTGTTCGTGTCTGTTCGGTCTTTGTGTTTGTGTCTGTTCGGTCTTTGTGTTTGTGTCTGTTCGGTCTTTGTGTTTGTGTCTGTTCGGTCTTTGTGTTTGTGTCTGTTCGGTCTTTGTGTTTGTGTCTGTTCGGTCTTTATGTTTGTGTCTGTTCGGTCTTTGTGTTTGTGTCTGTTCGGTCTTTGTGTTTGTGTCTGTTCGGTCTTTGTGTTCGTCCAGTGTGTGTGCCTTGGAGCTCCGTTGTCTCAAGCATCTGCAGTCTTTTGGTGATGATTTTCTCGTTTTGTCTCCTCTCAGCGCTGTCAACTGCTCCTGTCGTTTCGTCCTTCGGTATTGATTTCCTCTCCTTGCTGTCAATTGCCTCCTGTAGTTTTGTATATCGTTGTGACTTTCATCTCTCTGTCTGTCAGTCGACTCCTGTCCTTTTGTGTCCTCTCTGTGCATGCTGTCAATTCCGTCCTGTCCTTTGGTCTCCTCTGTGCTGCCAACTGCGCTCCGTCGTTTGGTCTTTCGGTATTGACTTCCTCTACTTGCTGTCAATCGCCTCCTGTCTATTTGTCTCTCGGTGTCAGTTTCATCTCCGTGCTTTTTTTTATACACCAAAGGAGACGGCTCAAGGGCAACAAAAAGAGTACAAAAAAATAAACGCTACTCGCCGCTCGCTGTCAGCAGGAACATCCTTTTTTTGCTTGTATCAGTTCATCCTTTGTGTTCGTTCATTGTGTGTTCCGTGAAGGGCTGTATCGTTCTTATCAACCTCCACTTACTTCCCTGATTCATCAAGGTTACCCTCACCGACATACAGACCCTTATCTCGTATCTCTATTGCTCTGCCCTTGAACGTGGCTGTGAACTCTTTTACAGTGAAGTCAGGATGTGTTGTATGAAAACTTTCCTCCTTGTAATCTTTTCGCTTCTAAACGTTTTACTTTTCATATTGAGAGAAGAATTGCTGCATGTGTTTGTAGGAGAAGAAACTGGAAGAAGGGAAAGATAGCTGCGTTTTAGAATCATTGAAAGAAGAAATGTTTTGTTAGTAGGTTAGTAGGAGATGCAGAAAGAGTTTTATGTTTGTACGTAAGGATGAAAGGGTTGGGGAAAGAGACAGGCAGTAGTTTAGAGAAAAATAAAGCGTTACAGAGAATTATAAACTGAAAGAAAATTTGTTGTGTTAGTAGATTCAGAAATATATTTGTTAGCATAGCTGGGCGTTATCGCGATAAGTTATCGCGATACTTCATCGCTGATAACAAAAACGGATTATCGACCATCCGCTACTTATTTAAATATATATATCGGTATCTTCGTTACTTTTGTAACCAAACTAGCGATAATCGCTACTTTTTTCCTCTCAGAAAAAAAACGTTGTCTCCCTACTGCGCATGCGTGGCCCGGTGTTGTATGAAAAGACTTCGGGGTATGAAATATCTTCGGTGATGAGATTTCATACTTAGATCATGAAAATTAAAACATTAGGTTATTTTTTTATGCTACTCAAAAATCAATATATCATAGAGAAAAATCATTTAACTTTGCCCCAAAAATGATTATTCACTGCCTCAAATTTGATATTCCATATTCGTTTGTGACCATGCCATGATAGTGAAGGCACCCGGTGTTGTGTTATTTGGTGTCCCATCGTCAAAAGCTGGCGCTTTAGTTTACAAACACTGGTTTCGCATGCTCAGACCATTAACAGTCTCACAATGCAGTTCCTGAAAGCTGATCCTCGCTGTTTCTAGAACGACGTATACTCTGTACATATAAATACAACTCGTACAGAGTGTCGTTCTAAAAACAGCGAGGATGGTGGTAGTGGTACTATATGTCTGATTCAGCCTTCCAGCAACTCTTAATTACGGTTTGAAAGCTTTGTGAGACTGTACAGGTCAACGCTTGCTGGTCTGAGCATGCACCGTTCACGAGAGACCAGTGTTTGTAAACAATTTTTGACGGTGGGGACGCCAAATAACACAACACCGGTTCAGGCATTTCTAGTATTACCGTCCATATGTACGTGCCAACGTGTGGTTTTAAGGTTTTGTAAGTTTCCTAAAATACAGATAATGAAAATTTGAATTCATCAATGTTGTTCTATCTGAAATATCAATATAGTATCGTTTTCGCCTATCGGACTTATCGCTAGCTAGTATCGGAATTGTGGATTTATATCGGGTATCGGTTATCGGTTATCGCCTATATTTGTGTCTCTAGTTAACGAATATCGGTTATCGCCGTTAAGGTTTTTCATTATCAGTTATCGGTTATCGGGAATAAGGTTTTCTATTATCGTGCCCAGCTATGTTTGTTAGTATAAGGAAGATAGGGTTAGAAGAAACGGGAGATAAAGAAGAGGAAAATAAGGGTTGCAGAGAAGAAGAAATTAAGAGAAGAAAAAAATAAGAGGAAATGTGTTAATAGGCGATGCAGAAAAGGGTTTTGAGTTTGAAGGTAAGGAAGAAAGGGTGTAGGAAAGAGACTGTAAGTAAAGAAGAGGAAAATAAAGCGTTACAAAGAAGAGAAGAATAAATCAAAAGAATAAATGTTGTGTTTGAAGGTGATTTAGAAAAGGTTTTGAGTTTGAAGGTAAGGAAGAAAGGGTGTAGGAAAAAAACGGGAGATAAAGAAGAGAAAAATAAAGCGTTACAGTGAAGAGAAGAATGAATTAAGAGAAGAAAAGTTGTGTTTGAAGGTGATTTAGAAAAGGTTTTGTGTTTGAAGGTAAGGAAGAAAGGGTGTAGGAAAGAGACGGGAGGTAAATGAGAGGAAAATAAAGCGTTACAGAGGAGAGAAAAATAAATTAAGGGAATAAATGTGTAATAGGCGATGAAGAAAAGGTTTTAAGTGTTTGTAAATAAGGAAGAAAGGGTGTAGGAAAGAAACGGGAGATAAAGAAGAAAAAAATAAAGCGTTACAGTGAAGAGAAGAAACTAAGAGAATAACTGTTGTGTTTGAAGGTGATTTAGAAAAGGTTTTAAGTGTTTGTTGGTGATACAGAAAGAGTTGGGGAAAGGAATGGGAAGTATAAAAGGGGAAAATATGCGTCACAGGATCATTTATAGAATCAGTTACGGTTGAATTAAAGGATCAACACCCTTATCAGACGCCAAAGGGGATCAGTCGAGTTTCAGAGTGTTTTTGTCAAATTCACGGTGCAGAAGAAACCTTGTCAAACTATCGCTATGCTCATAAAACTACCCACCATGAAAATACTAACACAACAACCTCTACGAAAGCCTTGTCAAATGTGGGTGGGTGAGTCTTGTCAAACTATCGCTAGGCTCATAAAACTACCCACCATGAAAATACTAACACAACAACCTCTACGAAAGCCCTGTCAAATGTGGGTGTGTGAGCCTTGTCAAACTATCACTATGCTCATAAATCTACCCACCATGGAAACACTAACACAACAACCTCTACGAAAGCCCTGTCAAATGTGGGTGTGTGAGCCTTGTCAAACTATCACTAGGTTCTTAAAACTACCCATCATGAAAATACTAACACAACAACCTCTACGAAAGCCTTGTCAAATGTGGGTGGGTGAGCCTTGTCAAACTATCACTATGCTCAAAATCTACCTCTACGAAAGCATTAGAGAAACTGCAATAACACAGTGAAAATATCCGAAAGCCTTGTCAAATGTGGGTCTGTAGGCCTCAAAGTGTTAGAGAATATTACCCCAGAGTCGTTTTCGTTTGCTTGTTTGTTTGTTTGTGTACACGGTGGGTGAGTGTGAGGGCGTCGTCATGCTTTGCCGTCTCCTCAGGGTCAAGGGTGATAGGGTGAGTGACGCGGTACGACACTTTTTCCTGTCATCCCAGCACTCAGCCAGCGTTACCAGATCCTCGTATACCCAGAACATTGCATCTATCAGTCTCCGGCCCGAAAAAACTATCGTAGCCACACCAGTAACGATATCCAAATAAACTTAGTGTTAAAACCGCAAGGTATCGATGTTTTAGTATATACTTATGAGTCAGAAACCGAAGAATACGATGCGATAAGAATGATAAGCTGGTAACCACATTGATCCCAGCCGTGCGTGGAGATAAAACAGCTGATCATCAGTCACTTCCACACACGTCAGTGGGGAATAACCTTCATTCGCTGCCCTCGCTCTCCCTGGATACCGTGTTAGTAGTGACCAGGAACAGCACTATCAGAAAGGCTAACTACAACGTCCTGCAAGCTAGTACGTATTGGAGACCTTAAGAATATGATAGGCAAGCATTGATTTAAGAATGGGATAGGCTCACAAATTTCAGGTTTAAGAAATATAGGCAAGGGGTTTAAGAATTGGTTTACGAATTGGATAGGCAAAAATTGGTTTAAGAATTGGATAGGCAAGAATTGGTTTATGAATTGGATAGGCAAGAATTGGTTTTAGAATTGAATAGGCAAGAATTGGTTTTAGAATTGGATAGGCAAGAATTGGCTTTCGAATTGAATAGGCAAGAATTGGTTTTAGAATTGGATAGGCAAGAATAGGTTTTAGAATTGGATAGGCAAGAATTGGTTTAAGAAATGGATAGGCAAGGATTGGTTTAAGAATTGGAATTGCAAGAATTGGTTTTAGAATTGGATAGGCAAGAATTGGTTTAAGAAATGGATAGGCAAGGATTGGTTTAAGAAATGGATAGGCAAGAATTGTTTTTAGAATTGGATAGGCAAGAATTGGTTTAAGAAATGGATAGGCAAGGATTGGTTTAAGAAGTGGATAGGCAAGAATTGGTTTAAGAATTGGATAGGCAAGAATTGGTTTAAGAATTGGATAGGCAAGAATTGGTTTAAGAATTGGATATGCAAAAATTGGTTTTAGAATTGGATAGGCAAGAATTGGTTTAAGAATTGGATAGGCAAGAATTGGTTTATGAATTGGATATGCAAGAATTGGTTTATGAATTGGATAGGCAAGAATTGGTTTATGAATTGGATATGCAAGAATTGGTTTAAGAATTGGATAGGCAAGAATTGGTGTATGAATTGGGCCCCCCCAACGGATTTGACACGGTTTGGGAAAACTCTTATATCTAGTTAACTACCTTATTTTTTATATTGCAAATTGGCCTAATACTATGTTTTGATCTGATGGAACGTCTCCTGAAAAAAAGAAAAAAATATATTTCTCGGTTTGGCATATATGGCTATTTTTAGAAGTTTGAATAAAACTTGATATTTCTCTTGATTGTTAAATCATTGACTTTTCATATTTGCGTAGCTAAAAGTTAAGTATTTTTGCAAAGTTTCTGTGAGTCTGTTTTATTTAATTGATGTTTTAATTTTCCACAAAAAAAAAATGAATTTCAGTGATTCCGGAATGCGCGTTAAATAACAGACATTTGCAGTGATGCCATAAAATGTATTACCTGTATTAAAAATCGAGACTCACAATCTTTTAGTACATTTTACGTTCTGTAAAGACATACTAGAATGAAGAAAATCGGTTGAGAAACATGGGAGAAATTTAAACGTAAAGACCGATAACTTACGTTCTGAGAAAAACACCTCTAAAGTTGAGTGAAGATTTCCGCTCGCAATACGCTCCCCTCTCATTGGCCAGTTCCTTCTCCAATTTCTTATTTCTCATCTTTCTTTTTATTTAATTGATTTCGAAATCTATAATGAGGTTTGTCTGAGCATCAATTACTGCTGCGATTCCAAAATTTGACTTTTTATCCTCTCTGCCAGGAGCCATCATAAGTGACATCGATGTTGAGGACACCGCTTTCATCTGGATGTCTGTCTAGATTTTGAGCATAAAACTGAAACACTGCTTCCCTACTTCTTTTCAAAATATCCCTTCCATTTTCCACAGCTTGTTCATGGATGTATTTAGCGTATTTCACATAAATATTACTGGAAAAGTGACGCAAACTCAGCATACTGCAAAGCCTCTCAACACCAGCATAACCATGCCCCAGCAACATGACAAAATAGATAATCATTGTTGTCACTCTGAATGAACCAGTATTTCCACATTTCACTTTACCTGCTTCACTATTGTTATATATAATATGTTTACACTTTGGGCATACTACTTTTATGTTCACATCGCACTGATGATGGGTAAATTCACACGTAACTCCATGTTCCTTGTACTTGTTACACCTAACGTGTTTTGCAATTTCCCTAATGTCACTCTTCTTACATATAAGATTCTCTTCGTCCGTCACTTCCTCTTCTTTTTCCTTGTAAGAACGTCTCTTTCGTTTTTCTGCGCTTGAGATAGAAACAGCTGGATGTGGATTCGTTTCACCACCACCCAAAGCTCCTTCCACATCCCTTTCCTCGCTCGCCTTATCCACCACTTCTTTCTGCTCCGAGACTTGTGAGGTGGAGGACGTGTGTAGTGCAGTGATGGTGGTGGACGAAGTGTGTGGTGAGGTGGGAGACGGATGGTGAGGAGTCGCGGTGTCGTCCCGGCATGTGGCTTCCTCCCTCTGTCTTTTACGTTTTTCCTCTAAAGACTTCCTGCCAGCTTCTAATTTGCGTTTTCGTAATTGCTGAAGCTTGCTGTGTATACCCATAATGATTTCGTTACCCAGCAGCAACGAAAAATAAGGAAAAACAGGGATAAGAGGGTCGTCAAACGACAAATTTGACATACATCTTCTTTATTCCCCAGCCCGCAGGCTACTGAGTGGCCTTGATCTGTCACGGAGCACTGTACCTCACTCAGCCATGCCTGAGGTACTTCCAGATGTACGATTGTAATGTAAAGAAGAAGAATAAATATCTATCTTATGAAAACGTGAGAGTTTATAGGACTTTACTAGGATATAAACAAACCCGCGTGTTGCGCCCGGACCTTTAACAAGCATTTAAACCCACGTTTAAATCACTTCTAGTGCTCATAATGGGTTCTTACTTCACCAAAATGTTGCCACATGACGCTACTAATTTTAGAGACAAAAACCTAATAAGGCCATATTTTTCGATTTTTCCGTCAAATCCGTGGGGGGGGCCCTTAAGAATTGGATAGGCAAGAATTGGTTTATGAATTGGATAGACGGGAATTGGTTTATGAATTGGATAGGCAAGAATTGGTTTATGAATTGGATAGACAGGAATTGGTTTATGAATTGGATAGGCAAGAATTGGTTTATGAATTGGATAGGCAAGAATTGGTTTATGAATTGGATAGGCAAGAATTGGTTTATGAATTGGATAGGCAAGAATTGGTTTATGAATTGGATAGGCAAGAATTGGTTTATGAATTGGATAGGCAAGAATTGGTTTAAGAATTGGATATCAAGAATTGGTTTATGAATTGGATAGGAAAGAATTGGTTTATGAATTGGATAGGCAAGAATTGGTTTATGAATTGGATAGGCAAGAATTGGTTTATGAATTGGATAGGCAAGAATTGGTTTATGAATTGGATAGGCAAGAATTGGTTTATGAATTGGATAGGCAAGAATTGGTTTATGAATTGGATAGACAAGAATTGGTTTATGAATTGGATAGCCAAGAATTGGTTTATGAATTGGATAGGCAAGAATTGGTTTATGAATTGGATAGGCAAGAATTGGTTTATGAATTGGATAGACAAGAATTGGTGTATGAATTGGATATGCAAGAATTGGTTTATGAATTGGATAGGCAAGAATTGGTTTATGAATTGGATAGGCAAGAATTGGCTTATGAATTGGATAGGCAAGAATTGGTTTATGAATTGGATAGGCAAGAATTGGTTTATGAATTGGATATGCAAGAATTGGTTTATGAATTGGATAGACAAGAATTGGTGTATGAATTGGATAGGCAAGAATTGGTTTATGAATTGGATAGGCAAGAATTGGTTTATGAATTGGATAGACAAGAATTGGTGTATGAATTGGATAGGCAAGAATTGGTTTATGAATTGGATAGGCAAGAATTGGTTTATGAATTGGATAGGCAAGAATTGGTGTATGAATTGGATATGCAAGAATTGGTGTATGAATTGGATATGCAAGAATTGGTTTATGAATTGGATAGGCAAGAATTGGTGTATGAATTGGATAGGCAAGGATTGGTTTAAGAACTGGATCGACAAAAATTAGTTTACGAATTTCCTGTTTAATAATTAGATGGTGTACAAACAGAATGGTTGATGGAAGTAACAAATCAACGAGTAGTGTATTTACAGCAAACAACAAGAGAACTGCTTTACAAATAGAAGAGTGGATGAACGGAAAAATAAAACAGGGGTGTAGTTTTAGCAAATACGACTCCAAGCTTGGAATGGAAGTCGGGTAGACGGAGGGAGGAAACGAAGCAGGTAGAGGACATCATTAGCCACCTGTTCAGCATTCCACAAACACCTGAGACGCAGAGAAACAGGAAATGAAAGTGAGAGCGATGCGGGAAAAGGAAAAAAAAAAAAAAGAATATAGAAGATTAGAGAAGTGGAGGGATAGAGGGGGGGGGGGTAATGAACATCTTAAAATAAACAACAAACAAACTAACCCACTAATAACAAACTAACAAAACAAGAAAACAAATTAAGTAAAAAGCAAAATACGACAAAACCAGCATCTTCATCCCTCCTCCAGACACGATGCTGAGGCTGCTCCTGCTGGGGGTGGTGGCGGCGGCGGTGGCGGGGGAGGGCGGTGTGCAGGTGACCCTCAGCGGCGGGGTTTTCAAGGGGGAGACGCTGGAGGCGGGCGGCGAGCGGAAAGTGTTCTCCTTCAGAGGGATTCCGTTCGCCAAGCCTCCCGTCGGCGCCCTCAGGTTCAAGGTAAGGCGAGATCTTTTTCGTCTTCTTTTCTTTCCATGACGGATTTTTTTCTCCTTTTTTTTGTTGTTTTCAATTTTCTTCTGAAGTTTTGTATTAGTTCTCTTTTTTTTTGTTTGTTTGCTTGTTTCTTCCATTTTCTCTGTTCTCTTTTTTTTTCAATGTTATCTTATTTTTTTTTTCTTTTTAGTACCAGGTTTTGTTTTGTTTTTTGTTTTGTTTGTCTCAGTTTCATCCTCCCGTTTTGCTAGGTGTGTGTGTGTGTGTGTGTGTGTGTGTGTGTGTGTGTGTTCTTTAGGACCCAGTAGAGCCTTCACCCTCATTTTCCTTTGCCTCATTTCTCTCCAAAACTGGCGATGAGACAGAGATGAACACCGGGGCCTCGCGCAGCTACATTGTCCTTTGTTTCTTCAGGACCCAGAGCCTTCACCTTCTTTTTCTTCACCTCTCCTTACCGTTTTTTCCTCTCCACCTCCGTCCAACCGGCGATGAGACAGAGATGAACACCGGGGCCACGCGCAACTACAGTGTCCTATGTTTCTCCAGGACCCGGTGCCTTCAGAGCCGTGGGAGGGCGTCAAGGAGAGCGTCGCGCCGCCCCAGTGTCCTCAGTTCGACTTCGAAGGTCTGATAGGGGGCGGGGAGATGAAGGTGGTGGGCGAGGAGGACTGCCTCTACCTGCACGTCTACACTCCACAGGTGAGCCAGGTGACGAGGCAGGCGCAGCGTTGCCAAATTATCGTTCTCATCGCATTGCCTTTTCGTAGTTTCTGACATAACTATTGCGTAAGTGAAAAAAACATCACCACTATTTAACATTTTCAGCGATAACTTTAATTTTCGATCGTTATTTGTAAAGGTACGAGAGTTTTAGGAATGAAAATGCTAAAAATACGATGTTCAAAGTACGATAATTTGGCATCGCTGGGCAGGCGGGAAAGGGACAAAACAGGGAGATGAACTGCCCCTTTCACGCTCCTCCTTCCATCTCTTCGCCAGCTATGTGGTGACGAGCCTCTTCCCGTGATGGTCTTCCTCCACGGCGGCGGCTTCTTCATGGGGGACCCTGACTTGGCTGGAGGCTCCCCGCTGCCGCTGCTGACGAAGGACGTGGTGCTGGTGTCGCCGCAGTACCGTTTGGGGACGCTTGGTGAGGTTCTGTGGTTGGTACTTATAGAGACCTCCGCATCTCACATCAACTATTTCCAAAGGCCGAAAACGAGATGAATCGGGTTTTGCATGAGCGGTTTTCATATTCATGGCACAGAGGAAGAGTCAAACTACCACCAGGGTCAATGAAAGTACCTCTGGAAATGCTCAAAACTCCTATGAAAGCCTTGTCAGATGTGCGTGCCCGGGGCGGAGAGAGGTTTAAGAATATGGCCCTGTGTCTCTTGGGGGGCGGGTGTTTCGCTCCCCTTGCGTTCTTTCTTCCGCCATCCAGTTCATTGTCCGTTCCTCTTTCGTTCAGCTGTCCTCTTGTTAAAGCTCCTTGTTCTTCCCGCCTTCATGCAGTTTGTTTTCATTCTGCATCAACTGTCTGTTCTCTCATTACTTCTTCTCTCCGTCCTTTCAATTACCTCAATTCATGTCTCACTCCCTTCCCTCCCTTTTTGTCTCCCATCTTTCATCTTTTACAAATTCCTCCATTCCTTCCTTCCCCAACTCGCCCCTTTCCCTTCCCTTCCTTTTCCTTCCCATCCCTTGCCTACTCGTCCCTCTCTCCCTCCCTCTCTTTCCTTCCCACTTGACCCTCTACCTTTCTTATGCTACCCTCCCTTTCCATCCCTCCCTCTCCTACCCTCCCTCATGCCCTTAACGCCTCCTCCCTTCACAGGCTTCCTCTACACCGGGGACGATGTGATTCCCGGCAACATGGGGCTCAAGGATCAGACACTGGCGCTCCGCTGGGTGCAGGAGAACATCAGGAGCTTCGGCGGCGACCCAAAGCGTGTGACGATCTACGGCGAGAGTGCCGGGGGCGCCTCCGTCCACTTCCAGATGCTGACGCCCAAAGCTGAAGGTTAGTGGAGGGGAGGGGAGGGCAGGGGGGTGAGGTAAGGCAAGTGGGGGTGGGGGGGAGTTGTGTGCGTTAAAATATTAGTTTTTTTTTTTTTTTTTTTTTTTTTTTTTTACAGCACAGAGAGCAACTCAAGGGTAGCAAAAAGATGTAAAAAAAAAGCCCCCTAACAATTGCTCTCATATAGTGATAAGTATAGACTGGCCAAAAGAGAGGTCAGTTTCGAATGGAGGTGTCTTGATACATTCTTCTTAAAAGAGATCAAGTCATGGGCAGGAGGAAATACAGACGAAGGAAGGCTGTTCCAGAGTTTACCAGTGAAGGGGATGAAAGAATGGAGATGCTGGCTAACTCTTGCATATGGGGTTTGGACAGTATAGGGGTGAGCATGAGTAGAAAGTCGTGTGCAGCGGGGCCGCGGGAGGGGGGAGGCATGCAGTTAAGTTAGCAAGTTCAGAAGAGCAGTAGAACATATCGATGGAGGATAGAAAGAGAAGCAACATGGCGGTGGAATTTGAGAGGTAGAAGGCTGTCCGTAAGAGAAGGAGAGCTGATGAGACGAAGAGCCTTAGACTCCACTCTGTCCAGAAGAGCTGTGTGAGTGGAGTGAGATGCATACTCCATACGAGGGCGGACAAGGCCCCTGTATATGGAAAGCATCTGTGCGGGGGAGAAGAACTGGCGGAGACGATACAGAACGCCCAACCTCGAGGAAGCTGATTTAGTAAGAGAGGAGATGTGAAGTTTCCAGTTGAGATTTTGAGCTAAGGATAGACCGAGGATATTTAGTGTTGAAGAAGGTGACAGCTGAATGTTGTCGAAGTATAGGGGATAGGTGTTTGGAAGATTGTGTCGAGTAGCTAGGTGGAGAAATTGGGTTTTTGAGGCATTGAAGGACACAAGGTTCCTTTTACCCCAATCGGAAATTATACCAAGGCCTGAGGTTAAGCGTTCTGCAGCCTCCAGTCTGGAGTCATGTAATTCCTATTGAGAGGGTCCTCTGTTGAAAGAAGTTGAATACTGCAGAGTGAAGTCGTCAGCGCATGAGCGGATAGGACAGTTTGTTATGGATAGAAGATCATTGATGAATAACAGGAAGAGAGTGGGTGATAGGACAGAAAACCTGTAGAACAGCACTGTTGATAGGTTTAGGGGAAGAACAGTGACTGTCTACCGCAGAGATAGAATGGCCGGAAAGGAAATTGGAGATAAAGGAACACAGAGAGGGATAGAATCCGAAAGAGGGCAGTTTAGAAAGTGTTCTTTGTTTTCTTTGTTTGTTTGTTTGTTTGTTTTCTTTTTCTTTGTTTTTTTTATGACTTCCTTCTTTCTCGCTTTCTTACTCGGTTTTTTTGTCTTTCTTTCTCTCTCTGTCTGTCTTTCTTTCTTTCTTTCCCTCTTTATTTACGTGTGTATGTCTTTTCCTATCTATTTTCTCTTTGTTTTCTTTCATTATTTACTTCTGTTTGTCTGTCTGTCATCTCTACTCATTCCTGCTTCTCCTTCTCTCCCCCTCACTCCCGCACCTTCAGGACTCTTCCACCGCGCCATCATGCACTCGGGCACCGCATTGAACCCCTGGGCAGTCCGTCTGGATGACCCCAAGCGCGTGGCAGCAGGTGTGGGCCGCCAGATGGAGTGCGCAGGTGTGGAGGTGGACGGTCGGCTGGACAGCGTGGCGCTCCTCAACTGTCTCCAGAACGTGCCTGCAAGCGACCTCGTGATGACATCTCTGCAAGGCGAGGTGGGTGTGGGTGGGTGTGGGTGTGAGGGTGGTGAAAATGGGTGTAGGTGTGGGTGGTTTGTTTGTCACCATAAGGGAGGGAGCTAAAAGGAAAGAAATAAAATCAGCATCGAAAAATGGACGCCGCACGCTGCTCCAAATAAAGAAACAAGAACGAGAGGCCAGAGAGAGGCATGTGGAGGTGTGGAGGTGACATGTTTCTCTGCGTTCTCCACCCTGCATTCCTAGTGGACACGTGTTTCTAGTAGACTATCCACATGTCCCAATCCCCATTTCCACATTCCTTAAACACAAACTCCACTCCACTCCCAATCCCCATTTCCACATTCCTTAAACACAAACTCCACTCCACTCCCAATCCCCATTTCCACATTCCTTAAACACAAACTCCACTCCACTCCCAATCCCCATTTCCACATTCCTTAAACACAAACTCCACTCCACTCCCAATCCCCATTTCCACATTCCTTAAACTCCACTCCACTCCCAATCCCCATTTCCACATTCCTTAAACTCCACTCCACTCCCAATCCCCATTTCCACATTCCTTAAACTCCACTCCACTCCCAATCCCCATTTCCACATTCCTAAAACACAAACTCCACTCCACTCCCAATCCCCATTTCCACATTCCTTAAACTCCACTCCACTCCCAATCCCCATTTCCACATTCCTTAAACTCCACTCCACTCCCAATCCCCATTTCCACATTCCTTAAACACAAACTCCACTCCACTCCCAATCCCCATTTCCACATTCCTTAAACACAAACTCCACTCCCAATCCCCATTTCCACATTCCTTAAACTCCACTCCACTCCCAATCCCCATTTCCACATTCCTTAAACTCCACTCCACTCCCAATCCCCATTTCCACATTCCTTAAACACAAACTCCACTCCACTCCCAATCCCCATTTCCACATTCCTTAAACACAAACTCCACTCCACTCCCAATCCCCATTTCCACATTCCTTAAACACAAACTCCACACCACTCCCAATCCCCATTTCCACATTCCTAAAACACAAACTCCACTCCCAATCCCCATTTCCACATTCCTTAAACACAAACTCCACTCCACTCCCAATCCCCATTTCCACATTCCTTAAACTCCACTCCACTCCCAATCCCCATTTCCACATTCCTTAAACTCCACTCCACTCCCAATCCCCATTTCCACATTCCTTAAACTCCACTCCACTCCCAATCCCCATTTCCACATTCCTTAAACTCCACTCCACTCCCAATCCCCATTTCCACATTCCTTAAACTCCACTCCACTCCCAATCCCCATTTCCACATTCCTTAAACACAAACTCCACACCACTCCCAATCCCCATTTCCACATTCCTTAAACTCCACTCCACTCCCAATCCCCATTTCCACATTCCTTAAAAACTACTCTCAATCCCCATTTCCACATTCCTTAAACTCCACTCCACTCCCAATCCCCATTTCCACATTCCTTAAACACAAACTCCACTCCACTCCCAATCCCCATTTCCACATTCCTTAAACTCCACTCCACTCCCAATCCCCATTTTCCACATTCTTTAAATTCCACTCCACTCCCAATCCCCATTTCCACATTCCTTAAACACAAACTCCACTCCACTCCCAATCCCCATTTCCACATTCCTTAAATACAAATTCCACTCCACTCTCAATCCCCATTTCCACATTTCTTAAACACAAACTCCACTCCACTCCTTTCCACTCCATACCAAACCACTCCGTTGCTCTCTACTACTCCTCTCCAGTACTCCACTCCATTTCACTCCACTCCACTCCACTCCATTCCACCTCAAACAGCCGTGAAAGAGCTTATATTAATACATTCCCAAACTCTTAAATCTTATACTCCATTGATATACGTATTTTCCAAACTACACTCACATTCCTACTCCCGCTTCCACTTACTTGAAACAAACTCCATTCCACTCCACTCTACTCCACTCATCTCCACTCCGTCTTACTCCACTCCTCTCCCCCACAGACTTGGAACAACTTCCCTTTCCACATGGTGCCGCGCGTGGACGGTGACTACCTGCCCGACTACCCCGCCAACCTGGTGCGGGAGGGGCGGTACAACAAGGTGGACGTCATCTCGGGGGTGTGCCGGGACGAGGGGGCCTTCTTCGGGCTGGGTAAGTGGGGGTGGGTGGGGAGGGAGGGGAAAGAGGAGGGGTGGAGACGGAAGGGGAGGAGAGAAGAGGAGGTGAGGGGAGTAAGTGATGGGAAGAGGGGAAAAGGATAGGTGGGTGAAGAGAGGAATAAGACTGCTCTCTCTCCCCTCAGGCGCCCTCACAACCCCGGCGGGGGAGCAGCTGTTGTCAGAGTTCGAGAGGTTCGCCGCCTACTCGGTGGGTACGGACCAGGACGAGGAGCCCTACCTCCTGGCGCGAAGGATCTTTTTCCACTACCTGGGCGCCGGGAACCTCACCTTGACGCAGAGCAACATTGACCGCTGGATTGAGGTGAGGGTGTGAGCTGGGAAGGTGTGATGATGGGGGTAGTGGTAGTTTTTTGTTGTTGTTGTTGTTCTCTTTCCCATCCCTTCATTCATATAGCTCTTCCACTTTACACACTAACGGACATATTCTTAAACACTTCGGGACTCAGCCACACATATCTGACAAGGCTGTCGTAGGAGTTTTAGGCATTTCCAGGGGTGGTTTTATGACACTTTTGGTAGTCTGACCCCTCTTCTGCGCCATGAACCTAAAGAAACACTCATTAGAACCCGACTAATATCCATTTTGCCCTTTGGAAATAGGTGGTGTGGGAGGCGGAAGTGTCTGAGAGCTTATAAGACTCGTCACTCTCCACAGATTTCTTCGTTTTTCCTCACGACCTCAACGCGTCCACCCCGAGCTGTATCCTTCTCTCCCTGTTTCTGACCAATCCCTCTCTCCACAGATGTTCGGGGACGTATTCTTCAATATGCCTCACGACCTCGCCTCGCAGTTCCACGCCCGTGACGCTGATTACGGCCACGGAGTCTACATGTACCAGCTGGACCACCGCGGCCAGAACAGCTTCACGGAACTGGCGATTAGAACGAACATGACGATTGACTTCAAGTGTACGTGAACGCCACCTAACCTTTTTTTTTTTTCTTTTTTTTTTACAACAAAGGAGACAGCTCAAGAGCACAAAAAAAGGAAACAATAATAAAAATAAAAAAAATCGCTACTCGCTGCTCCTAAAAAAAAGAATCCAAAGAGGTTGCCGAAAGAGAGGTCAGTTTCGGGAGGAGAGGTGTCCTGATACCCTCCTCTTGAAAGAGTTCAAGTCGTAGGCAGGAGGAAATACAGATGAAGGAAGATTGTTCCAGAGTTTACCAACGTGAGGGATGAAAGAGTGAAGATGCTGGTTAACTCTTGCATAAGGGGTTTGGACAGTATAGGGATGAGCATGAGTAGAAAGTCGTGTGCAGCGGGGCCGCGGGAGGGGGGAGGCATGCATTTAGCAAGTTCAGAAGAGCAGTCAGCGTGAAAATAGCGATAGAAGATAGAAAGAGAGGCAACATCGCGACGGAATTTAAGAGGTAGAAAACTATCAGTAGGAGGAGAGCTGGTGAGACGAAAGCCTTAGACTCCACTCTGTCCAGAAGAGCTGTGTGAGTGTAGCCCCCCCACACGTGAGATGCATACTCCATACGAGGGCGGACAAGGCCCCTGTATATGGATAGCAACTGTGCGGGGTAGATGAACTGGCGGAGACGATACAGAACGCCCAACCTCGAGGAAGCTGATTTAGCGAGAGAGGAGATGTGAAGTTTCCAGTTGAGATTTTGAGTTAAGGATAGACCGAGGATATTTAGTGTTGAAGAAGGTGACAGCTGAGTGTTGTCGAAGAATAGGGAATAGGTGTTTGGAAGATTGTGTCGAGTTGATAGGTGGAGAAATTGAGTTTTTGAGGCATTGAAGGACACAAGGTTCCTTCTACCCCAATCGGAAATGATAGCAAGGTCTGAGGTTAAGCGTTCTGCAGCCTCCAGTCTGGAGTCGTGTACTTCCTGTTGGGATGGCCTTCTATTGAAAGGAGTTGAATAATGCAGAGTGGAGTCGTCAGCGTATGAGTGAATAGAACAGTTTGTTATGGAAAGATCATTGATGAAGAACAGGAAGAGAGTGGGTGACACCTGCCAATTAACCTGCTATTTACCTGTCAATTAACCTGCTATTTACCTGCCAATTAACCTGCTATTTACCTGCCAATTAACCTGCTATTTACCTGCCAATTAACCTGCTATTTACCTGCCAATTAACCTGCTATTTACCTGCCAATTAACCTGCTATTTACCTGCCAATTAACCTGCTATTTACCTGCCAATTAACCTGCTATTTACCTGCCAATTAACCTGCTATTTACCTGCCAATTAACCTGCTATTTACCTGCCAATTAACCTGCTATTTACCTGTCAATTAACCTGCTATTTACCTGCCAATTAACCTGCTATTTACCTGCCAATTAACCTGCTATTTACCTGCCAATTAACCTGCTATTTACCTGCCAATTAACCTGCTTTTTACGTTTTGATTAACTTTTTGTCTACATGTAAATTAACTCTAATTGACCTGCAAACCCTATTATTCACCCATCAACACCCCCTTCATTAACCCGCCCCTCACCCGCGTCCTTCCAGGGGTGGGCCACGGGGACGACCTTCAGTACCTGTCCAATAGCGTGTTCAGCGTCCCGCCCCTGGAGCGCACCGACGACCTGTTTCTGAGCGAGGTGATGCTGAGGCTGTGGACGACCTTCGCGGCGACGGGGTGAGCGAGAGAAAGATTTACATAGATTTACACAGGAACTCAGACCACACTGACCCTATGGTCCAGATTATATAAAAAAAATAATTTAGTTGGTAACAGTGGGAGGAGAGGGAAGAAGTGTGATTAGAGAAAGAATGTGAAAGGAGGAGTAGGTACATAATAAGAGAGAGAGAGAGAGAGAGAGAGAGAGAGAGAGAGAGAGAGAGAGAGAGAGAGAGAGAGAGAGAGAGAGAGAGAGAGAGAGAGAGAATAACAACCATGGTAACAACCCTCCCCCCTCCCTCCCCCCACCAGGAACCCCACGCCAGACCTCTCCCTGGGCTTCCGTTGGACGCCGGTGACCCCGACCAACCTTCAATACCTGAGCCTGACCCCGACTGCCAAGATGAGGCCCGACCCGCGCACTGAGGTGAGTACAGTAGTATAGTGGTAGTATAGTAGTAGTAGTGGGGGGGGTAGTAGTAGTGGTGGTGATAGATAGGGTAGTAGTAGTAGTAGTAGTAGATATAGACAGATAGATAGCTGGTCTCGTTAATAGATATACAGACAGACACACTAATAGACAGATAGATAGATAGATAAAGATAAGTAGCTAGAAAAGTAGATGAATAAGTAAACAAGTAAAGACAGACAGACAGATAGAGAGATAAATAGTAAAGTAGAATAGATAGATAGATAAATAAGTTGATAAATTAGTAGATAAAAGTATAAGTTGAAACAGATACATAGATTAGTAGACAGAAGCACAGGTAGACAAATACACAGACAGAGAGACAGATAGACAAACAAACACAAGCACAAACAAACACACGAACAAACCTGCCTGACCCGTTGGCTCCTCAGAATCGCGCCTTCTACACTGACCTGCCCACGAGGGTCAACCAGTTGCTGTTCCCGGAGAAGTTTGCGGCCCCGAGTGTGGCGCCCAGGGGGGGAGCGGACGCCCGGGGACACTGCCACGCCTAGGGGGCCGCCGCGCTCCAGGGGGGACGGGGGAACACAAGGGTAGAAGAAGGGGGTGTAGGCGTTCGTTAAAAACAGCCGAGGAAGACACGGCAGGGAGGTGACGTGTGTGTGTGTGTACAGGCCAAGTCAGTGTGTGTTAATTGGTACTGAAGAGAACTGTTATACGGAAAAAGGAGAGAAGCAAGAAATAAAGGAACAATTTGGTAAGATTAAATTAGAGAAAAATAAAGGACGGGAGGAGAATAATGGGTGGGAGGAAGTCCAGTCGAGGAAGGGAGGAGACGGACGAGAAAGGAGAGAAGAAAAGAAAGAAAACAAGATGAATCAGGAAGATGAAGGAAGGCGAGAGGAACAGAATGACGCGCTGAGGAGAACTGACCATGAAGACTTGTTCAGTTATGTGTGTATATAATAGTGTTTGTTAATAAAGGACACATGGAAGGCTGGTAATGTATTAAAAGATGTATCCTCTCTTACGTGTGTGTGTGTGTGTGTGTGTGTGTGTGTGTGTGTGTGTGTATATATATATATATATATATATATATATATATATATATATATATATATATATATATATATATATATATATATATATATATATATATATATATATATATATATATATATATATATATATATATATATATATATATATATATATATATATATATATATATATATATATATATATATATATATATATATATATATATATATTTATATATATATATATATATATATATATTTTTATATATATATATATATATATTTATATATATATATAGAGAGAGAGAGAGAGAGAGAGAGAGAGAGAGAGAGAGAGAGAGAGAGAGAGAGAGAGAGAGAGAGAGAATCAGAATCAGAATCAGAATGCTTTATTCCATTAAAGTACAATGTACAATGGCTTTTCTCTTAACTACTAAATATTTTACGTGGAATATAGATATCATAAATAAGAACTATTCGTTAACTACTCTTTTATCTTAATTACTAAATATTTACATGGGATATCATATATAGGAACTTATTAGATATAATACATATGTACGAGACTAATCCATACCTAGGATGCAGGGAGCGTCCATGTTGGCCACGTACACAGAGAGGAACTCTTCCTTTCCTCCGAGCTCAAACTTCACGTCCACTGGGCCTCTGAGCTCTGCGTAGTGTCCTGTGACTCCGCACAGTCGATGCGGCGTCTTAGGAAGCCGACGATGACTCACCAAGTCAGGCCGCACTAATGTGCGTTCCGGGCCTGTGTCGACGACCACAGGCCACAAAACTCCGTCAACCTTGCCCTCCACTTGGCAGCTTGTCATGGTGGTTCTCCTGCACACTGATATCTTCGGGGCATGTACAGGACAGACTGGTCGTTGCCCCCGTGAACCAGTCCTTCTTAGTTTCCCGAGTGGTGGTCCCTCGTTGGGGGCACATTTTTCCGACACTCATTCTTCCAGTGCCCCTTTTCTCCACAGGTCCAGCACTTGGGTCCTTCTCTGGGCTTCTTCTTAGCGCCACCTTCATATTCCTTCTTCCTCTTATAGCATTCGTTCTCCTTGTGCCCAACCTTCTCGCAGTACTAGCACGTTCCTTGGAACCTGTCTGTGTCGCTGACAGCGCCCTTTCGTGCCCTAAAGCCAGAAGTCGAGTCGTCCCTGAAGCTTGACAAGCTAGACCTAACAAAGGACTCAAACTCCATGGCACGTGCCAGAGCTTCCTGCATTGATGTTGGCTTAGCTTGGTTCACTTGTATCTTCAGCTGAGGGCTGTCCAGGGCATCGATGAATTGATCACGCAGCAAAACCGTCAGCAGGTCAGGGGTGGCACCTGGGTATGCCTTGTGCGCCATGCTCTCAAGGTCCTGAGCGAGTTCCTGAAGAGACTCGCCGCGCCTCCTGTTGCGGGTTCTGAACCTGACCCTGAAGAGCTCGTTCTGGTGCTTGGTCCCATATCGTTGCTCCAACGCCTGTGCCAGCCCGCTGTAGCTGCCCTTTGTCGCATTGTCGAGCTGAGCTAGGACCTCCAGCGCCGCCCCTTTCAGGCTAGTGGCCAGCTGTACCGCGCACTCTTGGTCATCCCATCCGTTCCGAGCTGCCAACAGCTCAAACTGAGCGCGGTAAGCCTTCCAGGAGACCTTGCCATCAAACTCCTGAGGCTTCTTTCTAACAGGCGAACCCAGCAGACTCATGGGGCTGGCGGAACTTCTTGCGGGGATAAACTCAGGCGAAACAGGGCTCAAACTACCCCGGACTTGCGTAGGAGAAGCATCTTGGGTACAACTAGCCCCTGCAGGCACTGGCTGTCCGTTTCCAGCCAAGCAGTCTTCAAGGGCCTTCACTCTGTCACTTACTTCTAATATTTCTTTGTGTGTCGTCTCCCGTACCACCTCCATCTCTTGTTGAAGATTTGTGTGTTCTTTCTCCACTTCTATCAGGCGTTGTCCCAAGTTCGTGGTCACATCAGTCATTTCTCTTCGCACTGACTCACTTCCATCTTGTACTGCTTTTAGCTGTTGCTGTAATCCTGTGAAGCGATCTTCTAGCTGTTCTTTGAGTTCTTGGAGTGTTCCTTCTTGTTGTTGCTGTGCTCTTTCTTGTTGTTCTTTGAGTTCTTGGTGTGCTTTTTCTTGTTGTTCTGTGAGTTCTTGGTGTGCTCTTTCTTGTTGTTCTTTGAGTTCTTGGAGTGTTCTTTCTTGTTGTTGCTGTGCTCTTTCTTGTTGTTCTTTGAGTTCTTGGAGTGTTCTTTCTTGTTGTTGCTGTGCTCTTTCTTGTTTCTCCCCCTGTAGTCTCAAGGCTTCCAAAAGTTCAGTCAACATGTCGTCCCTCTGGGCAGCTTGGGAACGAGTCTCCATGGCGAAAAAACAAATGGCTACACTCCTGACGCCAATGTTATGCCGGACGTGTTACTTGGGTTCCGTGTCGCCGTCAGGAGACTCCGTGGGAGGGAGATATGTAAACACTTTGCACAGCTTCTGTAGTTTAATGTTCTTCCTTAGTAGTACACTTCACTCTGACTCTTCACTTACCACTAGGTTACTATGACTGGGACTGGGACTCTCTCGCCCTCTTCTCCTATATATATCCAGAACAGTACAGTCTAGAATGTTACAGTATATTTTAGATCATACAAGAACATGTAGCAAAAGTATGTGCGAGTTGGCAACTCTTCCCGCCTGGCGCCTGGCCGCGCCCCGCGGGGCGCGGACGAGGCTTTGCTCCCCGCCCCCTTGCTCGCTCTTCCCGGAGCCTTCTAGAGCCCCATGGACGCCGGGGGAAGCTTCCAGCACAACAATACGTTTTCTGGTATAATTTTCTATACGCATGTGCCATTATTTGACCGAAACGTTTTGAGACTACTTATATATATACACCACCTCTCCTCTGCGACGGGCCGTCGCATAGACAAAGGCCCGTTCCCCCTTTTTAATGGGGTAAATCCTAAAAGAAAATACAATGTCTAGTACCTTCTCGATGGTCCTATATGGTCGCTTGGCTGTCTTGGACACCTCTTGCCAAGGACTAAAGACTTACTTTGTGCTGAGCTCCCGTTACCCACCACCTCTTAGCAAGGAAAAAAGACCAAGTTTGACGCCGAGATCAAATTCCGTCGCCGCTGTCCCGTCCTCCGTGGGCTGCGGTGGTGGCCTTATAAGAGGTGAGTGAGGCAGTTCAGGTCATCTTGCTTTCATTTACAACTGTTCTCTCCTTCGTGCATCTCGTAATTGGACGGTGTAGTTTTTTTTTTTTTTTCTTATGTGTTGTCTGTAGCGCCGATAGGCTCTTCTCGGGGGCTTGTGGACGGACCGATAGTGGCGCTGGCGAATATTTTTTATAGTGTCTGCCGTGATACTTGACTTGCTTGGCCCGTGCTGCCCCCCGGTGCTCCGCTTGACCGACGTCGCTGTTTTAGGGTTGATAGAAGATCTGGGGGCAGCGTGTGGGTAGCCTCCAGCCACTCGGTGATGGTAGGATACGCCTTGTGGTGGAACTCGAACCAAGGTCGTCGGGATATCACGTCCGCGGTGCAGCGACTGAACTAACCTCGCTCCTCAAACAACAACGACAAAAACTACAATTACTACTACAATTACTACTGCTACCAATACTCTAGTGATTACAACATGGCGTAATAGTAGTTGTAGTTGGTTTTCCAGAGTTAGAATTTCCTGCCACAAACGTATTTAGTATTTGACCAAAACGTATTGGTCCCCACAACGAAAAGCGTCACCACAGTCCGCATCCTTTATTTTGACAGCCAAGGCGACTGGTTGTCCGCCACACAACTCTTGACAAACAGAAATGAGGAACATTGATAAGTATGTGCCGAGCTCGGAGACCATCGCCGCTGTGTCTGAAGCTGAGTGAGTGAGTTCAGTTCACGTCGCTTCCACCTATAACTGTTTTGTCTTGATAACTATCGTAACTGTTCTGTCATGATAACTATCGTAACTGTTCTGTCATGATAACTATCGTAACTGTTCTGTCTTGATAACTATCGTAACTGTTCTGTCATGATAACTATCGTAACTGTTCTGTCATGATAACTATCGTAACTGTTCTGTCATGATAACTATCGTAACTGTTCTGTCTTGATAACTATCGTAACTGTTCTGTCATGATAACTATCGTAACTGTTCTGTCATGATAACTATCGTAACTGTTCTGTCATGATAACTATCGTAACTGTTCTGTCATGATAACTATCGTAACTGTTCTGTCATGATAACTATCGTAACTGTTCTGTCTTGATAACTATCGTAACTGTTCTGTCATGATAACTATCGTAACTGTTCTGTCATGATAACTATCGTAACTGTTCTGTCTTGATAACTATCGTAACTGTTCTGTCATGATAACTATCGTAACTGTTTTGTCTTGATAACTATCGTAACTGTTTTGTCTTGATGCCTCTTGTAACTGTTCTGTCATGATAACTATCGTAACTGTTTTGTCTTGATAACTATCGTAACTGTTTTGTCTTGATGCCTCTTGTAACTGTTCTGTCATGATAACTATCGTAACTGTTCTGTCTTGATAACTATCGTAACTGTTCTGTCTTGATAACTATCGTAACTGTTCTGTCTTGATAACTATCGTAACTGTTCTGTCATGATAACTATCGTAACTGTTTTGTCTTGATAACTATCGTAACTGTTCTGTCATGATAACTATCGTAACTGTTTTGTCTTGATAACTATCGTAACTGTTTTGTCTTGATAACTATCGTAACTGTTCTGTCTTGATAACTATCGTAACTGTTTTGTCTTGATAACTATCGTAACTGTTTTGTCATGATAACGATCGTAACTGTTTTGTCTTGATAACTATCGTAACTGTTCTGTCTTGATAACTATCGTAACTGTTTTGTCTTGATAACTATCGTAACTGTTCTGTCTTGATAACTATCGTAACTGTTTTGTCTTGATGCCTCTTGTAACTGTTCTGTCATGATAACTATCGTAACTGTTTTGTCATGATAACTATCGTAACTGTTTTGTCATGATAACTATCGTAACTGTTTTGTCATGATAACTATCGTAACTGTTCTGTCTTGATAACTATCGTAACTGTTCTGTCTTGATAACTATCGTAACTGTTCTGTCATGATAACTATCGTAACTGTTTTGTCATGATAACTATCGTAACTGTTCTGTCTTGATAACTATCGTAGCTGTTCTGTCTTGATAACTATCGTAACTGTTCTGTCATGATAACTATCGTAACTGTTTTGTCATGATAACTATCGTAACTGTTCTGTCATGATAACTATCGTAACTGTTTTGTCATGATAACTATCGTAACTGTTCTATCTTGATAACTATCGTAACTGTTCTGTCATGATAACTATCGTAACTGTTCTGTCTTGATAACTATCGTAACTGTTTTGTCTTGATGCCTCTTGTAACTGTTCTGTCATGATAACTATCGTAACTGTTCTGTCTTGATAACTATCGTAACTGTTCTGTCATGATAACTATCGTAACTGTTTTGTCTTGATGCCTCTTGTAACTGTTCTGTCATGATAACTATCGTAACTGTTCTGTCTTGATAACTATCGTAACTGTTTTGTCTTGATAACTATCGTAACTGTTCTGTCATGATAACTATCGTAACTGTTCTGTCATGATAACTATCGTAACTGTTTTGTCTTGATGCCTCTTGTAACTGTTCTGTCATGATAACTATCGTAACTGTTCTGTCATGATAACTATCGTAACTGTTCTGTCATGATAACTATCGTAACTGTTCTGTCATGATAACTATCGTAACTGTTCTGTCATGATAACTGATCGGGGAGGCGGTGGCTGAACGGATAGCGAGACGGCCCCGCGTTCAGGAGGACGCGAGTTCAATCCCCGACCGGTGCCACCAAGCTGGGATTTTTCAGCCGCCGCCGAGTGGCTTAAAACTACCCACATGCTGTCCAGAAGACCACCTATCAACCAGGACTCTAGATTCTAGGATTAAAGATGAGCTCCGGGAGGGCAGCATGAGCCAATGCAAGATGGCGCCACTATAAACACTCGCCTGCGCCAGAACGGGCTGGGCCGACCATCAGGACCCACCGGGAAGAAGCATTGGACCGACCATCAGGATCCACCGGGAAGAAGCCTACCGGCGCAATAGGCCAAGACGTAAAAAAAAAAAAAAAAAAAATCGTAACTGTTCTGTCATGATAACTATCGTAACTGTTCTGTCTTGATAACTATCGTAACTGTTTTGTCATGATAACTATCGTAACTGTTCTGTCTTGATAACTATCGTAACTGTTCTGTCATGATAACTATCGTAACTGTTCTGTCATGATAACTATCGTAACTGTTCTGTCATGATAACTATCGTAACTGTTCTGTCTTGATAACTATCGTAACTGTTCTGTCATGATAACTATCGTAACTGTTCTGTCTTGATAACTATCGTAACTGTTTTGTCATGATAACTATCGTAACTGTTCTGTCTTGATAACTATCGTAACTGTTCTGTCATGATAACTATCGTAACTGTTCTGTCTTGATAACTATCGTAACTGTTTTGTCTTGATAACTATCGTAACTCTCTCTCTCTCTCTCTCTCTCTCTCTCTCTCTCTCTCTCTCTCTCTCTCTCTCTCTCTCTCTCTCTCTCTCTCTCTCTCTCTCTCTCTCTCTCTCCTTTCACCCATTCACGTTGATTTCGGCGCCGTGGAAGCTGAGGGAGTGTTGGTGCTTGCAATGGGAAGTGGGATACGGCGTTGATAGACAGACAGACAGTTAGACAGGAAAGAAAGGAAGGGAAGGACGGGCTGTCACGTTGATTTCGGCGCCGTGGAAGCTGAGGGAGTGTTGGTGCTTGCAATGGGAAGTGGGATAAGGTACTGATGAAGGGGATGAAAGAATGAAGATGCTGGTTAACTCTTGCATAAAGGATATGGACAGTAAAGGGATGAGCTTGTTTGGCTGTCTACACTTCACCACACACTCCCCAGGTTCGGCTAAGGTGTACGCGAATTTACCAGTGAAGGGGATGAAAGAATGAAGATGCTGGTTAACTCTTGCATAAGGGATTTGGACAGTAAAGGGACGAGCTTGTACGGCTGTCTACACTTCACCACACACTCCCCAGGTTCGGCTAAGGTCCTGGTGTACGCGTGTCGTCGTGGTGAGCTCCGACGTCGCCTTCCTCGCCGCCTTCGCCCGCTGGTCTCTCCGTAGCCGCCTTCTCGTGTGGGCGGCGCGGCTGGTGGTGCTGACGAGCCTGCCGCCGCCCCTCCTCCTTGCCCTCCTCCCCTCCAGCTGGACCTTCGCCTAGATGAACGCTGTGTTTGTCAATGTGGAGGATGCGACAGCTGGGGCGAGGTGAGAGGAAGGGATTGTTGTTGGTGTTGTTAGTGGTGGTGGTGGTGGTTGTGGTTGTTTTTCCTCTTTCTAGTTCTTGTTCTTCGTTTTTTTTCATAGGTTTTTCTTCTCTTTTCCATTTTTCTTCTTTTCTTTTTATGTAAGTCCTTTTGGTGGTTGTTTTTCTTCTCTTTCTTGTTCTTCGTTTTTTTTCCCTTTTTCTTCTTTTCTTTCTTTTTCATTCTTTTACTTTTTTTCCTTGCTCTTCTTTCTTTTCCTTTTTGTTCCTCTTTTTTCTTCTTCTTTTCATTCTTCTTCCTCTTCTTCTTTCTTCTTATTTTTATCATAGTAGTAGTGAAAGTATCAGTAGTAGCAGTAATAGTAGTAGTAGTAGTAGTAGTAGTAGTAGTAGTAGTAGTAGTAGTAGTAGTAGTAGTAGTAGTAGTAGTAGTAGTAGTAGTAGTAGTAGTAGTAGTAGTAGTAGTAGTAGTAGTAGTAGTAGTAGTAGTAGTAGTAGTAGTAGTAGTAGTAGTAGTAGTAGTAGTAGTAGTAGTAGTAGTAGTAGTAGTAGTAGTAGTAATAGTAGTAGTAGTAGTAGTAGTAGTAGTAGTAGTAGTAGTAGTAGTAATAGTAGTAGTAGTAGTAGTAGTAGTAGTAGTAGTAGTAGTAGTAGTAGTAGTAGTAGTAGTAGTAGTAGTTACAACTGACCCTTTTTCTCCTCCATTTCTATTGTTTATTCTTTATTTATTTATTTTATTTATTATTATTTTTCTACTTCAGGTATGACGTGTACGCCTTCCTGCCCTTCAGCCCGGCGAGGGTGGCAGGTTGCCTCCAAGCGCGGCGGCCTCGTCCAGCGCTCCCACCTGCCGCTCTTCCCTGACAAGTATTCCAGGTGTGTGTGTGTGTGTGTGTGTGTGTGTGTGTGTGTGTGTGTCTGTTTCTGTGTGTCTGTCTGTCTATCAATATCATATTCCACTTCCGGCCCATTGCAAGATTCAACACTTCCTCACTTTTCACGGCGCCGAGATCAACGTGACAGCCTTCCGTTTCCTTCCTTTGTGTTCCCTCATAAGTCTTTCGTGTGTCTGTCTGTCTGTCTATCACTTCCTTATCCCACTTCCCATTGCAAGCACCAACACTCCCTCAGCTTCCAATGCCTTATCCCACTTCCCATTGCAAGCACCAACACTCCCTCAGCTTCCAATGCCTTATCCCACTTCCCATTGCAAGCACCAACACTCCCTCAGCTTCCAATGCCTTATCCCACTTCCCATTGCAAGCACCAACACTCCCTCAGGTTCCACTGCCTTATCTCACTTCCCATTGCAAGCACCAACATTCCTGGGGATTAGCAAGGGAGGAAGGAGGAAAACGAGGAGGAACAGGTAGGAGCGAGGGATGAAGAGAGAGAGGGAGATGAGATAAAGGAGGAAGAGGAATGGGTGAAAGAGAGAAAAGATATAGATAGATAGATAGATAGATAGATAGATAGATAGATAGATAGATATAGATAGATAGATAGATAGACAGATATATATATATATATATATATATGTATATAAATATATATATATATATATATATATATATATATATATATATATATATATATATATATATATATATATATATATATATATATATATATATATATATATATATATATATATATATATATAGAGAGAGATATACATAGATTTACATAGAAAATCAGACCACACAGACCTCATGGTCCAGACTTGGTGGTCTGTCCTTAAACCTAAGTGATTTTACATTAATCAGAAGACTCCAAAACGTTGCATTTCTACTCTAGTTGATATTAAATTGAAGGAAGTGACGGTCGAGCTTATTTTTGAAGGAGTCAATCGTGTTACACTGGACCACTGATGATGGGAGCTTATTCCATTCTCGCACTACAACGTTGGTGAAGAAAAATTTGGTGCAGTCTGAATTTACTTGTCTACATCTGAGTTTTACGCCATTGTTCCTCGTGCGCAAAGTGTCATCGATCATAAACAATGTTGATCTGTCTACATTCGTGAAACCATTAAGTATTTTAAAACATTCGATCAGTTTTCCTCGGAGGCGACGTTTCTCAAGAGAGAACATGTTAAGGGTAGAAAGCCTTTCTTCGTAGGATTTGTTGCGCAAGGAAGGGATAATTTTTGTTGCCCGACGCTGAACACCTTCTAATTTAGCAATATCCTTTGCATGGTGGGGAGACCAAAACTGTACCGCATATTCCAAGTGGGGTCTGACTAGACTGTTGTAGAGCGGGAGTATTACATCTTTATTCTTAAATACAAAGTTTCTTTTAATGAAGCCCAACATTCTGTTCGCTTTATTTGCTGCATCGATGCATTGCTGTGAGAATTTGAGGTTTGACGCGATTTTGATCCCCCAGGTCCTTGACGCATTGAACGCTTTGAGTTTAACGCCGCGCATTTCGTAATCAAACTTCTTATTCATCTTTCCAACTTGAAGGACCTGGAACTTGTCTACGTTAAAGGGCATCTCCCATCTATCCGACCAAGTTTAAATTTTGTGCAAATCCTCTTGGAGGCTTTGCCTGTCTTCGTCAGTGAGAACCGAGTTACCAATCTTTGTGTCGTCTGCAAATTTACTAATGCGGTTATTGAGTCCAACATCCACGTCGTTGATGTAAATAATGAAGAGCACTGGGCCAAGGACCGAGCCCTGAGGGACGCCACTAGTGACCGGCGCCCACTCTGAGTTAAATCCGTCAATCACTACTCTTTGTTGTCTGTTGCTCAACCAATTCGCGATCCATTGGTTTACCTGACCGTCAATACCTATTTGCTTTAATTTGTAAAGTAATTTATGATGCGGGACTTTATCAAACGCTTTCTGGAAATCAAGACAGACTACGTCCAGTGATTTGGTTACGTCATAAACAGTGAAGAGGTCGTTATAAAAGGTTAATAGATTTGATAGGCAGGATCTTTTGTTTCGGAAGCCATGTTGTGAGTCCCCAATTAATGAGTGGCTTTCAAGGTAACTCACAATTTTGTCTCTAATTATGCCCTCAAGTAGCTTACCTACAACCGAAGTTAGACTAATGGGCCTGTAATTACCTGGTACTTTTTTGTCTCCTTTCTTGAAAATCGGTGTCACGTTAGCCTTTTTCCAATCTGAAGGGACGATGCCTTGTCGCAAGGACATATTGAATACGGTTGTGAGGGAGGAGAGTATTTCGCTCTTTGTTTCTTTCAGCAGAGTTGGATATACTTTATCAGGTCCAGGACTTTTATTTGTTTTAAGTGATTTGAGGGCTTTAAGGACTTCATCGGGTTTTATTTCAAAGTTAGACAATGCATGCTCGGGATTTACATTAGTACTGGTGTTGTTAGTGATGGTGGGAGGACTGTTATTATTAAACACCGAGGAAAAGTAATTATTTAATAGGTTTGCAACGTGTTGGCTGTCAGTCACTAGTGCACCGTCGCGGTTTGTTAAAGGTCCAATTCCACTTCTGATCGCCTTTCTGTTGTTTATGTAACTGAAGAAGGATTTCGGATTATTTTTACAGTTGGCTGCAATATTTTCTTCATATCTACGCTTTGCCTGATGCACTAATCTTTTTACTCGTCGCCTTGCATCATTGTAAAGTCTAATGTTTTCGGGCGTGCTTTGGTCTTTCTTTAACCTGTAAGACAATTTTCTCTCCTTGACTGAGTGTTTAATTTCGCTATTAAACCAAGGTGGACTTTTATTAGTGTTAACTCGCTTCTCGCACAAGGGGACAAATATGTCCTGCTGAGTGAGTAAGTGATTTTTAAAGTTTAGCCAGGCGTCCTCTGCATTGCCGTCATCTGATAGTTGCATATCTATTAGTTTTCGTCGGATTTCTACGAAGTTGGCTCTTTTGAAATTGGGCACCTTAACTTTATTTTCAGTCACCGATGTTTGAGCTCTAATGTCAACGCGCACTAGTTTATGATCGCAGGAACCGAGGTGTTCTCCTACCGTGACATTACTGACTAGGTTATCTTGGGTCGCTATAACAAGGTCAAGTATGTTATTTTGTCGAGTTGGTTCAGAAACCATTTGGCTTAGATAATTTTCCTCTAGAAATTCGATCATTCTATGGGACTCACCTTCTGTACCCGACAGTGTCGCCCAGTCGATATGGGGGAGGTTAAAGTCTCCTAGTATCAGTGAGTCGCTGTTATTAAGTGACTGCCTTAAGACGCTGTACATTTCAAGATCGCCATCAAGTGATTGCCCCGGAGGCCTGTAAGTGACAGATATATTTAAGTTGACTTTTGCAATGTTTACTCGCACGCACGTTCAACGTTACTGTTTCTTGGTGTTTTGTCAGTAGGTTGCAAGTAGCTTTTGACAAAAAGGGCGACACCACCCCCTCTACGGTTTACACGATCATTGTTGAAGAATCTGTAGCCATCTATGTTGTATTCGGAACTTAAATCAATATTAGTGGTGTCGATAAATGTTTCGGTTATAGCAATTACGTCAAAGTTTTCTGTCAGAGCAAGACATCGCAGTTCATCAAATTTGTTTCTTAGGCTACGCGCATTGAAACTAAGGACTCTTAGGTTATCTTGAAGCTTGGTAATAGAGGTACTGGAGGGTTCAATGTTACGAGTCTGTTGCGGTGTATGGTGTCTATTTACACGGGCGGGATGGAAGGACGTGGCTGAAAGCCGTTTTTTGTTGTTCGGGCGTTACGTACGGCGTTGTTGAGGAGCCTTCCAAATCTGGCTGCCCCGATGGGGGACAGGTGTATGCCGTCCCTTTGGAAAAGTCTACTCTGGCCGTAGAAATCGTTCCAGGCGTTAAAGAATTCGACGTCAAGCTCTCCGCAGAGAGTCTGCAGGCGGTTGTTGAGGCTGAAGGCCTTACTGTAGAAGTCGCCCTCATCCCATGTCCGTGGAAGAATTCCTGAAATCATAATATTAGGGGATTTAGACTTATACTGCTGGATGAGCCTACGGTACTTGTCCAGCAGTTCCTCAGACCGGGTCGTGGTGACGTCGTTTGTACCTGTGTGGAGAACAAAGAGTGAGTCATTACAGGCCTCAGCGGAGACCTCGTCCAGGGCAGCTGTGATGTCGTCAACACCAGCTCCAGGATAACAGTAGTTACGCCTACGACGGGGGACTCTGCCACAGAATTCAACCACCTGATGGCGAATCATAGAGTCACCGACCAAGAAGGTGCTCTGTTCCTCGTCCTCCTCCTCCAGTATGGCAAATCTGTTGTAGCAATGAGTAGGATAAATGGCTCTAGGGGCGGGTCTGGCTCCTCCTCTCACGGGGTGATGCATTCAGAGTCAGATCTACCGGTTCACTGTGTCGTGCCTTCTTCGGAAGGTGGCTGGGCATCGAGTGCTGGTGTGGAGGAGAGAGAGAGAGAGAGAGAGAGAGAGAGAGAGAGAGAGAGAGAGAGAGAGAGAGAGAGAGAGAGAGAGAGAGAGAGAGAGAGTGAGAGAGAGAGAGAGAGAGAGAGAGAGAGAGAGAGAGAGAGAGAGAGAGAGAGAGAGAGAGAGAGAGAGAGAGAGAGAGAGAGAGAGAGAGAGAGAGAGAGAGAGAGAGAGAGAGAGAGAGAGAGAGAGAGAGAGAGAGAGAGAGAGAGTTACGATAGTTATCATGACAGAACAGTTACGATAGTTATCAAGACAAAACAGTTACGATAGTTATCAAGACAAAACAGTTACGATAGTTATCATGACAGAACAGTTACGATAGTTATCATGACAGAACAGTTACGATAGTTATCATGACAGAACAGTTACGATAGTTATCAAGACAAAACAGTTACGATAGTTATCATGACAGAACAGTTACGATAGTTATCATGACAGAACAGTTACGATAGTTATCATGACAGAACAGTTACGATAGTTATCATGACAAAACAGTTACGATAGTTATCATGACAGAACAGTTACGATAGTTATCATGACAGAACAGTTACGATAGTTATCATGACAGAACAGTTACGATAGTTATCAAGACAAAACAGTTACGATAGTTATCATGACAGAACAGTTACGATAGTTATCAAGACAGAACAGTTACGATAGTTATCAAGACAAAACAGTTACGATAGTTATCAAGACAAAACAGTTACGATAGTTATCATGACAGAACAGTTACGATAGTTATCATGACAGAACAGTTACGATAGTTATCATGACAGAACAGTTACGATAGTTATCATGACAAAACAGTTACGATAGTTATCAAGACAGAACAGTTACGATAGTTATCATGACAGAACAGTTACGATAGTTATCATGACAGAACAGTTACGATAGTTATCATGACAGAACAGTTACGATAGTTATCATGACAGAACAGTTACGATAGTTATCATGACAGAACAGTTACGATAGTTATCAAGACAAAACAGTTACGATAGTTATCATGACAGAACAGTTACGATAGTTATCAAGACAGAACAGTTACGATAGTTATCAAGACAGAACAGTTACGATAGTTATCATGACAGAACAGTTACGATAGTTATCATGACAGAACAGTTACGATAGTTATCAAGACAGAACAGTTACGATAGTTATCATGACAGAACAGTTACGATAGTTATCATGACAGAACAGTTACGATAGTTATCAAGACAAAACAGTTACGATAGTTATCATGACAGAACAGTTACAATAGTTATCAAGACAGAACAGTTACGATAGTTATCAAGACAAAACAGTTACGATAGTTATCAAGACAAAACAGTTACGATAGTTATCATGACAAAACAGTTACGATAGTTATCATGACAGAACAGTTACGATCGTTATCATGACAGAACAGTTACGATAGTTATCATGACAGAACAGTTACGATAGTTATCAAGACAGAACAGTTACGATAATTATCATGACAGAACAGTTACGATAGTTATCATGACAGAACAGTTACGATAGTTATCATGACAGAACAGTTACGATAGTTATCATGACAGAACAGTTACGATAGTTATCATGACAGAACAGTTACGATAGTTATCATGACAGAACAGTTACGATAGTTATCATGACAGAACAGTTACGATAGTTATCATGACAGAACAGTTACGATAGTTATCAAGACAGAACAGTTACGATAGTTATCATGACAGAACAGTTACGATAGTTATCAAGACAGAACAGTTACGATAGTTATCATGACAGAACAGTTACGATAGTTATCAAGACAGAACAGTTACGATAGTTATCAAGACAGAACAGTTACGATAGTTATCATGACAGAACAGTTACGATAGTTATCATGACAGAACAGTTACGATAGTTATCAAGACAGAACAGTTACGATAGTTATCATGACAGAACAGTTACGATAGTTATCATGACAGAACAGTTACGATAGTTATCAAGACAGAACAGTTACGATAGTTATCATGACAGAACAGTTACGATAGTTATCATGACAGAACAGTTACGATAGTTATCAAGACAGAACAGTTACGATAGTTATCATGACAGAACAGTTACGATAGTTATCATGACAGAACAGTTACGATAGTTATCAAGACAGAACAGTTACGATAGTTATCATGACAGAACAGTTACGATAGTTATCATGACAGAACAGTTACGATAGTTATCAAGATAAAACAGTTACGAAAGTTATCATGACAGAACAGTTACGATAGTTATCATGACAGAACAGTTACGATAGTTATCAAGACAGAACAGTTACGATAGTTATCAAGACAGAACAGTTACGATAGTTATCAAGACAGAACAGTTACGAGAGGCAGCAAGACAACAGTTACAAGAGGCATCAAGACAAAACAGTTATAGGTGGAAGCGACGTGAACTGAACTCACTCACTCAGCTTCAGACACAGCGGCGATGGTCTCCGAGCTCGGCACATACTTATCAATGTTCCTCATTTCTGTTTGTCAAGAGTTGTGTGGCGGACAACCAGTCGCCTTGGCTGTCAAAATAAAGGATGCGGACTGTGGTGACGCTTTTCGTTGTGGGGACCAATACGTTTTGGTCAAATACTAAATACGTTTGTGGCAGGAAATTCTAACTCTGGAAAACCAACTACAACTACTATTACGCCATGTTGTAATCACTAGAGTATTGGTAGCAGTAGTAATTGTAGTAGTAATTGTAGTTTTTGTCGTTGTTGTTTGAGGAGCGAGGTTAGTTCAGTCGCTGCACCGCGGACGTGATATCCCGACGACCTTGGTTCGAGCTCCACCACAAGGCGTATCCTACCATCACCGAGTGGCTGGAGGCTACCCACACGCTGCCTCCAGATCTTCTATCAACCCTAAAACAGCGACGTCGGTCAAGCGGAGCACCGGGGGGCAGCACGGGCCAAGCAAGTCAAGTATCACGGCAGACACTATAAAAAATATTCGCCAGCGTCACTATCGGTCCGTCCACAAGCCCCCGAGAAGAGCCTATCGGCGCTACAGACAACACATAAGAAAAAAAAACTACACCGTCCAATTACGAGATGCACGAAGGAGAGAACAGTTGTAAATGAAAGCAAGATGACCTGAACTGCCTCACTCACCTCTTAGGCCGCCACCGGCAGCCCACGGAGGACGGGACAGCGGCGACGGAATTTGATCTCGGCGTCAAACTTGGTCTTTTTTCCTTGCTAAGAGGTGGTGGGTAACGGGAGCTCAGCACAAAGTAAGTCTTTAATCCTTGGCAAGAGGTGTCCAAGACAGCCAAGCGACCATATAGGACCATCGAGAAGGTACTAGACATTGTATTTTCTTTTAGGATTTACCCCATTAAAAAGGGGGAACGGGCCTTTGTCTTTGCGACGGCCCGTCGCAGAGGAGAGGTGGTGTATATATATAAGTAGTCTCAAAACGTTTCGGTCAAATAATGGCACATGCGTATAGAGAATTACACCAGAACGTATTGCAATTTTACGCAACTCTTACGCCGCGGCAACCATTAAGGAGCACCAGCGATCAGTAATAGCTAAAGTAGTAATAATGGTAGCCGTCTTCCTTGTTATTTCAGGAATGAGGGTAGTTTTTCACATTCCAAGAGAGGGTAGTTCAGCAGTGTAAGCCTCCACCGTCTCTTAATCACACTCTGCTTTAGTTGCTCCTATAAACTCGCTCTTTGAAGGCGCGTTGCAGCAGAAAATGTTGACGTGGAGAGGCTGACTAATATTTTAAAGGAGACGGACCTGCTTCCCTGTTTGGCATAGAATTTAGGGAGCTTGTCCTCTTAAAATCAGTCTTAGGCTATTCGTTGCCGTAGTAATTGTTTGTACTCATAAACCGACCCTGTTATGAAGTATGACCGCAGTGAAAAAAAAGCACAACAACACTACGCCTTCTGGAAATTAAAATATATGTAGTTGTTAAGCGAGTTTGTCATCTTAAAATCTCTTAAGTTACTCGCTGCCTCAGGAATTGTTTGTACTCATAGACCGACCTTGTTGTGAAGTCTGACCACAGTGAAAAAAAAGCACAACAACACTACGCCTTCTGGAAATTAAAATATATGTAGTTGTTAAGCGAGTTTGTCATCTTAAAATCTCTTAAGTTACTCGCTGCCTCAGGAATTGTTTGTACTCATAGACCGACCCTGTTGTGAAGTCTGACCACAGTGAAAAAAAAGCACAACAACACTACGGCTTCTGGAAATTAAAATATATGTGGTTGTTAAGCGAGTTTGTCCTCTTGAAATCGGCCTCGGGGTACATAAATTGACCCTGTTATGAAGTCTGACCGCAGTGAAAGAAAAGCACAACAACAATACGCCTTCTGGAAATGAAAATATGTGGTTGTTAAGCGAGTTTTTCCTTTTAAACTCGGCCTTGGGGTACTCGTTGCCGCAGGAATTGTCTGTACATAACCTTATTGTGAAGTCTGACCGCAGTGAAAGAAAAGCACAACAACAATACGCTTTTTGGAAATGAAAATATGTGTGGTTATTAAGCGAGTTTGTCCTCTTAAAATCAGTCTTAAGAAAATATTTGTACTCATAAGCAGACCCTAGCTGTTATGAAGTCTGACCGCATTGTAAGAGAAAGCACAACTCATAAATTCAGTCTTAGGGAGATGTATTTTGTAGTCAGAAGCAGACCCTGGCTGCAATGATATCTGACCGCACTGAAAGAAAACACAGAGACACGCCAGTCCTCGTCGACAGACCGACTCGGTCGGCTAGATTTCGATCGCCGATATAGTCGGTCTGTCGACATCCTGCTACGGGCCGCCAATAGGCTTAGCCCGTCCTCCCCCGCGCAGGGAGGGAGCTTTTCTGCACTCTTAGGAAAGGGCCCGTTTCCCCTAGTGATACTAGGGGATAAAATTTTACAAAAAATAAATAAATAAATAAATAAAAAATAAACAATCAATCAATCAATCAATAATACGCCTTTTGGCAATGAAAATACGTGGTTTGTCCTCTTAAACTCACTCTGGAACATTCTTTGCCTTATAAAACGTTTTGTACATATAATTAAGCTGAATCATCAGTTATAAATAATGTTGCAGGACTCTGTTTGGCAGGGGACCACACCATTCGTTTGAGGGAAATGTGTTTCTCGGAATAAGGAGGCAAGTAAGTGGTAGCCTGAACCAGTAAAAAGCGGTGTGTGTGTGTGTGTGTGTGTGTGTGTGTGTGTGTGTAAATCGCCTTAGAAATGTGCGTTTATGCTTTTTATTTTGCCAGAAACCGAAGTGCATGCAACAATTATATCATTCGCGGCCACCTTCTCAAACATTCTTACACACCCACACACAATAAGACTTTCGTAGACGTGGTTGTGTCAGTATTCCCATGGGTAGCTTTATGAGCCTAGCGATAGTTTGACAAGCCTTCTTCTGTACCATGAACGTGATAAAACACTCATGGGAATCCGAATACTCTCCTTTGTGACCTTGGGGACGAGTTGACGTGGGAGCCGAAAGCGCGTGAGATAAGGGCCTGCTGTAACCCACTCAGTCACTGCTCCCCAGAGAAGCGTTTAAGAGCTAATCATAATAAAACATTTGTAGTCGCCCGAACCAAACTATTTAATCTTCCACACTCCACAATGGTTAGGTTTTTAATGCAACACTAGATAACACAAGAGGCTTCCCGTTTGGTTTCCTCCACTTTCTCAACATTATTATTATTATTATTATTATTATTATTATTATTATTATTATTATTATTATTATTATTATTATTATTATTAAGACTTTGCATATAGCGCCGGTAGACTTTCTTCAGGGGCCTGGTGGTCGACCCAAGCCCGTCATGGCGCAGGCAATTTTTATAGTGGCGCCATTGGAGTGAGTGAGTGACAGTGGGAGCGGATGGACGTTCTGATTGTGCACTCCTGAAACTGCTGACTCGACAATGGGGGCAGCAGGAGCAGGACTCTGAGAGATAAACCGTATTACTAAACATTTCGTCGCCCAAGTACACATATTTGACAAGGCTTTCGTAGGAGTTGTGGGCATTTCCAGGAGTAGTTTTATGACCCTGGTGGTAGTCTGGCCCTTCTTCTGTACCGCGAACCTAAAGAAACACTCATTAGAACCCGATTGATCCCCTCTTTGACCTTTAGAAATACTGATGTGAGAAGCGAAGGTGTCTTAAAATACCGATGAGAGGCGTGTGTTGCGTCTCTGAAGACTAGTCAGGCGATAAGTGGATTGCATGCTGTTTGTGCCCTAAGTGGTGTCATGTGAGGTGTGCTCATCTGACAGGGATCCAGCAGGATAATATGCCCAAAATAAACTGGGTGTGTTCGCCATGCTTACACAAGGCATCTTTAGCAACCAACATTGTGGCAAAATTCGATTAATTTAAGCAAGATTGTCTAAAGAAATATTAGTTGTACAAGATGAAGTTGAAACTCAGGTACTCAGTTTGAAAGACAAGTTGGGTTTTTTAACTTCTCCTTATAGCGCTTTATTCTCCACTCCTTGACCTCCCTATTCTTCCCTTAGCCTTTCCTGGATCCCCTAGAAACACACAAAGCCCTTCCTTCATCACCTTCAAACCCATTTCTTTTCTTAATATGAAAAGTGTAACGTATGGAAGGGGTGACGAGGCGTTATTTCGTGTGAGTCACCCTTTCTTTTAAATTTTGCCTCACGAATGCTCCGATCAATTCATTCCCGTACCATAACATTGCTGAAAGGCTTGAGTTTGTTATGCTGATCACCTTTATTTTTCATGGCTTCTGCAGAGGTTCAGTGAGAGGGTAAGTATTTTTCGCGGGTTCTGAATAGGTTTAACGCAAGGGTAAGTGTTTTTTGGGGGGGGTTCTGCAAGGGTTCAGTGAGTGGGTAAGTGTTTTTCATTGGTTCTAGTAAGAGTAACTAAGTGTTTTTCATGGGTTCTGGAAGGGTTCAATGAGAGGGTAAGTGTTTTTCATGGGTTCTGGAAGGGTTCAGTGAGAGGGTAAGTGTTTTTCATGGGTTCTGGAAGGGTTCAGTGAGTGGATAAGTGTTTTTCATGGGTTCTGGAAGGGTTCAGTGAGTGGATAAGTGTTTTTCATGGGTTCTGGAAGGGTTCAGTGAGTGGATAAGTGTTTTTCATGGGTTCTGGAAGGGTTCAGTGAGTGGATAAGTGTTTTTCATGGGTTCTGGAAGGGTTCAGTGAGAGGGTAAGTGTTTTTCATGGGTTCTGGAAGGGTTCAGTGAGTGGATAAGTGTTTTTCATGGGTTCTGGAAGGGTTCAATGAGAGGGTAAGTGTTTTTCATGGGTTCTGGAAGGGTTCAGTGAGAGGGTAAGTGTTTTTCATGGGTTCTGGAAGGGTTCAGTGAGTGGATAAGTGTTTTTCATGGGTTCTGGAAGGGTTCAATGAGAGGGTAAGTGTTTTTCATGGGTTCTGGAAGGGTTCAGTGAGAGGGTAAGTGTTTTTCATGGGTTCTGGAAGGGTTCAGTGAGAGGGTAAGTGTTTTTCATGGGTTCTGGAAGGGTTCAATGAGAGGGTAAGTGTTTTTCATGGGTTCTGGAAGGGTTCAGTGAGAGGGTAAGTGTTTTTCATGGGTTCTGGAAGGGTTCAGTGAGTGGATAAGTGTTTTTCATGGGTTCTGGAAGGGTTCAGTGAGAGGGTAAGTGTTTTTCATGGGTTCTGGAAGGGTTCAGTGAGTGAATTAGTGTTTTTCATGGGTTCTGGAAGGGTTCAGTGAGAGGGTAAGTGTTTTTCATGGGTTCTGGAAGGGTTCAGTGAGAGGGTAAGTGTTTTTCATGGGTTCTGGAAGGGTTCAGTGAGTGGATAAGTGTTTTTCATGGGTTCTGGAAGGGTTCAGTGAGAGGGTAAGTGTTTTTCATGGGTTCTGGAAGGGTTCAGTGAGTGGATAAGTGTTTTTCATGGGTTCTGGAAGGGTTCAGTGAGAGGGTAAGTGTTTTTCATGGGTTCAAGAAAAGTTCAGTGAGTGAATAAGTATTTTTCAAGGGTTCTACAAAGGTTGTGAGCGGACAAGCTCGTGGTGATCACCATGACTCACGCGCTTAAAATAACGCCACCTCATCCCTGCCATACGTTTTACTCTTCAAATTAAGAGATTTAATGGGTTTGTAGGTGTGTGTTTCTAGGGGATCCAGGAAGGGTCAAGAGAAGAATAGGGAGATCAAGGAGTGGAGAATAAAGTATTACATAGAGGAGAAAAAAATTAAGAGAAGAAGAAATTAAAAAAAGAAATGTAGTTAGTAAATGATGAAGGAAGGGCTTTGTGTGTGTGTTTCTAGGGGATCCAGGAATGTTTAAGGGAAGAACAGGGAGGTCAAGAAGTGGAGAATAAAGTGTTACATAGAGGAGAAAAAAAAGTTAAAAGAAGAAATTAAAAAAGAAATGCAGGGTTAATAAATGATGAAGGAAGTACTTTGTGTGTTTCTAGTAGATCCATGAAGGGCTAAGAGAAGAATCAGGAGGTCAAGCAGTGAAGAATAAAGTGTTACATAGAGGAGAAAAAAAAGTTAAGAGATGAAGAAATTAAAAAAAAATGTAGTTAGTAAATGATGAAGGAAGGGCTTTGTGTGTGTTTCTAGGGGATCCAGGAATGTTTAAGGGAAGAACAGGGAAGCAAGGAAGTGAAAAAAAAAGTTAGAGAGGTAGAAATTAGTTGTACAATCACACTTTGTATTGCCTGGGGGTTGGGATGGCAGGCTCCTCCCTCCTCCATCAATAAACTATCAATCAGTCGATCGTTAGAAAATAAATGTCGTGTACGTAAGTGATGTTGAAAGCGTTTTGTCTTTGTAAGGAGTAAAGAAAGGTGTGGAGGAAGAAGGGATCTGTAGGTTGGAAGAGAAGAAGTTAAAGAAAAGAAGAAATTAGAAAAGAAATGAAAGCGTTTTGTGTTTGTAAGGAATGGAGAAAGGTGTGTAGGGAGAAAGGGGATGTACAGGTTAGAAGAGAAGAAGAAAATAGATAGGAAACGCGGTGTTAATAAGTAAGGTAAGAGAGGAGAAAAGAGAAGAAAAGAGAAGAAAGAAGAGGAAAAAAGATAAGAGATATTTAAATGAGGGAAAGGAAGATAAAAAAGAAGAAGAAGAAATTAAATAGGAAATGCGGTGTTAATAAATGGTAATGGAAGCGTTTTGTGTTTGTAAGGGATGGAGAAAGGAGTGGAGCAACGTTGCCAGATTGTCGTACTCTGCCTCTTATGTTTGCCGCTTTCCGACTCAAAAACTGCTCTCATCACCCAAACAACTGCCTTCATATATGGTTATCGTTTAAGTGGTTAATTATTGGTGCTTCTTGGTAACAGAGAAACCGGTAAATACGCGGCTCTTGAGTACGATAATCTGGCAACGGTGGTGTGGCGGGGAAAGGGGGGGGGGGTGTCGGTGTGAAGGTGAGATCATGTTTACCGTCATAACACAAAAAATAACGCCGCCTCATCGTGATTCTGAGTGCCGGCATAAGATTATCATCCAAGGTTACGTTAGCGAGCGCGGAGACTGACTTGGTAATTTTCCGCTTTACGCCACCGCTCCGTTCGATAGGTCAGGGAACGATGATTATTAGTGTTTTGTTTTGCTGTGTTTCATCATCCAAGATTACGTTAGCAAGCGCGGAGACTGACTTGCTATTTTTTCCGCTTTACGCTTTACGCTTTACGCTTTACGATAGGTCAGGGAACGATGATTATTAGTGTTTTGTTTTGTTGCGTTTCGGTGCTGTCTATAACGTTCGCCGGTACGTTCTCTTGAGGGACCCCGCGGACTACCGTTGCCAGATTATCGTACTCAGAGCCTCGTATTTACCGGTTCCTGAGCCATAACTATTGCCAAAAAGCACATATGGAAGACAAAAGAGAGAAGAAGAAATTAAATAGAAAATGCGGTGTTAATAAATGGTATAATTTGTAAGGGCTGGAGAAAGGTGTGGAAGGAGAAAGGGGATGTGTAGGTTGGAAATTAAGAAGAAATTAGATAGGAAATGCGGTGTTAATAAATGGTATAATGAAAGCGTTTTGTGTTTGTAAGGGATGGAGAAAGGTGTGGAAGGAGAAAGGGGATGTATAGGTTGGAATAGAAGAAGAAATTTTAACGATAACTATATATGAAGGCAGTTACTGGGGTCGAGGAGGAAGTTTTTGAGTCGAAAATCAGCAAACATAGGAAGCTGAGTACGACAATCTGGCAACGTTACCTCGGACGACCCCAGCCCGTTGTGGAGCAAGCGGATTTTATTTATAGTGTTTGCCGTGATGTATGACAATAATGATTTCCTCTACGTTGATGAATAGGGCCACTTCTCTTAACTCTTTCTATGGGAGCAGAGATTTGCGGACCTTTTTTTTCATTATTTTTTTTCCTTGAGCTATTTACTGTCAAAAAAAAAAAAAGGTTCCTCAGACCAGTGTGACGGAGATGAGCACTGAGGCCACGCGCAGCTTCAGCGTGTGCCCCAAACTTTACCTTCAGCACACTTCAACATAGTCATAAGGTTTCTTCTCGTCACCCGATACAGAGAGATCATCCCGGTGTGTTTCCTCGTCTTTTCAGCGTCTCCAGCAACACCAAACATTACAGGTACAATATCCTCCCCGTGCTGTCATCAGGAACGTTACCTTTTGTCTTAGTGTCTGTTCGGTCTTTGTGTTTGTGTCTGTTCGGTCTTTGTGTTCGCGTCTGTTCGGTCTTTGTGTTTGTGTCTGTTCGGTCTTTGTGTTTGTGTCTGTTCGGTCTTTGTGTTTGTGTCTGTTCGGTCTTTGTGTTCGCGTCTGTTCGGTCTTTGTGTTCGCGTCTGTTCGGTCTTTGTGTTTGTGTCTGTTCGGTCTTTATGTTTGTGTCTGTTCGGTCTTTGTGTTTGTGTCTGTTCGGTCTTTGTGTTTGTGTCTGTTCGGTCTTTGTGTTTGTGTCTGTTCGGTCATTGTGTTTGTGTCTGTTCGGTCTTTGTGTTTGTGTCTGTTCGGTCTTTGTGTTTGTGTCTGTTCGGTCTTTGTGTTTGTGTCTGTTCGGTCTTTATGTTTGTGTCTGTTCGGTCTTTGTGTTTGTGTCTGTTCGGTCTTTGTGTTTGTGTCTGTTCGGTCTTTGTGTTTGTGTCTGTTCGGTCTTTGTGTTTGTGTCTGTTCGGTCTTTGTGTTTGTGTCTGTTCGGTCTTTGCGTTCGCGTCTGTTCGGTCTTTGTGTTTGTGTCTGTTCGGTCTTTGTGTTTGTGTCTGTTCGGTCTTTGTGTTTGTGTCTGTTCGGTCTTTGTGTTTGTGTCTGTTCGGTCTTTGTGTTCGTGTCTGTTCGGTCTTTGTGTTCGTGTCTGTTCGGTCTTTGTGTTCGTGTCTGTTCGGTCTTTGTGTTCGTGTCTGTTCGGTCTTTGTGTTTGTGTCTGTTCGGTCTTTGTGTTCGTGTCTGTTCGGTCTTTGTGTTTGTGTCTGTTCGGTCTTTGTGTTCGTGTCTGTTCGGTCTTTGTGTTCGTGTCTGTTCGGTCTTTGTGTTCGTCCAGTGTCTGCGCCTTGGAGGGCTGGATATAAGGAGCTCCGTTGTCTCAAGCATGTGGTCTTTTGGTGATGATTTTCTCGTTTTGTCTCCTCTCAGCGCTGTCAACTGCTCCCCGTCTTTCGTCCTTCGGTATTGATTTCCTCTCCTTGCTGTCAATTGCCTCCTGTGGTTTTGTCTATCGTTGTGACTTTCATCTCTCTGTCTGTCAGTCGCCTCCTGTCCTTTTGTGTCCTCTCTGTGCATGCTGTCAATTCCGTCCTGTCCTTTTCTCTCCTCTGTGCTGTCAACTGCGCTCCGTCGTTTGGTCTTTCGGTATTGACTTCCTCTACTTGCTGTCAATCGCCTTCTGTCTATTTGTCTCTCGGTGTCAGTTTCATCTCCGTGCTTTTTTTTTATACAGCAAAGGAGACGGCTCAAGGGCAACAAAAAGAGTACAAAAAAATAAACGCTACTCGCCGCTCGCTGTCAGCAGGAACATCCTTTTTTTGCTTGTATCAGTTCATCCTTTGTGTTCGTTCATTGTGTGTTCCGTGAAGGGCTGTATCGTTCTTATCAACCTCCACTTACTTCCCTGATTCATCAAGGTCACCCTCACCGACATACAGACCCTTATCTCGTATCTCTATTGCTCTGGCCGTGAACGTGGCTGTGAACTCTTTTACAGTGAAGTCAGGATGTGTTGTATGAAAACTTTCCTCCTTGTAATCTTTTCTGTTCTAAACGTTTTACTTTTCATATTGAGAGAAGAATTACTGCATGTGTTTGTAGGAGAAGAAACTGGAAGAAGGGATAAATAGCTGCGTTTTAGAATCATTGAAAGAAGAAATGTTTTGTTAGTAGGTTAGCAGGAGATGCAGAAAGAGTTTTATGTTTGTACGTATGGATGAAAGGGTTGGGGAAAGAGACAGGCAGTAGTTTAGAGAAAAATAAAGCGTTATAGAGAATTATAAACTGAAAGAAAATTTGTTGTGTTAGTAGATTCAGAAATATATTTGTTTGCATAGCTGGGCGTTATCGCGATAAGTTATCGCGATACTTCATCGCTGATAACAAAATCGGATTATCGACCATCCGCTACTTATTTAAATATATATCGGTATCTTCGTTACTTTTGTAACCAAACTAGCGATAATCGCTACTTTTTTCCTCTCAGAAAAAAACGTTGTCTCCCTACTGCGCATGCGTGGCCCGGTGTTGTATGAAAAGACTTCGGGGTATGAAATATCTTCGGTGATGAGATTTCATACTTAGATCATGAAAATTAAGACATTAGGTTATTTTTTTATGCTACTCAAAAATCAATATATCATAGAGAAAAATCATTTAACTTTGCCCCAAAAATGATTATTCACTGCCTCAAATTTGATATTCCATATTCGTTTGTGACCATGCCATGATAGTGAAGGCACCCGGTGTTGTGTTTGGTGTGTCCCATCGTCAAAAGTGGGCGCTTTGTTTACAACATCTGGTTTCTCGTGATGCATGCTATTACTATTATGTAGATTGTTCAGTCTCACAATGCTTTTTTTCAATTTAGAGAAGAGCTGAATCAAATATACAGTATCTCGCTGTTTCTAGAACGACGTATACTCTGTACATATAAATACAACTCGTACAGAGTGTCGTTCTAAAAACAGCGAGGATGGTGGTAGTGGTACTATATGTCTGATTCAGCCTTCCAGCAACTCTTAATTACGGTTTGAAAGCTTTGTGAGACTGTACAGGTCAACGCTTGCTGGTCTGAGCATGCACCGTTCACGAGAGACCAGTGTTTGTAAACAATTTTTGACGGTGGGGACGCCAAATAACACAACACCGGTTCAGGCATTTCTAGTATTAACGTCCATAGGTACGTGTCAACGTGTGGTTTTAAGGTTTTGTAAGTTTCCTAAAATACAGATAATGAAAATTTGAATTCATCAATGTTGTTCTATCTGAAATATCAATATAGTATCGTTTTCGCCTATCGGACTTATCGCTAGCTAGTATCGGAATTGTGGATTTATATCGGGTATCGGTTATCGGTTATCGCCTATATTTGTGTCTCTAGTTAACGAATATCGGTTATCGCCGTTAAGGTTTTTCATTATCAGTTATCGGTTATCGGGAATAAGGTTTTCTATTATCGTGCCCAGCTATGTTTGTTAGTATAAGGAAGATAGGGTTAGAAGAAACGGAAGATAAAGAAGAGGAAAATAAGGGTTGCAGAGAAGAAATTAAGAGAAGAAAAAAAATAAGAGGAAATGTGTTAATAGGCGATGCAGAAAAGGGTTTTGTGTTTGAAGGTAAGGAAGAAAGGGTGTAGGAAAGAGACGGTAAGTAAAGAAGAGGAAAATAAAGCGTTACAAAGAAGAGAAGAATAAATCAAAAGAATAAATGTTGTGTTTGAAGGTGATTTAGAAAAGGTTTTGTGTTTGAAGGTAAGGAAGAAAGGGTGTAGGAAAGAAACGGGAGATAAAGAAGAGAAAAATAAAGCGTTACAGAGAAGAGAAGAATAAATCAAAAGAATAAATGTTGTGTTTGAAGGTGATTTAGAAAAGGTTTTGTGTTTGAAGGTAAGGAAGAAAGGGTGTAGGAAAGAGACGGGAGGTAAATGAGAGGAAAATAAAGCGTTATAGAGAAGAGAAGAATGAATTAAGAGAAGAAATGTTGTGTTTGAAGGTGATTTAGAAAAGGTTTTGTGTTTGAAGGTAAGGAAGAAAGGGTGTAGAAAAGAGACGGTAAGTAAATAAGAGGAAAATAAAACGTTACAGAGGAGAGAAAAATAAATTAAGGGAATAAATGTGTAATAGGCGATGAAGAAAAGGTTTTAAGTGTTTGTAAATAAGGAAGAAAGGGTGTAGGATAGAAACGTTAAGTAAATAAGAGGAAAATAAAACGTTACAGTGAAGAGAAGAATAAATCAAAAGAATAAATGTTGTGTTTGAAGGAGATTTAGAAAAGGTTTTAATTGTTTGTTGGTGATACAGAAAGAGTTGGGGAAATGAATGGGAAGTATGAAAGGGGAAAATATGCGTCACAGGATCATTTATAGAATCAGTTACGGTTGAATTAAAGGATCAACACCCTTATCAGACGCCATAAAGGGGATCAGTCGAGTTTCAGAGTGTTTTTGTCAAATTCACGGTGCAGAAGAAACATTGTCAAACTATCGCTAGGCTCATAAAACTACCCACCATGAAAATACTAACACAACAACCTCTACGAAAGCCTTGTCAAATGTGGGTGGGTGAGCCTTGTCAAACTATCACTATGCTCATAAATCTACCCACCATGGAAACACTAACACAACAACCTCTACGAAAGCCTTGTCAAATGTGGGTGTGTGAGCCTTGTCAAACTATCACTAGGTTCTTAAAACTACCCATCATGAAAATACTAACACAACAACCTCTACGAAAGCCTTGTCAAATGTGGGTGGGTGAGCCTTGTCAAACTATCGCTAGGCTCATAAAACTGCCCACCGTGGAAATACTAACACAACAACCTCTACGAAAGCCCTGTCAAATGTGGGTGTGTGAGCCTTGTCAAACTATCACTATGCTCATAAATCTACCCACCATGGAAACACTAACACAACAACCTCTACGAAAGCATTAGAGAAACTGCAATAACACAGTGAAAATATCCGAAAGCCTTGTCAAATGTGGGTCTGTAGGCCTCAAAATGTTAGAGAATATTACCCCAGAGTCGTTTTCGTTTGCTTGTTTGTTTGTTTGTGTACACGGTGGGTGAGTGTGAGGGCGTCGTCATGCTTTGCCGTCTCCTCAGGGTCAAGGGTGATGGGGTGAGTGACGCGGTACGACACTTTTTCCTGTCATCCCAGCACTCAGCCAGCGTTACCAGATCCTCGTATACCCAGAACATTGCATCTATCAGTCTCCGGCCCGAAAAAACTATCGTAGCCACACCAGTAACGATATCCAAATAAACTTAGTGTTAAAACCGCAAGGTATCGATGTTTTAGTATATACTTATGAGTCAGAAACCGAAGAATACGATGCGATAAGAATGATAAGCTGGTAACCACATTGATCCCAGCCGTGCGTGGAGATAAAACAGCTGATCATCAGTCACTTCCACACACGTCAGTGGGGTATAACCTTCATTCGCTGTCCTCGCTCTCCCTGGATACCGTGTTAGTAGTGACCAGGAACAGCAATATCAGAAAGGCTAACTACAACGTCCTGCAAGCTAGTACGTATTGGAGACCTTAAGAATATGATAGGCAAGCATTGATTTAAGAATGGGATAGGCTCACAAATTTCAGGTTTAAGAAATATATTATGGGCAAGGGGTTTAAGAACTGGTTTACAAATTGGATAGGCAAAAATTGGTTTACGAATTGGATAGGCAAGAATTGGCTTATGAATTGGATAGGCAAGAATTGGTTTATGAATTGGATAGGCAAGAATTGGTTTTAGAATTGGATAGGCAAGAATTGGTTTATGAATTGGATAGGCAAGAATTGGTTTTAGAATTGGATAGGCAAGAATTGGTTTATGAATTGGATAGGCAAGAATTGGTTTAAGAAATGGATAGCCAAGAATTGGTTTAAGAAATGAATAGGCAAGAATTGGTTTAAGAAATGAATAGGCAAGAATTGGTTTAAGAAATGGATAGGCAAGAATTGGTTTAAGAAATGGATAGGCAAGAATTGGTTTTAGAATTGGATAGGCAAGAATTGGTTTATGAATTGGATAGGCAAGAATTGGTTTATGAATTGGATAGGCAAGAATTGGTTTAAGAAATGAATAGGCAAGAATTGGTTTATGAATTGGATAGGCAAGAATTGGTTTAAGAAATGAATAGGCAAGAATTGGTTTATGAATTGGATAGGCAAGAATTGGTTTATGAATTGGATAGGCAAGAATTGGTTTATGAATTGGATAGGCAAGAATTGGTTTATGAATTGGATAGGCAAGAATTGGTTTATGAATTGGATAGGCAAGAATTTGTTTATGAATTGGATAGGCAAGAATTGGTTTATGAATTGGATAGGCAAGAATTGGTTTATGAATTGGATAGGCAAGAATTGGTTTATGATGTAACGGGCTTGTCGGGGTTACAATTGGTCACGTATGTCAAGGTGACCTCCGCGCACCATCGGAGTGCGAAGTATACAAAACTAAGACGGTAAACACTGACGGACGACATTCCTATAAGGTGGCGTGATCTATCTGTCGTGGGTTTTTTCCATTGACAATTGTATGCCTAATTCGTGGTGATATTAAATAATAATAATACATTGATATCCTACTATAACAATGAATTGGATAGGCAAGAATTGGTTTATGAATTGGATAGGCAAGAATTGGTTTATGAATTGGATAGGCAAGAATTGGTTTATGAATTGGATAGGCAAGAATTGGTTTATGAATTGGATAGGCAAGAATTGGTTTATGAATTGGATAGGCAAGAATTGGTTTATGAATTGGATATGCAAGAATTGGTTTATGAATTGGATAGGCAAGAATTGGTTTATGAATTGGATATGCAAGAATTGGTTTATGAATTGGATAGGCAAGAATTGGTTTATGAATTGGATAGGCAAGAATTTGTTTAAGAATTGGATAGGCAAGAATTGGTTTTTGAATTGGATAGACAAGAATTTGTTTAAGAATTGGATAGGCAAGAATTGGTTTTAGAATTGGATAGGCAAGCATTGGTTTACGAATTGGATAGGCAAAAATTGGTTTATGAATTGGATAGGCAAGAATTGGTTTAAGAAATGGATAGGCAAGGATTGGTTTAAGAATTGGATAGGCAAGAATTTGTTTACGAATTGGATAGGCAAGAATTGGTTTATGAATTGGATATGCAAGAATTGGTTTATGAATTGGATAGGCAAGAATTGGTTTTAGAATTGGATAGGCAAGAATTGGTTTATGAATTGGATATGCAAGAATTGGTTTTAAAATTGGATATATAGGCAAGAAATTGTATAAGAACTGGATCGACAAAAATTAGTTTACGAATTTCCTGTTTAATAATTAGATGGTGTACAAACAGAATGGTTGATGGAAGTAACAAATCAACGAGTAGTGTATTTACAGCAAACAACAAGAGAACTGCTTAACAAATAGAAGAGTGGATGAACGGAAAAATAAAACAGGGGTGTAGGTTTAGCAAATACGACTCCAAGCTTGGAATGGAAGTCGGGTAGACGGAGGGAGGAAACGAAGCAGGTAGAGGACATCATTAGCCACCTGTTCAGCATTCCACAAACACCTGAGACGCAGAGAAACAGGAAATGAAAGTGAGAGCGATGCGGGAAAAGGAAAAAAAAAAAAAAAAGAATATAGAAGATTAGAGAAGTGGAGGGATAGAGGGGAGGGGGGGGGTAATGAACATCTTAAAATAAACAACAAACAAACTAACCCACTAATAACAAACTAACAAAACAAGAAAACAAATTAAGTCAGAAGCAAAATACGACAAAACCAGCATCTTCATCCCTCCTCCAGACACGATGCTGAGGCTGCTCCTGCTGGGGGTGGTGGCGGCGGCGGTGGCGGTGGCGGGGGAGGGCGGTGTGCAGGTGACCCTCAGCGGCGGGGTTTTCAAGGGGGAGACGCTGGAGGCGGGCGGCGAGCGGAAAGTGTTCTCCTTCAGAGGGATTCCGTTCGCCAAGCCTCCCGTCGGCGCCCTCAGGTTCAAGGTAAGGCGAGATCTTTTTCGTCTTCTTTTCTTTCCATGACGGGGTTTTTTTTTTTCTCCTTTTTTTTTGTTGTTTTCAATTTTCTTCTGAAGTTTTTTATTAGTTCTCTTTTTTTGTTTGTTTGCTCGTTTCTTCCATTTTCTCTGTTCTCTTTTTTTTTCAATGTTATCTCATTTTTTTTTCTTTTTAGTACCAGGTTTTGTTTTGTTTTTTGTTTTGTTTGTCTCAGTTTCATCCTCCCGTTTTGCTAGGTGTGTGTGTGTGTGTGTGTGTATGTGTGTGTGTGTGTGTGTTCTTTAGGACCCAATAGAGCCTTCACCCTCATTTTCCTTTGCCTCATTTCTCTCCAAAACTGGCGATGAGACAGAGATGAACACCGGGGCCTCGCGCAGCTACATTGTCCTTTGTTTCTTCAGGACCCGGAGCCTTCACCTTCTTTTTCCTCACCTTTCCTTACCGTTTTTTCCTCTCCACCTCCGTCCAACCGGCGATGAGACAGAGATGAACACCGGGGCCACGCGCAACTACAGTGTCCTATGTTTCTCCAGGACCCGGTGCCTTCAGAGCCGTGGGAGGGCGTCAAGGAGAGCGTCGCGCCGCCCCAGTGTCCTCAGTTCGACTTCGAGGGTCTGATAGGGGGCGGGGAGATGAAGGTGGTGGGCGAGGAGGACTGCCTCTACCTGCACGTCTACACTCCACAGGTGAGCCAGGTGACATAACTATTGCGTAAGTGAAAAAACATCACCACTATTTAACATTTTCAGCGATAACTTTAATTTTCGATCGTTATTTGTAAAGGTACGAGAGTTTTAGGAATGAAAATGCTAAAAATACGATGTTCAAAGTACGATAATTTGGCATCGCTGGGCAGGCGGGAAGGGGACAAAACAGGGAGATGAACTTCACCTTTCACGCTCCTCCTTCCATCTCTTCGCCAGCTATGTGGGGACGAGCCTCTTCCCGTGATGGTCTTCCTCCACGGCGGCGGCTTCTTCATGGGGGACCCTGACTTGGCTGGAGGCTCCCCGCTGCCGCTGCTGACGAAGGACGTGGTGCTGGTGGCGCCGCAGTACCGTTTGGGGACGCTTGGTGAGGTTCTGTGGTTGGTACTTATAGAGACCTCCGCATCTCACATCAACTATTTCCAAAGGCCGAAAACGAGATGAATCGGGTTTTGCATGAGCGGTTTTCATATTCATGGCACAGAGGAAGAGTCAAACTACCACCAGGGTCAATGAAAGTACCTCTGGAAATGCTCAAAACTCCTATGAAAGCCTTGTCAGATGTGCGTGCCCGGGGCGGAGAGAGGTTTAAGAATATGGCCCTGTGTCTCTTGGGGGGCGGGTGTTTCGCTCCCCTTGCGTTCTTTCTTCCGCCATCCAGTTCATTGTCCGTTCCTCTTTCGTTCAGCTGTCCTCTTGTTAAAGCTCCTTGTTCTTCCCGCCTTCATGCAGTTTGTTTTCATTCTGCATCAATTGTCTGTTCTCTCATTACTTCTTCTCTCCGTCCTTTCAATTACCTCAATTCATGTCTCACTCCCTTCCCTCCCTTTTTGTCTCCTATCTTTCATCTTTTACAAATTCCTCCATTCCTTCCTTCCCCAACTCGCCCCTTTCCCTTCCCTTCCTTTTCCTTCCCATCCCTTGCCTACTCGTCCCTCTCTCCCTCCCTCTCTTTCCTTCCCACTTGACCCTCTACCTTTCTTATGCTACCCTCCCTTTCCATCCCTCCCTCTCCTACCCTCCCTCATGCCCTTAACGCCTCCTCCCTTCACAGGCTTCCTCTACACCGGGGACGATGTGATTCCCGGCAACATGGGGCTCAAGGATCAGACACTGGCGCTCCGCTGGGTGCAGGAGAACATCAGGAGCTTCGGCGGCGACCCAGAGCGTGTGACGATCTACGGCGAGAGTGCCGGGGGCGCCTCCGTCCACTTCCAGATGCTGACGCCCAAAGCTGAAGGTTAGTGGAGGGGAGGGGAGGGCACGGGGGTGAGGTAAGGCAAGTGGGGGTGGGGGGGAGTTGTGTGCGTTAAAATATTAGTTTTTTTGTTTTGTTTTTTTTGTTTTTTGTTTTTACAGCACAGAGAGCAACTCAAGGGTAGCAAAAAGATGTAAAAAAAAGCCCCCTAACAATTGCTCTCATATAGTGATAAGTATAGACTGGCCAAAAGAGAGGTCAGTTTCGAATGGAGGTGTCTTGATACATTCTTCTTAAAAGAGATCAAGTCATGGGCAGGAGGAAATACAGACGAAGGAAGACTGTTCCAGAGTTTACCAGTGAAGGGGATGAAAGAATGGAGAAGCTGGTTAACTCTTGCATATGGGGTTTGGACAGTATAGGGATGAGCATGAGTAGAAAGTCGTCTGCAGCGGGGCCGCGGGAGGGGGGAGGCATGCAGTTAGCAAGTTCAGAAGAGCAGTCAGCGTGAAAATATCGATGGAAGATAGAAAGAGAAGCAACATGGCGGCGGAATTTGAGAGGTAGAAGGCTGTATGTAAGAGAAGGAGAGCTGATGAGACGAAGAGCCTTAGACTCCACTCTGTCCAGAAGAGCTGTGTGAGTGGAGTGAGATGCATACTCCATACGAGGGCGGACAAGGCCCCTATATATGGAAAGCATCTGTGCGGGGGAGAAGAACTGGCGGAGACGATACAGAACGCCCAACCTCGAGGAAGCTGATTTAGTAAGAGAGGAGATGTGAAGTTTCCAGTTGAGATTTTGAGCTAAGGATAGACCGAGGATATTTAGTGTTGAAGAAGGTGACAGCTGAATGTTGTCGAAGTATAGGGGATAGGTGTTTGGAAGATTGTGTCGAGTAGCTAGGTGGAGAAATTGGGTTTTTGAGGCATTGAAGGACACAAGGTTCCTTTTACCCCAATCGGAAATTATACCAAGGCCTGAGGTTAAGCGTTCTGCAGCCTCCAGTCTGGAGTCATGTAATTCCTATTGAGAGGGTCCTCTGTTGAAAGAAGTTGAATACTGCAGAGTGGAGTCGTCAGCGCATGAGTGGATAGGACAGTTTGTTATGGATAGAAGATCATTGATGAATAACAGGAAGAGAGTGGGTGATAGGACAGAAAACCTGTAGAACAGCACTGTTGATAGGTTTAGGGGAAGAACAGTGACTGTCTACCGCAGAGATAGAATGGCCGGAAAGGAAATTGGAGATAAAGGAACACAGAGAGGGATAGAATCCGAAAGAGGGCAGTTTAGAAAGTGTTCTTTGTTTTCTTTGTTTGTTTGTTTGTCTTCTTTCTTTTTTCTTTGTTTTTTTATGACTTCCTTCTTTCTCGCTTTCTTACTCGGTTTTTTTGTCTTTCTTTCTCTCTCTGTCTGTCTTTATTTCTTTATTTCCCTCTTTATTTACGTGTGTATGTCTTTTCCTATCTATTTTCTCTTTGTTTTCTTTCATTATTTACTTCTGTTTGTCTGTCTGTCATCTCTACTCATTCCTGCTTCTACTCCTCTCCCTCTCACTCCCGCACCTTCAGGACTCTTCCACCGCGCCATCATGCACTCGGGCACCGCATTGAACCCCTGGGCAGTCCGTCTGGATGACCCCAAGCGCGTGGCAGCAGGTGTGGGCCGCCAGCTGGAGTGCGCAGGTGTGGAGGTGGACGGTCAGCTGGACAGCGTGGCGCTCCTCAACTGTCTCCAGAACGTGCCTGCAAGCGACCTCGTGACGACATCTCAGCAAGGCGAGGTGGGTGTGGGTGGGTGTGGGTGTGAGGGTGGTGAAAATGGGTGTAGGTGTGGGTGGTTTGTTTGTCACCATAAGGGAGGGAGCTAAAAGGAGAGAAATAAAATCAGCATCGAAAAATGGACGCCGCACGCTGCTCTAAGTAGAGAAACAAGAACGAGAGGCCAGAGAGAGGCGTGTGGAGGTGTGGAGGTGACATGTTTCTCTGCGTTCTCCACCCTGCATTCCTAGTGGACACGTGTTTCTAGTAGACTATCCACATGTCCCAATCCCCATTTCCACATTCACTAAACTTCACTCCACTCCCAATCATCATTTCCACATTCCTTAAACACAAACTCCACACCACCCCCAATCCCCATTTCCACATTCCTTAAACTCCACTCCACTCCCAATCCCCATTTCTACATTCCTTAAACTCCACTCCACTCCCAATCTCCATTTCCACATTCCTTAAACTCCACTCCACTCCCAATCCCCATTTCCACATTCCTTAAACTCCACTCCACTCCCAATCCCCATTTCCACATTCCTTAAACACAAACTCCACACCACTCCCAATCCCCATTTCCACATTCCTTAAACTCCACTCCACTCCCAATCCCCATTTCTACATTCCTTAAACTCCACTCCACTCCCAATCCCCATTTCTACATTCCTTAAACTCCACTCCACTCCCAATCTCCATTTCCACATTCCTTAAACTCCAGTCCACTCCCAATCCCCATTCCTTACACAAACTCCACTCCACTCCCAATCCCCATTTCCACATTCCTTAAACTCCACTCCACTCCCAATCCCCATTTCCACATTCCTTAAACTCCACTCCACTCCCAATCCCCATTTCCACATTCCTTAAACACAAACTCCACTCCACTCCCAATCCCCATTTCCACATTCCTTAAACACAAACTCCACTCCACTCCCAATCCCCATTTCCACATTCCTTAAACACAAACTCCACTCCCAATCCCCATTTCCACATTCCTTAAACACAAACTCCACTCCACTCCCAATCCCCATTTCCACATTCCTTAAACACAAACTCCACTCCCAATCCCCATTTCCACATTCCTTAAACACAAACTCCACTCCACTCCCAATCCCCATTTCCACATTCCTTAAACACAAACTCCACACCACTCCCAATCCCCATTTCCACATTCCTTAAACACAAACTCCACTCCCAATCCCCATTTCCACATTCCTTAAACACAAACTCCACTCCACTCCCAATCCCCATTTCCACATTCCTTAAACACAAACTCCACTCCACTCCCAATCCCCATTTCCACATTCCTTAAACACAAACTCCACTCCACTCCCAATCCCCATTTCCACATTCCTTAAACACAAACTCCACTCCACTCCCAATCCCCATTTCCACATTCAAACACAAACTCCACACCCAATCCCCATTTCCACATTCCTTAAACACAAACTCCACTCCACTCCCAATCCCCATTTCCACATTCCTTAAACTCCACTCCACTCCCAATCCCCATTTCCACATTCCTTAAACTCCACTCCACTCCCAATCCCCATTTCCACATTCCTTAAACTCCACTCCACTCCCAATCCCCATTTCCACATTCCTTAAACTCCACTCCACTCCCAATCCCCATTTCCACATTCCTTAAACTCCACTCCACTCCCAATCCCCATTTCCACATTCCTTAAACACAAACTCCACTCCACTCCCAATCCCCATTTCCACATTCCTAAAACACAAACTCCACTCCACTCCCAATCCCCATTTCCACATTCCTTAAACTCCACTCCACTCCCAATCCCCATTTCCACATTCCTAAAACACAAACTCCACTCCACTCCCAATCCCCATTTCCACAAGCCATAAACTCCACTCCACTCCCAATCCCCATTTCCACATTCCTTAAACTCCACTCCACTCCCAATCCCCATTTCCACATTCCTTAAACTCCACTCCACTCCCAATCCCCATTTCCACATTCCTTAAACTCCACTCCACTCCCAATCCCCATTTCCACATTCCTTAAAAACTACTCTCAATCATCATTTCCACATTCCTTAAACACAAACTCCACTCCACTCCCAATCCCCATTTCCACATTCCTTAAACCCACTCCACTCCCAATCCCCATTTCCACATTCCTAAACTCCACTCCCAATCCCCATTTTCCACATTCTTTAAATTCCACTCCACTCCCAATCCCCATTTCCACATTCCTTAAACACAAACTCCACTCCACTCCCAATCCCCATTTCCACATTCCTTAAACTCCACTCCACTCTCAATCCCCATTTCCACATTCCTTAAACACAAACTCCACACCACTTCCAATCCCCATTTCCACATTCCTTAAACTCCACTCGACTCCCAATCCCCATTTCCACATTTCTTAAATACAAACTCCACTCCACTCTCAATCCCCATTTCCACATTCCTTAAACACAAACTCCACTCCACTCCTTTCCACTCCATACCAAACCACTCCACTGCTCTCTGCTACTCCTATCCAGTACTCCACTCCATTTCACTCCACTCCACTCCACTCCATTCCACCTCAAACAGCCGTGAAAGAGCTTATATTAATACATTCCCAAACTCTTAAATCTTATACTCCATCGATATGCGTATTTTCCAAACTACACTCACATTCCTACTCCCGCTTCCACTTACTTGAAACAAACTCCATTCCACTCCACTCTACTCCACTCATCTCCACTCCGTCTTACTCCACTCCTCTCCCCCACAGACTTGGAACAACTTCCCTCTCCACATGGTGCCGCGCGTGGACGGTGACTACCTGCCCGACCACCCCGCCAACCTGGTGCGGGAGGGGCGATACAACAAGGTGGACGTCATCTCGGGGGTGTGCCGGGACGAGGGGGCCTACATCGGGATGGGTAAGTGGGGGGGGGGGGGGAAAGAGGAGGGGTGGAGACGGAAGGGGAGGAGAGAAGAGGAGGTGAGGGGAGTAAGTGATGGGAAGAGGGGAAAAGGATAGGTGGGTGAAGAGAGGAATAAGACTGCTCTCTCTCCCCTCAGGCGCCCTCACAACGCCGGTGGGGGAGCAGCTGTTGTCAGAGTTCGAGAGGTTCGCCGCCTACTCGGTGGGTACGGACCAGGACGAGGAGCCCTACCTCCTGGCGCGAAGGATCTTTTTCCACTACCTGGGCGCCGGGAACCTCACCTTGACGCAGAGCAACATTGACCGCTGGATTGAGGTGAGGGTGTGAGCTGGGAAGGTGTGATGATGGGGGTAGTGGTAGGTTTTTTTTGTTGTTGTTGTTCTCTTTCCCATCCCTTCATTCATATAGCTCTTCCACTTTACACACTAACGGACATATTCTTAAACACTTCGGGACCCAGCCACACATATCTGACAAGGCTGTCGTAGGAGTTTTGGGCATTTCCAGGGGTGGTTTTATGACACTTTTGGTAGTCTGACCCCTCTTCTGCGCCATGAACCTAAAGAAACACTCATTAGAACCCGACTAATATCCATTTTGCCCTTTGGAAATAGGTGGTGTGGGAGGCGGAAGTGTCTGAGAGTTTATAAGACTCGTCACTCTCCACAGATTTCTTCGCTTTTCCTCACGACCTCAACGCGTCCACCCCGAGCTGTATCCTTCTCTCCCTGTTTCTGACCAATCCCTCTCTCCACAGATGTTCGGGGACGTATTCTTCAATATGCCTCACGACCTCGCCTCGCAGTTCCACGCCCGTGACGCTGATTACGGCCACGGAGTCTACATGTACCAGCTGGACCACCGCGGCCAGAACAGCTTCACGGAACAGGCGATAAGAACGAACATGACGATTGACTTCAAGTGTACGTGAACGCCACCTAACCTTTTTTTTTTTTTTTTTTACAACAAAGGAGACAGCTCAAGAGCACAAAAAAAGGAAACAATAATAAAAAAAAAAATCGCTACTCGCTGCTCCTACAAAAAAGAATCCAAAGAGGTTGCCGAAAGAGAGGTCAATTTCGGGAGGAGAGGTGTCCTGATACCCTCCTCTTGAAAGAGTTCAAGTCGTAGGCAGGAGGAAATACAGATGAAGGAAGATTGTTCCAGAGTTTACCAACGTGAGGGATGAAAGAGTGAAGATGCTGGTTAACTCTTGCATAAGGGGTTAGGACAGTATAGGGATGAGCATGAGTAGAAAGTCGTGTGCAGCGGGGCCGCGGGAGGGGGGAGGCATGCAGTTAGCAAGTTCAGAAGAGCAGTCAGCGTGAAAATAGCGATAGAAGATAGA
>NC_066527.1:16277510-16322510 GCF_024679095.1 Eriocheir sinensis
AAGGCCCGTGCGTGCGTATGAAAATTTAATGTAAAAACAAAATGCTGCACACAGCCACAGTCTGCAGGGCCGCGTCCGTGATGGCGCGAGGAGGTGCGACGCAGAATGATATTTACTCCAGCGCCTGTGCGAGTTTGGGGCACGTCCGGCCACCGGCGCCCCGGCACATTCGGCCGTTGTAGAGGCCCGGTGAGCGGGTGTGGCCGGCTTGACATGTAGACACTCCATAGTCAACAACGACGGAGACTCCAAGACCAAGACCAAGATCCAAGATATCTACCTTAAGGATGAGGCCAATAAATCCAATATTAACACAGCGTGGCGTCAGCCTGCAATGCCTTGCTATGAATGTCCCTCAGACGCGCCAGGCCACTTAGGGAGCGGAAAGCAGCTCTTAGTGGAGGCCAGAAATATTACTTCGTCAAGGCTGCGTGATGGATGAAAGAGAAAGAGGCGAAGCACAAGGAAGGAAAGGAGACAAGAGAGAGGGGGGGGAGGAGCAGACTTATATAATTAAACATCTTGAGAGGTCTGGAGGCAATCGGGTGTCTGGGTGATTAAGGTTGCATGAATTCGTACATAACTTTGCCTGGTTGATCGCGTTTTCTCTTCAATATTTACTGATGCTTTCTGTAAATGTCCAGAAGGTCTTAGTGCCGAGTTGGTAATAAAGATTGGGTTTGCATTATTATTATTATTATTATTATTATTATTATTATTATTATTATTATTATTATTATTATTATTATTATTATTATTATTATTATTATTATTATTATTATTATTATTATTATTATTATTATTGTTGTTGTTGTTGTTGTTGTTGTTGTTGTTGTTGTTGTTGTTGTTGTTGTTTTAGTTATTTGTTCTATTATTAGGGTGAAGCTTTTCATTATTTTTTTTCCGATATAGATATTTCTTCTTTTTCTTCTTTTCCTTTTTTTTCTTTCTTTCTTCTTCTTCTTCTTCTGCTTCTTCGTCTTCCTCTTCTTCTTCTTCTTCTTCTTCTTCTTCTTCCTCTGTCAGAAGGCAGTTATTAAGTGGTGCTGTCTTTCAAGTTTCACACACACACACACACACACACACACACACACACACACACAGACCCTACCCCCTACTCCCCACACACACACATATACTGCCCCTCTCTCTCCCCCTCCCTCCTCCCCTCAACCCCTCCCCCCCCTCCCCCCCCCCACACACACACACACCTCAATCGTTATCACTCTCTCCCTTGATGGTCACTTTCCTTCGGCCCTTCAGTCGCCGCGGACGCCACAATCAAACATTCTCTCCCCACATTCTTATAAACACTTCGGCGTCCAAGCTCACACGACCAGACAAGGCTTTCGTAGGAGTTTCGAGGGCATTTCCAGGGGTAGTTTAATGACCCTTCTGGTAGTCTGACCCTTCTTCTGTACCATAAACCTGAGAGGACACGCATTAAAACTCGGTTGGTGATTGGTGATGTAAGTTGATGAACCGTTTGAAATACCTACGTTTTTTTTGTCTTCTGCGATGAGTCCCGCGACGGTGACTCAGGTAATGGTGCCCGCGAGTCATCTGTACCGTGAACCTTAAAGAACACGCATCAGAACCCGTTTTTGGTCTCCTCTCCGGCCCTTGGAAGTAGGTTGACGTGAGAGGCGGATTGGTGAGGCACGTTTTGGGTATTCAAGTAAACGTGTGCGTGAGTCATTAGGTGAGTCACGTGTTGGGTTAGAAAGGTGAGTCAGTGAGTAAGTTGGTCCTCTGTGTGTTGATTATGTACTATTTCTATTTTCCTATTATACGTTTTTATGTTAGACTATTTTATTTGATCATTTTATCCCCATTTTCTTGTGCCTTTTATCGCCTTGTTTATCTTCGTATCTTCAGTCTTATGTATTTTTATTTTCCTATTATACGTTTTTATGTTAGACTATTTTATTTGATCATTTTATCCCCATTTTCTTGTTCCTTTTTATCGCCTTGTTTATTTTTGTATCTTTACTCTCTTCCTTCTTTCTTTCTGCGCTCATCTATCTATCTTTCTTTCCTTCTTTCTTTCCTTCTTTCTATCTATCTTTCTTTCCTTCTTTCTTTCCTTCTTTCTATCTTTTTTTCTTCCCTTATCTACTTATCTATCTGTCTTTCTTCCCTTCTATCCATCCTTTTTTTCTTTCTTTTTCTCGTTTTCTGTCTGTCTTTCTTCCTTCACTTATCCAGCTGTCTTCACTCTTTTCTCTTCTTTATGCATTTTCTTTATCTTTCTAACTTACGCATTTGCTTAACATTATTCTTCACTTATTTTCCTTTTTTTCTAACTTAACATTTTCCTTTCTTCTATTATTCCTAACTAAACATTTTCCTTTCTTCTTCTTTTTCTTCAAACTTAATATTTTCCTTTCTTCTCCTTTTTTTTTCCTGACTAAACATTTTCCATTCTTTCTCCTTTTCTTCTAAGTTAACATTTTCCTTTCTTCTCCTTTTTTCTAACTTAATATTTTCCTTTCTTTTCCTTTTTCTAACTTAACATTTTCCTTTCTTCTTCTTTTCCTAACTAAACATTTTCCTTTCTACTTCTTTTTCTAAGTTAACATTTTCCTTTCTTCTCCTTTTTTTTCCTGACTAAACATTTTCCATTCTTTCTCCTTTTCTTCTAACTTAACATTTTCATTTCTTCTCCTTTTCCTTACTTAACATTTTCCATTTCTTTTCCTTTTCCTAACTTGACATTTTCCTTTCTTTTCCTTTTCCTAACTTAACATTTTCCTTTCTCTTCCTTTTTTTCTAACTTAACATTTTCCTTTATTTTCCTTTTTTCCTAACTTAACATTTTCCTTTCTTTTCCTTTTTTTCTAACTTAACATTTTCCTTTCTTTTCCTTTTTTCCTAACTTAACATTTTCCTTTCTTTTCCTTTTTTCCTAACTTAACATTTTCCTTTCTTTTCCTTTTTTCCTAACTTGACATTTTCCTTTCTTTTCCTTCCTAACTTAACATTTTCCTTTCTCTTCCTTTTTTTCTAACTTAACATTTTCCTTTCTTTTCCTTTTTTTCTAACTTAACATTTTCCATTTCTTTTCCTTTTCCTAACATAACATTTTCCTTTCTTCTCCTTTTCCTTAATCAACATTTTCCATTTCTTTTCCTTTTCCTAACTTAACATTTTCCTTTCTTTTCCTTTTTTCTAACTTTATATTTTCTTTTTTTACCCTTTTTCTAACTTAACATTTTCCTTTCTTTTCCTTTTTTCTAACTTTATATTTTCTTTTTTTACCCTTTTTCTAACTTAACATTTTCCTTTCTTTTCCTTTTTTCTAACTTTATATTTTCCTTTTTTTCCCTTTTTCTAACTTAACATTTTTCAGTTCTTTTCCTTTTTTTCTAACTTACCATATTTCATTTCTTATCCTTTTCTTCTAACTTAACATTTCCCATTTCTTTTCCTTTTCCTAACTTAACATTTTCCATTTCTTTTCCTTTTCCTAACTTAACATTTTCCTTTCTTCTCCTTTTTTTCATCTGCATCTTTGCTTTGTTTTGTTTTTTTCTTTCTCTTCCCTTTCATTTGTTTTCTTTTTTCATGTTTCCTTTTCTGATTATTTTTATTTTTTTTATGTTTCTGTAAGTGTTTTGCATCTTCTTTCTTTTCTTAACATCTTTTATTTCATCTCCTTTTTTCTAATTTAACATTATCCTTCCTTTTTTTTCTAACTTAACATCTTTTATTTCATATCCATCTTCTAACTGAACATCTATTTTTTTCTTATTTTCCTATCTTAACATTTTTCATTTCTCCTCCTTTTTCTATCTTAACATCTTCTATTTCTTCTCCATCTTCTTACTAAACATCTATTTCTTCTTCTTTTTCAATCATTTATTCTACATATTCTAACTAAACATCTATTTCTTCTTTTTTATATCTTAACATCTTCCAATTTTTCTCCTTCTCCTAACTAAACATCCATTTCTACTCCTTTTTCAGACGCGCCATCAACACCTTCACCATCGACACCATCAACACCACCTTCGCCATGGGACTAAAGAGGAAGAAAACGGAATCAAAAACAACCTTATCCCTTCCCTATCTCCTCCTCCTCCTCTTCCACCTCGCCCTCACCATCCCTCCTGCTTCTACCACTACTACTGTTGCCCCCTCACTGCTACCTAGAGCCGTAACAACAGAAACAGCAACAGGAGGAACGGTGACGGTCTGGCCAGGGGTGACTCAGGCAATACTGGCGCGTGACACGACCTTTTCTTGTACCCTTATCTTGGTTCTCGACGCTGCCTCACCTGTTGCCTCGTCCCTCCCACAGGTAATTAATCACACCTGTATTATGCGAAGGAAGGTGATCAATGGTGTTTTGGGTGTTTAGTGAAAGGGGGAGTTTGAGGGGACGGGGTTCCTTAAGGGGGGGGTTTAGGGGAGGAGGAGGTTGTGATAAATAATTTGTTTTCTCGAAGGGTTTTTTTTTTTTTTATTACGTGAAGTGGCAAGGCCGTGATAGATTGGTTGTTTTTTGTTGTTTTGTTTGTTATTCATGTGCTTTTTCCTTATTTTTTATCTTGTTTTTTTTCTATTTTTCGTTCATTTTTCCTTTTTGTTTTGTTTTGTTTTGTTTGTAAGTGATTTGCATCTTCGCTTTCTTTTGTTTGTTTTTCTTTCTCTTCCCTTTCATTTTTTTCTTGTTTTTTCTTATTTTTATTATTTTTTTCATGTTTCTTTATTTAAGTGTTTTGCATTTTCTCTCTTTTCTTTATTTTTCTCTCTTCACTTTCGTCTCCTTTTCCTTTGTTCTTTATTTTTCTTCTTGTTTTCTCTTTATTTTATTATTTTTTCATGTTTCTTTCTGTAACTGTTTTGCATCTTCTTTCTTTTCTTTATTTCTCTCTCTTCACTTTCTTCTCCTTTTTCCTTTTTTTCTTTATTTTTCTTTTCTCTTTTTCATGTTTTTTTGCGTTCATGTTACAGCAGATTCATTTTTCTCTGCTCTTCTTCTTCTTCGCTCTTCTACTTTCCTCTTACACTTTCTTTCTTTTCTTTATTTCTCTCTCTTCAATTTCTTCTCTTTTTCCTTTTTTCTTTATTTTTCTTTTCTCTTTCATGTTTTTTTTTACGTTAATATTTTGCAGATTCATTTTTCTCTTCTTCTTCTTCTTCTTCTTCTTCTTCTTCGCTCTTCTACTTTCCTCTTACATTTTCTTTCTTTTCTTTATTTCTCTCTCTTCAATTTCTTCTCTTTTTCCTTTTTTCTTTATTTTTCTTTTCTCTTTCATGTTTTTTTTTACGTTAATATTTTGCAGATTCATTTTCTCTTCTTCTTCTTCTTCTTCTTCTTCTTCTTCTTCTTCTTCTTCGTTCTTCTGCTCTCCTCTTACATTTTTTTTTCTCTATGACGTGGGTTATTTTTTTTTAGGTCATGTACCAAAGAAAACAAGTGTCAGAATAGATCAATGGCGTGTGTGTGTGTGTGTGTGTGTGTGTGTGTGTGTGTGTGTGTGTGTGTGTTATTTAGCCACCACCTTGTTTTTTCTTCTTCTTTTTTCTTTTTTTTTCGTCGTTTTCATTCCTGTTATTCTCGGTGTTGTTGTTGTTGTTGTTGTTGTTGTTGTTGTTGTTGTTTCATTTCACCTGTATCACCTTCACCTAATATAATATGTAGTCTTTTTTATAATTAGTCTCTGTCTATCTTTATTTATCTATTTATTTATTTTCATATTAATGTGTTTCTCTTTCTCTCCTTCTTTCTTTCTGCGCTCATCTATCTAGCCTATTTTTTCTCTATCTTTCTTTCCTTCTTTCTTTCTGTCTTTTTATCTTTTTTCTTCCCTTATCTATCTGTCTTTCCCTATCTATCTGTCTTTCTTCCTTTCTATTCATCCTTTTTACTTTCTTTCTTCCTTCACTTAACTAACTGTCGCTTTCTTCCTTCCTTCTATCCCTTCTTCTTTTTTTTTTCCTTTCTCTCTTCCTCTATATATCTTCATTTATTTATTTCTCTATATATCTCCGTCTCTCATTCATTCTCCTTTCTTTCGTTCCCCCACCTTCTGTCCTTGCTCCTCTTTATTTTCCTTATTGTTCTTCTTTTTCTTTTCCTTATTGTTCTTCTTTTTCTTTTCCTTATTGTTCTTCTTTTTCTTTTCCTTATTGTTCTTCTTTTTCTTTTCCTTATTGTTCTTCTTTTTCTTTTCCTTATTGTTCTTCTTTTTCTTTTCCTTATTGTTCTTCTTTTTCTTTTCCTTATTGTTCTTCTTTTTCTTTTCCTTATTGTTCTTCTTTTTTTCTTCGTCCAGTCGCTAGAGGCTTCAACACACGGGGCGGCGGTGGTGATGGTGGTGGACAAGGAGGAGAGCAACTTAACGGACTCACTCACTCACCTGCTCCCCTTGGCACGCCAGGTGAGTACTACGCGTTGATTACCATACCTGAAACCCAACAGTGCTAATTATCGCACTCAGCCTCTAATATTTATCCATTTTCGACCCAAAAACTGTCACCTGGGTCCCAATAACGAGATTAATATGCAGTTATCGTTAAAATAGTTAATTACTGATGTTTCTTGGCAATAGTTACGCGTCAGAATTTCAGAAAACACTATGATCTGAGTACGATAATCTGGCAACGGTGCTGAGACCTTACCTGTCTACCTGTGTTCTCTCTTACGTGCAGGTGTCGCGTCTTTCCGGCTCCCTCTGTGCCAAGCGAACCCATTTTCCTCTTTTAGGATTGTCTTTACTTCAGAGGTGAGGTCCAGGCTTTGTGTAATTAAACCAAATTGTCGAGTCCGTTTTGACGTTGGCTCCCGCGGGTCCATTTCTCCCCTCTGCTTTGCCACACAGTCACAACACCTATTTTTTCCTCTCGTATGTTACCTACAGCTTACATATGAGAGGAAGAGATAGGTGTTGGGACAGTGTGGCAGAGCAGAGGGGAGGAAAGGACCCGCGGGAGCCTACGCCAGACCGGCCGCGACATATTTGGAAGACTATAGTTCCCTCTCTCTATGCCAAACGAACCCATTTGCCTCGTGTAGGGCTGACTCTACTTAATTGGTGAGGTCACGCTTTCCTTTTCCTTCTGTGCCAAGCGAACTCATTTTCCTCTTTTTTTTACGGTAAAGGAAGCAGCTCATGGGGAAAAAAAAGTAAGGACAAAAAAACTCGCTGCTCCTATGCAAGAGAGTAGTAAGGAGTGGCCAAACGAGAGGTCAATTTCGGGTGCAGAGGTGTCTCGATACCCTCCTCTTGAAAGGGATCAAGTCGTGTATAGGCATGGAGGAAACACAGACGAAGGAAATAAGGCTGCTCCAGAGTTTGCCAGTGAAGGAAATGAAAGAATGAAGATGCTAGTTAACTCTTGCACAAGGGATTTGGACAGTACAGGGATGAGCTTGTGCGGCTGTCTACACATCACCACACGCTCACCAGGTTCGGCTACGGTCCTGGTGTACGCGAAGACGAAGTTTCAGAATTTACCAGTGAAGGGGATGAAAGAATGAAGATGCTGGTTAACTCTTGCATAAGGGATACGGACAGTAAAGGGATGAGCTTGTATGGCTGTCTACACTTCACCACACACTCCCCAGGTTCGGCTAAGGTCCTGGTGTACGCGTGTCGTCGTGGTGAGCTCCGACGTCGCCTTCCTCGCCGCCTTCGCCAGCTGGTCTCTCCGTAGTCGCCTTCTCGTGTGGGCGGCGCGGCTGGTGGTGCTGACGAGCCTGCCGCCGCCCCTCCTCCTCGCCCTCCTCCCCTCCAGCTGGACCTTCGCCTGGATGAACGCTGTGTTTGTCAATGTGCAGGATGCGACAGCTGGGGCGAGGTGAGAGGAAGGGATTGTTGTTGGTGTTGTCAGTGGTGGTGGTAGTGGTGGTGGTGGTGTTGTCAGTGGTGGTGGTGGTTGTGGTGGTGGTTGTGGTTGTTTTTCCTCTTTCTAGGTTTTTTTTCTTCGTTTTTTTCTTCGGTTTTTCCATTTTTTATTCTTTTCTTTTTATATCAAGTCCTTTTGGTTGTTGAGTTTTTTTCTTTCTTGTTCTTGTTCTTCGTTTTTTTTTTTTTCCTTTTTATCTTTTCTTTCTTTTTCATTCTTTTACTTTTTTTTCCTTGCTCTTCTTTCTTTTCCTTTTTGTTCCTCTTTTTTCTTCTTCTTTTCATTCTTCTTCCTCTTCTTATTTCTTCTTATTTTTATCATATTAGTAGTGTAAGTAGAAGTAATAGTAGTAGTAGTAGTATTAGTTACAAAGCGTCACCTCACAACTGACCCTTTTTCTCCTCCATTTCTATTGTTTATTCTTTATTTATTTATTTTATTTATTATTATTTTTCTCCTGCAGGTGTGACGTGTACGCCTTCCTGCCCTTCAGCCCGGCAGGAGCGAGGGTGGCGCGGGTTGCCTCCTGGACCAAGCGCGGCGGCCTCGTCCAGCGCTCCCACCTGCCGCTCTTCCCTGACAAGTATTCCAGGTGTGTGTGTGTGTGTGTGTGTGTGTGTGTGTGTCCGTTTTTGTGTGTTTGTCTGTCCGTTTTTGTGTGTCTGTCTGTCTATCAATGCCTTATCCCACTTCCCATTGCAAGATTCAACACTTCCTCACTTTTCACGGCGCCGAAATCAACGTGACAGCTTGCCCTTCCCTTTCTTTACTATCCATCTGTCTGTCTACTATCAATACCTTATCCCACTTCCCAATGCAAGTTTCAACACTCCCTCAGCTTCCAATGCCTTTCCCACTTCCCGTTGCAAGCACCAACACTCCCTCAGCTTCCACGGCGCCGAAATCAACGTGACAGCCCGTCCTTCCCTTCCTTTCTTTCCTGTCTAACTGTCTGTCTATCTATCAACGCCGTATCCCACTTCCCATTGCAAGCACCAACACTCCCTCAGCTTCCACGGGGCCGAGATCAACGTGACAGCCCGCAAGTACCTGCCGTTCTGGGGGGAGGAGGAGGTAGAGGGCGCCACCGACCCCGCCGCCAAGCAATTCTACGGGCCGGACTACCATCAGCTGAAGGCCGTCGCTCAGGCCCTCAACTTTACCTTCCGTGTGGTGCCTGCAGAGTCCTGGGAAATGGTGAGGTTGGGGAGGTGGGATGGGGAGGGGGGGAGGGGGGTCCGTGGGTGTGGGTATGGTTGAGTGTATGTGTGAAATGGTTATGTATCCTTCTGTATGTATGTTTATGTGTTTTTTTGTGTATGTTTTCATGTTCTTGTGAATGATTGTGTATGGTGGGTTTTTTTTTTTTTTTTTTTTTACATTAGAGGCGTCAGTTCAAGGACATATAAAAAAGAAAACGAATGTGAAAAAAAAAGCCCGCTACTCACTGCTCCTAAAAAGTGTGTGTGTGTGTGTGTGTGTGTGTGTGTGTGTGTGTGTGTGTGGGCTTTGGCTACTGAAATTTTCCCTTTTATTATTTCATACTTTCTCACACCTGTATTAGAATCTCCTGTACACTTTAATTAATCACATATTTTTAGACATACATGTGGAGGATATAGTAGAATCAATGGTTTCTGTTTATTTATTTGATTTTTTTATAGTTTTTTTTTCCCTTTTACTTTCTTTATACACTCCTACACACACCTTTTAAGAACCACCCATAGCTACACCTTAATTAATCCCGTATTCTACCTGTACAAGAATGAAGGGTGTCTCATTGTGGGTATTGGCTATCTAAACTTTCCCCTTTACTTTCTTACCCTCTCACACACACCTTTTTAAGAACTATCTGTACACTTTTAACCAAGCACCTTATTCTTGGGCCTACAGGTGAAGGCTCTCGTAGAATCAAGTGTCTGTTTGTAGTCTTTCTCTCTTACTTTCTCTATACATTCTCGCGCACTTGCTTTCTTTCTACTTTCTCGTACATCTGTATTAGAACCACCTGCACGCATTAACCACTCACCTTATTCTTGGGCCTACAGGTGGAAGATTTCGTGGAGTCAAGTGTGTGTCTCCTCGTGGGTATTGGCTATTCAAACTTTCCCCTTTATTTCTCTAATTTTTACTTCCTCACACCTATATATAAAAGAATCACAACCTGTACTACACCTTTCCTTAACCCCATATTCCTGCTCAGGTGGAAGATCTCGTGGAGTCAAGGGTGTGTCTGCTCGTGGGTGTTGGCTACATTGTCTTGAGCACACGGCTGAAACGCCACGACTACACCATCACCTTTCTGCTGGACGGGAACACCTTCGTCATGGCGCGGCCCTCCTTCAAGAGTGACTGGCTGGCTGTGTTCCGTCCTCTCTCGATGCATTTGTGGGCCGGGGTGTTGGGCTCGCTGCTGCTGGTATCGGTGGTGTTGTGGGTGGTGAGTTATGGGGTGGTGGGTGGGGTGTTGGGGTGTCTTACTGGAGGGAGTGTTGGAGGGGGTGTTGGTGAGTGTTGGAGTGTGTAATGTATTGAGTTCGTGTGTGTGTGTGTGTGTGTGTGTGTGTGTGTGTTCATTCCAATCCATGTCTTCGTGTTCTTCAGCTTCTTGGGAAAAGGACGAAGCAGATGACCTCGAGAACTGGAAGACAAAAGAGAGAAGAACTAGGAAGTGGAAGAAGATACATAGAAAGAGGAAGAGAAGAAGGAGAAAGAGATGGAAGAGAGGAAGAACTAGAAGATGAAAGAAGAACCATAGAAAGACAAGAAGAAGCAGAAGCAGAAGAAGAAAACGAAGCTGGAAAACGAGACCACGGAAGAAAAACAAACACGAAACCACCAAAACAAAACCAAACAACGAAACCACCAAGAACACAACCACAACAACCAACCAAAAGGAACCACACAACCATCAGCTTCGGCGGCACACTCCACACGCTGACGGGGCTGCTGGTGGGTCAAGGGTTTCCACAGCGACTCACAGCCACGTCATCGAGTCGGCTGGTGGTTGCGACTTGGCTCATCTTCGCCTACGTGGTGGTGTCGGTCTACAACGGGAACCTGACGGCGACGCTGACGGTCCCCGCGTACCCTCCGAGACCCGAGACCCTCTCTGAGCTGGTGGCAGTGACGCAGAGGTGAGGGGAGAGGGGAGAAGGGGAGAGAGATTGAGGAGGGTATAGGCAAAGAGAGGGAGAGAAAAGGGAAAATGGGAAGGGAGGGAAAGGGAGGTAGGAGGAAGAGAGATAGAAAGGATGAAGGGGAGAGAGAGATGAAAAGGGAGAAAGGGGAGAGAAGGGGAGATAAAGAAGGGGGAATGAGGAGAGAAAGAGGAGGGGGGAGGGAGAGGGAAAGGGGATGGGAGAAGAGAGAGAGAGAGAGAGAGAGGAGAGAGAGAGAGAGAGAGAGAGAGAGAGAGAGAGAGAGAGAGAGAGAGAGAGAGAGAGAGAGAGAGAGAGAGAGAGAGAGAGAGAGAGATTAGGGGAGAGAGAAGGAGAGATAAACAGTGATTAAGTCATTCTTCATTTTTCTTCTCTTCTTCTTCCTCTTCCTCCTCCTCCTACTACTACTACTACTACTACTGCTACAGGTTAACGATGAAGAGCTACCTGACGGGGCTTTGTGAGGTGCTCCTGAAGTCGTCGAGTCCCATTCAGAACGCCGTGGCCCAGAAGATGGTCGTTGTGTCGTCCACGGAGGAGAGAGAGAGAGAGAGAGAGAGAGAGAGAGAGAGAGAGAGAGAGAGAGAGAGAGAGAGAGAGGAGGAGGAGGAGGGGGAGGAGGAGGAGGAGGAAAGGAGAGGGAGGTTTAGGTAGTCAGGAAAGAAGGAAAGATGAAAGGAAGAAGAGGGAGGAAGGGAGGGAGATAGTGAAGGATAAAATACACATTATGATAGAGAAGGAAGAGATGATGAAGGGAAGGAAAGGAGGAGGAGGAGGAGGAGGAGGAGGAAATTTATTGAATTATGAAGAGAGGGATTAGAGGGAAGGAGAGAGAGAGAGAGAATTGGGGGACGAAGTTTTGAGAATATGACCCTATGACCTAAAACCAGAGCCGTTAAACAGAAGACCTCGACCAACTTCATCATCCCCGGCACCTCACTCATCTCGCAGGGAGGCTTACGTGGACAACAACAGCTTCCTCCGCTACACCATCGCCGAGCGGTTCACGCGGGCGGACGGAACCAGCGATCTGTACCTGGTTCGCGAGAGGGTGTTTCCGAGTTACCTGGGCCTGTTGGTGCCTCACGACGCGCCCTACACGAGAAACCTTGACCTTTGGCTGCAGGCGATCGTAGAGGTGGGTGTAGGAGAAGGGGGAATGATGGTTGAAGCAGTAGTAGTAGTAGTAGTGGTGGTGGTAGTAGTAGTAGTAGTAGTAGTAGTAGTAGTAGTAGAAGTTGTAGTAGTAGTTGTAGTTGTAGTAGTTTGATAGTTAGTGTAGGAGGGTACCAGGACACCTCTCTCCCGAAATTGACCCCTCTTTCGGCCACCTCTTTGGATTCTCTTTAGGAGCAGCGAGTAGCGGGCTTTTTTTTATTATTGTTTCCTTTTTTGTGCCCTTGAGCTGTCTCCTTTGTTGTAAAAAAAAAAAAAGTAGTCAGACTCGCTTTTATCACCCTCCCCAGAGCGGTCTTTACATCAAGTGGACAGATGACGTGGTCCGCCAAATCCGCGTCCAGAGCCAGCAGCGGCGGAGGAAGGACGCGGCCGAGCAGGAGGAGGAAGCAGGAGGAGAAGCAGGAGCAGGAGGGAGCAGGGAGGATGTGTCGGAGGGGAGCACTGTGGCCTTGAACCCCACGCATTTGCAAGGAGCGTTCGCCGTCCTCTTCTGCGGGGTCACTCTCGCGCTGATCGCTTTTGTACTTGAAGTCACGTCAAAATCAGTCAAGTTCTTTGATTAATTGGCTACACACACACACACACACACACACACACACAGAGACAATATAAAATTAGTCAAGTTCTTTGATTAATAGGCTATACAGTAACACACACACACACACACACACACAGAGACAATATAAAATTAGTCAAGTTCTTTGATTAACTGGCTACACACACACACACACACACACACACACACACACACACAGAGAGAGACAATATAAAATTAGTCAAGTTCTTTGATTAATAGGCTATACAGTAACACACACACACACACACACTATAAAAACACCCGATCTGAAAACAAACACGATTCTACAATTATATTTACTCACAAAAGTCATATAATCTCACCCGCCAATCAATATTCTAAAACTACAATAAAAAGATAACTACCACTTTAACTAATTGAAACTACTGTACTAACTATCTACTACTACTACTACTACGACTACTACTACACCAGCGAAGTTCAGGTTACCATCGGACTAGGCTACCGTTTTTAGGCTACATTGGCAACACTTGTAAGGTTTTATTGATAGGCTGCTTGTTGTTAAGGTTACTCCACTGTACTTCTCGTAATTATAGGCTACTCTTTTATGGGCTACACCAGAAGAAATTTTAAGTATAGCCCTACGATTTTTTTCCTTTTAATATATTGTGATCTTTAGTCTCGAGCAAGTTCAACATCGATTCCACTCCATTTGCCATTATGTCTAAGTATTTGTATCTGGCATGACTATTTAACTGCAGAATTCTCACATAACAACAATAACCGTTAGAAGAATAGAAATGAGTGAATAAATAATTGTAACTGGTCTCGAACTTTGATCCGAATCCCCCGTGTCCCGAGATACTGCTTCGAACTGGGGGTAGGGAGGGAGGGAGGGAGAGGCGTTCAGTCATTCAGTCAGTTCATCAGTTCATTTCTTCCTTAGACGCCGACTGGGTAAGTATAATGTGTGTGTGTGTGTGTGTGTGTGTGTGTGTTCCTTCATTATTTCTTCCTTTCCTTTATTTTGCTTTCATTTCTCGTCATTCTCTTTCCCGTATTTGATCATTTACTCGTATTTAAAGTTTTGTAACATTTTAACTTCATTTGGTAAAGTATTTTTGTTAGTCATTTGTGTGTCTGGGGAGGGGAATTGTGTGCGCGCGTGTGTGTGTGTGTGCGCGCGCGTGTGTGTGTGTGTGTGTGTGTGTGTGTGTGTGTGATTTTAAAGTCCCATATCCTTTCCGTACAGCGTAAATACCGTATTGGATCATTTAAAGTCCTATATAGTGTTTCGATTGATGAATTAAGTATTGCAATCGTCAGTCATTCGTGTGTATAATTTCATAAGTAGTTTGATAAGTAGTTTTAAGTGTCTTTAAAGTGCTCGTTGAGGTAGTGTTCGCGTCGCTATTGTGTGGAGACGTGATTGTGGATTAAAGTAATAACGAACGTAAATACTGAAGGGTACCATTTTAAGAACACTTGGGCTAGTCAATAGTTGTTATTCCTTGACTACCCAAAGATATAATGAGACTACAAGCAACCAGACGCCATACACTCCGTAGTTCCTGAAGTTGGGTTGTTCACCAAATTTTCTTACCCGCCCGTAAATACGTCTAACCCCCATTTAAAGCATTCAGTTGTTAGCCTCAGTTTTCACCTGCCCAGTTTGTGAGCCAGTTCTTGCATATCATTTCCCTGAACTTTAAATTTTTCTAACTTGTACCCGTTGCTGCGTGTTCTTTAATCAGCTTTTAATATAAGTACTTCATCTAAAATCTTGCTAATCCCTATGTCCATTAGCTAATATAAATCTACGCAGTCTCAAGTTTTTCCAACACTTGATTAGACACGAGGGAGAAAATGAAGTGCTTGTTAAATGATTATTTTTAGGAGTCTTGTTATTAAGTCTGTTTAACAAGTAACTGTCATATTGGGCTAAACGAGCAAAGAGATCATGATAATACGTACTTAACTATTCTCGTGATTGGTGTGTTGTTGAGAGAGAGAGATAGAGAGATAATTTTGTGGTTACGTCGTAGAATAGAGCGTTCTTTTATTTTATTTCAATGAGTGATTCTTTTCTGATTGTATTTTTCTTTTTTCCAAGACGGTGACGAGGGAACATCTACAGCATCAGAACACACACACACACACACACACACACACACACACCTAAGGAGATTGCTGGAGGAGAAAGAAAAGATTTTGATAATGGGAGATTTTAATTGTAAGGAAGTGCCATGGGAAAATAGGTCAATGGAAGGAAGTGAAGCTTCATGGGGGAACAAGGTTTTGGAATTGGTTATAGATAACGTCCTCACACAGTGGGTGGAGGAAAATACAAGATTCAGAGGAAATGAAGAGCCATCTAGATTGGACTTGATAATCACCAGGGAGCCGGATATTATAGAGGAGATGAACTATGAGAGCCCTATAGGGAAGAGCGATCATGTCTTTATCGAATACATATTACGAGAAGGTAAAAAAAATCAGGAATAAGAACTACAGGAAAGAATGGTTGAACTTTAATAAGGCAAATTTTGAACAACTTAGGGAGCATTTTGAGGCTGACAATGTGGAAGAAAAATGGGCTATCTTTCTACGGATTTACAATGAAGGAGTGGAAAAGTGGGTACCAAGGATGAAAGTTGGCCAGAAATCAAGAGAAGAGTGGTACAATAGAAAGTGTGTAGAAGCCAAGCAGGATAAGAAGGCATGGAATAAATGGAGAAAAAATAGGATGATAGATCAATGGAATGAGTACAAAAGGAAAAGGAATGCTTATGTTAAAATAAGAAGAGGAAAAAAGGAATTTTGAGAAAAACATTGTGGATAAGTGCAAAGACCAGCCAAAACTGTTTTATAAGTTCATAAATGGAAAACTGAAAAATAGATATAAGATCCAGGAAGTTAAAGTTAATGGTGAAACTTTTGATAGTATAAGTGAAATAGTAGAAGTGATGGATAATTGTTTCCAAACAGTGTTCACGAGGGAGAGTGAGTTTGAAGGTGTAGATGCAGTGTCGGAGGATAGAGTTGGACTGGAAAGGACACAAACATCAACAGATAAAGTTAGAAAATTATTGGAAGAACTGGATGCGAGGAAATCAGCAGGACCGGATGGTATATCAAATTGGGTGCTAAAAGAGTGTAACCAACAAATAGCTGGAAAGTTGAGCAATTTGATTAATGTCTCACCATCGCAAGGGAAGGTACCAATGGACTGGAAGAGGGCTAACATCGTCCCAATATATAAAGGAGGAAGTAAAGAAGATCCGTTGAACTATAGGCCAGTGTCATTAACAAGTGTAGTAGCAAAGATGTGAGAAAATTATAAAAAACGGATGGGTGGAATATTTAGAAAGCAAAAGTATATTAACAAATAGTCAATTCGGATTCAGAGGAGGGCGATCTTGTGTAACTAATCTGATAAGCTTCTTTTCAAGAGTGATATAATACAGGAGAGGGACGGTTGGGAGGATTGTGTGTAGCTGGACTTAAAGAAAGCATTTGATAAAGTGCCCCACAAAAGAGTAATATGGAAACAATCATGTTGGAGGGCTGGGAGGTTCAATGTTGGATAGGATTATAGACTTTTTAACGAAGAGAGAAATGAGAACAGTAATCAGGAACAAATCAAGCTGAATGAAAGTGACCAGCGGAGTCCCCCAAGGATTGGTGTTGGCTCCGATTATGTTTGTAATATATATTAATGACATGACAGAAGGGGTGACAAGCTATATGAATATGTTTGCTGATGCTAAAATAATGAGGAGGGTGGCTATTGCTTGACACACAAAAAAATATAGCTTCCCGCAAAGAAACAGAGGATTGAAACAGACCAAGTGAGGATGTAGTATTGGTGAAGAGTGTGCACAACTTTAAGGAAAAACTGGATAAGAACAGATATGGAGACGGGACCACACGAGCGTAACCCCAGGCCCTGTAAAAGTATAACTAGGTAAATACACACACACACACACACACACACACACACATGTACCAGAGGGTGAGAGGGAAGGAGGAAGGCACCACACAGGTAAAGAAAGGTGAACTGAGTCGGGGCTGGAAGGAAGGTAAGCTACTCAAGTGGGTAGTTCAGAAAAAAAATACCAATAGAGGAAATGGAGTTAAGAGGAAAAAAGATATCTGGTACAGGATAGATTAACATAAGAAATGGATCAGATTAGGAGAGATTATGTTGATGGAATTGACTAGAGGCAGGAAGACCCTTGTAGAGGAGAGGCAGGAGACACTAGTAGAAGGAGAGGCATGCAGGAAGACTATTAGAAGAGGCATAAGACACTAGTAGGAGAGGCATGCAGGAAGTCACAAGTAGAAGGAGAGGCAGGAGACACTACTAGGAGGAGGCAAGAAAGTGACAGATTATGGAGTAGAGAAAGGAGAGGAAGTGACATCCTATAGTGAAGAGGAAAGGAAGTCTGAGTCTGAGAGCACAGTGAGATGATGGGGTGAAGTGGTCCAGCTGGAAAGAGAAAAAGTGTAGAATAGAACTAAGAATGACCTGGGGGAAGTAGTAACAAGAAGAATGGTTAAATTTGTAGGAAAGCCAGGCAGTGCAGAATCTAGTCTTCTAAATAGGAACTGTTTATAGAGATGTCATTCTATAGTCCTCAGTCTTGGCTTGATAAAAATTTGAAGGAAAGTCAGGAAGTGCAGAATCTCAAGTCTTCTGTATAGGAACAGTGTGGGAGCAGTGAGTAGCAGGCTTTTTTTTTTTCTTTTTTTTTTTTGTGCCCTTGAGCAGTCTCCTTTGTTGTAAAAAGAAAAAAAGTCATTCTATAATTCTCTGTCTTGGCTTGATAAAAATTTGAAGGAAAGTCAGGAAGTGCAGAATCTAGAGTCTTCTATATAGGAACAGTTTGAGATGTCATTCTGTAATCCTCAGTCTTGCTTAATGCAGAAATATGAAACTTCTCTAAAGGGTGATGTGGCAGGTACTGATGCAAGGCTTTATTTCAGGCTCCGGGATGACACTGCCTTGACCTCTGCTGCCCCATTCACCTCCCTGCTGGATCCTGCCCGTTGACCTTTACTGCCAGCCACAGCACCGCCACACTCCTACAGTTGCTCCCCATCTCGACCTCCTCCTCACATCCTCCCTGCTGTGCTGCCTCCCCGCTGCCTCCACCACCAACACCACGCTCCTGCAATTGCTTCCCTATCTCCACTTCCGCCTCCTCGACAGTCCGTATCTGCAGTGTCCCGTCCCGTCCCTCACTGTCAGACTCCTTGGCTGGTTGCGGCGCCGGTGAATGAGCAGCTTGAGCATCTAAGAGTTCGAAGGACTCCCAAACTTTGATTTGATTTTTTTTTTTTTTTTTTTTAATACACTTTTTGGTGAAGTTCATGGCTACTTTATCTCCGGAGACTCTTCGAGGCAAAATTGTTGTAAATAAAGGCAATAAAATTAAACTTTTGATTCTCATGGCTTTATTCTATCAAACACCTGCAATAGGAGGACAAACCCTTAACTCGTATTCATATATGTTGTCCCTCAAACCATGGATGTGAAGAGGCCAGTGCAAGGGGGGGCATCATAGTCCACCCTCCCTGCTTTATTCTAACAAACACCTGTAATAGGAGGACAAACCCTTAACTTGTATTCATATACGTTGTCCCTCAAACCATGGATGTGAAGAGACCAGCAGCCAGTGCAAGGGGGGGCCATCATAGTCCACCCTCCCTGCAAAGTAAGGCAGCATGCAGGATGTTTGGTGACTCCATCCCCTGACATGCCACCCTGGGTTCAGAGAGCATTCATTCACATTTCTTTGCCTAGCTCAACTGTTACACAAGATAGGTAAGTTTTGATGACATAACTGGAGTGAGCTGTGATTGCATAACTAAAGGGGCTGTTACACTGGGCAAATTTTCCGTGGATCTTCAGTCAAACCATGATTTCCGCGGGCGTGGTTCTCGTATTTCTGTGGTTTTCTGATGTGTCCACGATCTTCCAAAGCAATGGTAGGTTTCACCGAAGGACAACGGTATTACTCAGCAGCAGCAATAACAAGAAACAAATGAGAACCACACCAGCAGAAATCATGGTTTGACTGAAGATCCACAGAAAATTTGCCCAGTGTAATAGCCCCTTAACAAGATTTTCAAAACAAAAGGAGAAATAATCATGGTGAGTAGAAGTCTGAAAATAATGTTTAAACCACCTTTTACAAATATTTCCTTGTCTCCTCTTATATCACACTAAGAGGAGACTAGGAAAGGTCTGTGAAAGGTGGTACAAACATTCTTCTACTCACCATAGTTATTTATCCTATTGCTTTGAAAATAGTGTTAGTTGTACACTCACAGTTCACTCTAACATCAACAAAACTTACCATCTTCTGTAACACTTGAGCTACGACAAAAAATGTGGATGCTTTCTGAACCTAAGCAAGTGTGTCAAGCAATCAGCAGCGCCCTTACCTACTGGGCCATGGAGCCAATTTGAGTGAATGGACTACAATGGCCTTAGCCTGGACCTTGAACCCCATGGATGCAGACCTACAAGAAGACATCACCAAGCTACAGAAGTGGAGCAAAAAGTGGCTGCTACAATTCAATGAAGAAAAATGTAGTCATGCACCTTGGGAGGGGAAATCCAGCATACCAATACCACATGGGGAACACTCCACTATCCACCACAGAAGAAGAGAAAGACATGGGAGTATACGTTAAAAGACTACCAGTGGAGGCAAAATCCGTGCCAATCGCAGCGGACGGGTTATTTCCAGTCCTTGATTTCCCTCATTTTGTATAGTCCTGTACCTCTTACTTTTCCTTCCCCCTCTCCCACTCCTTCCGTTACCTCTAAACTTTTCCTTCCCACCCCTTCCATCACCTCTAAACTTTTCCTTTCCCTCCTTCCCACCCCTTCCATTACCTCTAAACTTTTCCTTCCCCTCCTTCCCACCCCTTCCATCACCTCTAAACTTTTCCTTTCCCTCCTTCCCACCCCTTCCATTACCTCTAAACTTTTCCTTCCCCTCCTTCCCACCCCTTCCATCACCTCTAAACTTTTCCTTTCCCTCCTTCCCACTCCTTCCATCACCTCTGACTATCAACACAACATTCCTTCTCTTTACATTACTGTGCTGCTTCCCATCCAACACCTAGCAACACGTCTTTGCTGCCTTGCTCTGGGATGTCATTACCACAATACAGCCTGGCGCAACACAACGCCTGGGTGAGTGAAAGGGGAGCCAACAGTTGCCCATATACCAGGACAGCAGCCTTGGGGAGATAGACGGGATGCCCAGGAGCCTGCCAGCATTAAGTTTTATCTGCTGCAGGGGATGTTAAGAACCACTGTATTGCATGAAACATTAGACATTTGAAGATGAAGAGGAATAAGGAAGAGACAATTTTTTTCTCGTTTGCACTGGGAAAGACAGACTAGGCTACACCCCAGGAAGAACAAGATACAAGTTGCAAGGAAGGTGTGTGAATAAGAAGAAGGGAGGAACGAGAGGAGGAGGACCTACGAAGCGATACAGAACGTTACAGGTCAAAAGAAGAAAGAAAAATCAACCCTCAGTACACCATAAACAAGGTCACTTTTCCCTTGCAACTTGTTCCTGTTCCTCCTGCGATGTGTAGCCTGGCCTGCCTTTCCCAGTGCAAACTAGAAAAGACTGGCTGTCCCTTATGCCTCTTCTCCTTCAAACACCTCAAATATCCCAGCTCTGGGCAGCAAAAACCATACAACACTAATCCACAGACTTCAAAGGGCAATGGTCTACATTCTTAACCCTTTCCATCCGTGACGCAGACGTCGGCATCACAGTATGGAAAAGGTCAAGAGGAAATGGAAGAGGATTAATCTTCTAAACCTCTCAATCCTCCTCTTAAACCTCTTCCATTTCCTTTTAAGAGGATTAAGAGGAAGTGGAAGAGGATTAAGAGGTTTAGAAGAGGACTAACGGTGACGCCGTTGGACTGAAGGGGTTAAAACGTCTCAGGCTCCCATTATGACTATTCATTAAGGCTACGGGGAAGATTAACCGGGTTTTCAAAGGTGCGTTTCCCATTCAAGATGTAAAAGTCATGTACAAATATCACTAGCATCACAAAACAGTCCATGAAAAGCCCAGGAACTTCTACGAGAGGGTCTTCGAATAGGCAAACTGAAGTGCCAATACGTTTAAAAATATGGGCTTTAGTCATGTGAAGAGAGGAAATATTATGTTGGCATCCAGAATCAGGGAAAGACTGGGAGGTAAGGAAAGGACAAGTAACAGCCACAGACCTTACACAACAAGTGGAATCAAGGGCTGTAAGGGCCAAGGACTAAGGCTACTAAGAGCACACCCTCACACTGGCCTCCTGCCCCAGCTGCCAAAGGTCCACAGGTCTTCATCAGGCAAGGTACTGGGGGGTCAGAAGGAAGGTGCAGGACAACACTCCCAAGGCCGTGCGGATCAGTCTTGCCGGGTGTCTTGTTCCTTGCCTCCACAGCCTTTCTGCCGGACTGACCTGCAAAGACATGAGGATTTGTGGAGCACTGAGAACATCCATGAATGCCAGAAAGCATCCATAAGTCAAAGATAGATAGACAGTAGTAACAGTGGTAGTTGTTGAGGCAGCAATGGTTGCTGAAGTGATGGTTGTTGTGGTAGCAGCTGTTGCCTTGTTTTTTTTTTGTGTCCTCTGTCCTAGGCAATTCTTCCTCTTTCATCTCCTCCGTTTCTTCATTATTTTCTTCTGCCTTGTTTTCTCAGACCTGTAAGAAGATAGAAGTAGTATGAAGATGAAGGGGTAGATAAGGTGTCTGCTTATCTCTAAGGGAACCACTACAAGCTCCATTAACAGGGAATTAAATACTGTATTCAAGGTTGTTTGATTTAAATCACTGATCTAAATAGATTTAAATATTTTTTTTTAAATAATTTATTTAAATCAAGATTTAAGATATAATTTTTTTTAAATGTCATTGATTTAAATCTTGACCTTATTGCAGACAACAATATAGAATGGAAAAATAAACGATGAAAACACACTCTAACTCTGATATCACTGTTTTCCCTATCATCAACTTCACCAATTTTCCTGAGCTGGTTAGTTCATTATATACCGTATACTATCTTCAATCAGCCACACATGGTCCGTCTAGTGTCCTGGGGCAGAACAAGACACTGACCGCCTTTCTGACAGTAGCTTGCTGAGGCAGAGTGATGATTTTAAAAGTATTTTACAGTATGAACCACATGTTCTCTTATATTACCAATTTCCAAACCATGAGCCAAAACGTTTAGAATGTGTGCAGTGCAACCCTGGGTTAGCAACTTCAGTTCATTTGCTTGTTGTAATTGTTTTCTTATCTTGTTGACATTGGCTGCATTAGATTCTTAAGTCTGTCCTCATATAGCAAGTTTCTCACCCCTTGAGTCTTTTTTTTATACCTCCATAGTTTATTGAAGTGGTTCCCAACCAGGAGGAGTCCATGGAAGAATTTCAAAGGGTCCATACAGACTCTAATTAATTTAAATTTATTACACTGGAATTAGGAGACATGTGGCTTGGAATAAAAATCATACTACTGTACACAATCCTTAAAACTGAATGCTCAAATGCTAGAATTGCTCTACATTAGCTAACGGTACCAGGGGTGTTAAACTCACGGCCCACGTGACAAATTTTGCTGACTTAACCTATTTAGTTGTAGGGGTCCACAGGTGAAAAAGTGACTGGAAACAGGGAAACGGTACAAAAAAGTTTGAGAACCACTGGTGCAGAGGTTGGTGTGCCTAGCTACGAATCCCCGGGCTTGGGTTCGAATCCCGGCCTGGGCAGCCAGCATGAACTCATCCAGCTGTTCATCCTTCCTTTCTTGCTGGTTGATAAGTGGGTACCTGGGTAAACCTGGGGAAAGTAAACTGGGGGAACCTGGGGAAAGTAAACTGTGGTAACGCGGTAACCCGGACGTAATGCTGACCTTGTCCCTAGGTAGTGGATTCTTCCCACCACAGGCTCAAGGACCAATGCCACGGAGATGAGCACTGGGGCCATGCTCAGCTATAGCGTATGCCCCAATCGTTTTTTTTTTTTTTTAAGCAAGCATATAGAGGGAGGTGCATGTGTGTTATGTATCTCTGTTGGCTGGAGAAGGTAAGGACCAGGTGAGTGAAGCGACGCACCCCCGGACGTATGTTCCCCGTGGATGAAGGTGCCAAAATCAGCTGATCACAACCCACGCCTCCCTCCCTCCTTTCTCTCGCCCCAAAACACCCTAATACACGGGACTCCCTGCATATATTAACACTCTAAATAGTCTACAAGTATCTAGGAATATTTTAGCGGGACATGAGTGACTGTAAAGGTGTATTTGTCGCGTAATTTGGGTTTAATTAAGTGGATTTCCCTTACCTGTCTTCCATCCCTCCCGCCATGTTGCTCGCAGTGTTACCACGTAAGTTTTTTTTCTCTTCTTTTGTTCATGATTTTCCTCTTTAGCTTCTCTTTTCTCTTTTTCTCATCTTCTTAGCTTCTCTTTTACTCATTTTCTCATCTTCTTAGCTTCTCTTTTACTCATTTTCTCATCTCCTTAGCTTCTCTTTTACTCTTTTCTAGCTTCTCTTTTACTCTTTTTCTCATCTTCTTAGCTTCTCTTTTACTCTTTCTCTCATCTTCTTAGCTTCTCTTTTACTCTTTTTCTCATCTTCTTAGCTTCTCTTTTACTCTTTCTCTCATCTTCTTAGCTTCTCTTTTACTCTTTTCTAGCTTCTCTTTTACTCTTTTTCTCATCTTCTTAGCTTCTCTTTTACTCTTTCTCTCATCTTCTTAGCTTCTCTTTTACTCTTTTTCTCATCTTCTTAGCTTCTCTTTTACTCTTTTTCTCATCTTCTTAGCTTCTCTTTTACTCTTTTTCTCATATTCTTAGCTTCTTTTACTCTTTCTCTCATCTTCTTAGCTTCTCTTTACTCTTTTCTCATCTTCTTTTCTCATCTTCTTAGCTTCTCTTTTACTCTTTCTCTCATCTTCTTAGCTTCTCTTTTACTCTTTATCTCATCTTCTTAGCTTCTCTTTTACTCTTTTTCTCATCTTCTTAGCTTCTCTTTTACTCTTTTTCTCATCTTCTTAGCTTCTCTTTTACTCTTTCTCTCATCTTCTTAGCTTCTCTTTTACTCTTTTTTTCTCATCTCCTTAGCTTCTCTTCTTTTTCTCATCTTCTTAGCTTCTCTTTTACTCTTTTTCTCATCTCCTTAGCTTCTCTTCTACTCTTTCTCTCATCTTCTTAGCTTCTCTTTTACTCTTTCTCTCATCTTCTTAGCTTCTCTTTTACTCTTTCTCTCATCTTCTTAGCTTCTCTTTTACTCTTTCTCTCATCTTCTTAGCTTCTCTTTTACTCTTTTTCTCATCTTCTTAGCTTCTCTTTTACTCTTTTTCTCATCTTCTTAGCTTCTCTTTTACTCTTTTTCTCATCTTCTTAGCTTCTCTTTTACTCTTTTTCTCATCTTCTTAGCTTCTCTTTTACTCTTTTTCTCATCTTCTTAGCTTCTCTTTTACTCTTTCTCTCATCTTCTTAGCTTCTCTTTTACTCTTTTTCTCATCTTCTTAGCTTCTCTTTTTCTCTTTTTCTCATCTTCTTGGCTTCTCTTTTACTCTTTTTCTCATTTTCTTAGCTTCTCTTTTATTCTTTTTCTCATCTTCTTGGCTTCTCTTTTACTCTTTTTCTCATCTTCTTAGCTTCTCTTTTACTCTTTTTCTCATCTTCTTAGCTTCTCTTTTACTCTTTTTCTCATCTTCTTAGCTTCTCTTTTACTCTTTTTCTCATCTTCTTAGCTTCTCTTTTCTCTTTTTCTCATCTTCTTGGCTTCTCTTTTACTCTTTTTCTCATCTTCTTAGCTTCTCTTTTCTCTTTTTCTCATCTTCTTAGCTTCTCTTTTCTCTTTTTCTCATCTTCTTAGCTTCTCTTTTACTCTTTTTCTCATCTTCTTAGCTTCTCTTTTACTCTTTTTCTCATCTTCTTAGCTTCTCTTTTACTCTTTTTCTCATCTTCTTAGCTTCTCTTTTACTCATTTTCTCATCTCCTTAGTTTCTCTTTTACTCTTTTTCTCATCTTCTTAGCTTCTCTTTTTCTCTTTTTCTCATCTTCTTGGCTTCTCTTTTACTCTTTTTCTCATCTTCTTGGCTTCTCTTTTACTCTTTTTCTCATCTTCTTAGCTTCTCTTTTACTCTTTTTCTCATCTTCTTAGCTTCTCTTTTACTCTCTTTCTCATCTTCTTAGCTTCTCTTTTACTCTTTTTCTCATCTTCTTAGCTTCTCTTTTACTCTTTTTCTCATCTTCTTAGCTTCTCTTTTTCTCATCTTCTTAGCTTCTCTTTTCTCTTTTTTTAACTTATCTTTATCTCTTTTTCTCTCTTACTAACTTTTTTTTCTCTTTTTCTGAACTTTTTTGTATTTTTCTCTTTTCCCGCCATGTTGCTCGCAGTGTTACCACCTAAGTTTTTTTTCTCTTTTTTTTTCTTATAATTTTCCTCTAAACTCTCTTTTACTCTTTTTCTCCTTTGCCTCGCTTCTCTTTTCTCTTCTTCTAACTTAACTTTATATCTTTTTTCTCTCTTACCAACTTTTTTTCTCTTTTTCTGAGCTATTTTTTTTTCTCTTTTCTCTTTTTTAACCTCGCTTTACGCCCTAAATGAATATAAATAGATAAAAACAAATAAGTAAATACAAGTAAATAAACGCAAGTAGGCCTATACACAATACTAGGTAAATGCAATCAGGTAAATACAACTGGGTAAGCACAAATAAGTAAATACAATGAGGTCAATACATATAAATAAATACACATAGATATATGCAAATAGTTAAACCCTAATAGGTAAATATATAGGTACAAACAAACAGATAAATATTAATAGGCTCGTGTCCCTGTAATGGAGGTCACAACAACCTCAAAATTCCCATGATAACACAAAAATCAACCGGTTCTGGACGTGTATGAGTGACCCGGCCGCTCGTGACCCGCTCCTGCTGACTATTATTACCGTAAGTATAGTATTGGGTCAGGAAAATGGCGGTATATAGGTTAGTACTCCCGAAATAAGGCCTAGATGGGGTGTGTTTGCCGGGGTAAGGAATGGCTAGTGATTAGACATACAAGACTCGTTCGGCCGCACATAGAACACTGTGACACCGTCTTGGACCCACACGCTAACAATAACATCAATAAATTAGAGGCCATACAAAGCAAAGCTGCACACCACATCAGTCACTTTGCTTAAACAAGACCTAAAACTCGACCCATTAGTAACATGAAGACGAGTACACAGACAACCAATGCTATATAAAATCACAAATAATTTAGTGGACATAAACAAAGACACTTATTTACACCCAACAACTACACGATCTACTAGAGGCAGCCATAACCTTAAATACCACACTTACCAGACTAAAACTAGCATATTCATTCTTTCCCCGCAGCATCCAAGAGTGGAATCATCTCCCATCTCATGTAGTTAATAGTCCCACTCTTGACACATTTAGGAATAGGATCATCAATCATTATCTCCCTAATCCTGGCCCTTCACCATGTCCCAATATCTTTCCTCATCCTAACCTTTATCCTAATCCTGTCCTGGCCCCTTGAATCCCCCGTACAACCCCCGCACATCATGCCACCCGAGAGTGGCCCTCTGCGGGTCCCCTAGAAATGAAATGAAAATAGACTGACTGTGTTGTATTTTCTTTCTCTGATTTGTAAGAAAGGTAAGGGAGCAAAATAAAGCTACTGAAGTGAAGGGAAGTAACTTAAGCCCCACACCCATACACTGGACCCATGGCGACCACTCGGAGGGGCTTGCGGGGGCCGAGGAGCAGCAGCGGCAGCAGAGACCATGGCAGGACAACGCCACCCCCTGCACATGATGATATACTGACACATAAGGTACTGTTGGCACTAATATTATTATTATTATTATTATTATTATTATTATTATTATTATTATTATCTTTTACCGGATGATTTTTATATAATCCTCTTTTAATGGGGGTAGTTTTTTTTATAATCATCTTCTATCTCTCCTTTTCTGAATCAAATCTTTAAATAGTTGTCTTTTAATCTCTACTACTGTTATTATTATTATTATTATTATTATTATTATTATTATTATTATTATTATTATTATTTTGTAAAGTCTTTGGCCATATTATTATTATCTGTACAGCCTTTTGTTTCTTTCCTTTACCAAACATTTAAATAATTATCTTTTTATTACTATTATTGTTATTATTGAATAAAGTTTTAGGTTTTCTTCTTCACCAACTCAAAACTTAAAAAAATAAATCTAAAAATAAAAAGTAAAGATAAATAAAAATAATTCTGCCTTCAGACTGATGATGACGATGACACGACCACCCGAGGCAACAGAAGCAGAGGCACCGGCAAGAACAGCTCCCCAACGGACCTGCCAGACGGCACCACGCAACGCCACCCCCACGGCTCCCCCTCCACCCCCCCTGGCAGGCCCGGACCCACCTCCCTCCACACCTCCGGCCACACCCGCTGCACCTCCACCACCACCACCACCACGCGACGACGCACCACCACCAGGGAAGAAGAGGAGGCAGGGGAGGAGGTGCTGGAGGCTGCAGCGGAGGGGCGAGGGAAAGGTACCACAACCACACCCACTAAACACCAGCACTCGCACCACCCGCACCACCACCACCAGGGCCCAACACCAATGCTCCTGATCTTCGTGTGTTTCCTGGTCCTGGTCGGCATATACTCCCTCCACCAGGCGCTTAAGAAAAGGGAAGAGGAGGAGAGAGCAGCGAAAAAAGTCAAGCCGATCGCGGACGTTTACGAAGACTTGAAACTCGAGCTCCAGACGTTGAATCGGGAGTTCTCGCAGCCCAGGGAGGTGTGGCTGGGGCTCCTGGGCCAGCTCGAGGCGATGATGGTCGATGAGCCGCCCCAGCCTGCCGTCCTACTCATGGTGGTGCCGGATGACTCGAGAGGGGCCGCTTCCTGCCTAGCGCACCATCTGGCTAAGGCTGTGCAGTATGCTTTTGAAGGTGTGTGTGTGTGTGTGTGTCCCTTGTTTTTGTTTTTTTCAAGTTTATTTTACTCATGTTTCTTGCATCTATATTTACCGAGCTTCATCATAACACTCAAACACACACACACACACAATCTCTCCCTCCCTCCCTCCTTCCCTCCCTACCTCCCTCCTTCTCTTCCTCTTCCTCCCTTTTATCTCTCATACCTTTACACACACACACCACTCACACACCCTTGACTAACCCCTCCTCCCTCTTCCTATACCCCAAACAGACAGCCGGTTCGTGATGTTCGACACACGCACAAGCCAGTACATGGGAGACAGCGCGGCCTTGAAGCTGGACCTGGACCGCACCCTGAGTGGCCTATCCAGAGCTCACGCGGCAGTAGTGCATAACGTGGAGAGCCTGCCGGGCCACGCTGCCATGATCCTGCACGCCTATTGTGATAACGAGAATGCGCCCTATAAACAGGTGGGTGTGTGCATTGTTGCCAGATTGTCGTACTCAGCCGCTCTCTCTCTCTCGCCCCGCGTAAGTTTCCTTGCACAACCTAACGTAATCTTCCCATACACACATTGAAACTCCTCCTCCGTCTCGCTGTTGCACAAGCTAACCTAACCTTCCCCCACACACACACATTCAAACTTGTCCTCTCTCTCTCGCCCCACATAGGTTTCCTTGCCCAACTTAACCTAACGTAACCTTCCCATACAAACACTGAAACTCCTCCACCCTCTTGCCCTTGCACAAGCTAACCTAACCTTCCCACACACACACACTCAAACTAGCCCTCTTTCTCTCTCTCTCTCTCGCCCCGCATAAGTTTCCTTGCACAACCTAACCTAACCTAACCCTCCAACACACACTGAAACTCCTCCTCCCTCTCGCCCTTGCACAACCTAACCTAACCTTTCTACACACACCCTCAAACATACCCTCTCTCTCTCACCCCGCATAAGTTTCCTTGCACAACCTAACCTAACGTAACCTTCCCATACACACACTGAAACTCCTCCTCCCTCTCGCCCTTGCACAACCTAACCTAACCTTCCCATACAGACACATGCTCAAACTTCCCCTCCCTCTCTCGCCCTGCATAAGTTTCCTTGCACAACCTAACGTAACCTTCCCATACACACACTGAAACTCCTCCTCCCTCTCGCCCTTGCACAAGCTAACCTAACCTTCCCACACACACACACTCAAACTTGCCCTCAGTCTCTCGCCCTGCATAAGTTTCCTTGCACAACCTAACCTAACCTAACCTAAATCTCCAATACACTCTTAAACTCCTCCCACCTCTCGCCCTTGCACAAGCTAACCTAACCTTCCCACACACACACACACTCAAACTTGTCCTCTCTCTCTCGCCCCGCAAAATTTTCCTTGCACAACCTAACCTAACCTAACCCTCCAACACACACTGAAACTCCTCCTCCCTCTCGCCCTTGCACAAGCTAACCTAACCTTCCCACACACACACATGCTCAAACTTGCCCTCTCTCTCTCGACCCGCATAAGTTTCCTTGCACAACCTAACCTAACCCTCCAACACACACTGAAACTCCTCCTCCCTCTCGCCCTTGCACAACCTAACCTAACCTTCCCCCACACACACACACACTCAAACTTGCCCTCTCTCTCTCTCTCGCCCCACATAAGTTTCCTTGCACAACCTAACGTAACCTTCCCATACACACACTGAAACTCCTCCTCCCTCTTGCCCTTGCACAAGCTAACCTAACCTTCCCCCACACACACACACACTCAAACTTGCCCTCTCTCTCTCTCTTGCCCCATTAATAAGTTTCCTTGCACAACCTAACCTAACCTTCCCACACACACACTCAAACCAACGTTGCCAGATTGTCATACTCAGCCGATTATATTTCCCGACTTCCTACCCCAAAACTGTCTTCTGGGCTCCAATAACGAAACTCATTTATAGTTGTCGTTAAAAGAGTTAGATCCTGATGCTTCTTGGCAATAGTTAGGCGTCAGAAACCGGTAAATACTATGCTCTGAGTATGATAATCTGGCAACAGCGGGTGTGTGGGTTAATGGGAGGTGTTGGTAGCAATGGTGTAGAGTCTGTGTCGCTGCAGTCGTCTATTTTTCTCCAGAGTTAGAATCGAAGTCGGAGTTGGTAAAAATATCTCTTGATTCCAACTCCTTTACGGTATGTGTGATGTGGTGTGCTATACTTAACCTAACCTAACTTAACCTAACTTAACCTAATTCCAACTCCTTTATGGTTTGTGTGATGTGGTGTGGTATACCTAACCTAACCTAACCTAACCTAACTTAACCTAATCCCAACTCCTTTATGGTATGTGTGATGTGGTGTGCTATACTTAACCTAACCTAACCTAATCTAACTTAACCTAATCCCAACTCCTTTACGGTATGTGTGATGTGGTGTGGTATACTTAACCTAACCTAACCTAATCTAACTTAACCTAATTCCAACTCCTTTACGGTGTGTGTGATGTGGTGTGGTATACTTAACCTAACCTAACTTAACCTAATTCCAACTCCTTTACGGTATGTGTGGTGTGGTGTGCTATACTTAACCTAACCTAACTTAACCTAATCCCAACTCCTTTACGGTGTGTGTGATGTGGTGTGCTATACTTAACCTAACCTAACCTAACCTAATCCCAACTCCTTTATGGTATGTGTGATGTGGTGTGCTATACTTAACCTAACCTAACTTAACCTAATCCCAACTCCTTTATGGTATGTGTGATGTGGTGTGCTATACTTAACCTAACCTAACTTAACCTAATCCCAACTCCTTTACGGTATGTGTGATGTGGTGTGCTATACTTAACCTAACCTAACCTAATCTAACTTAACCTAATTCCAACTCCTTTACAGTATGTGTGATGTGGTGTGCTATACTTAACCTAACCTAACTTAACCTAATTCCAACTCCTTTACGGTATGTGTGGTGTGGTGTGGTATACTTAACCTAACCTAACCTAACTTAACCTAATCCCAACTCCTTTACGGTTTGTGTGATGTGGTGTGCTATACTTAACCTAACCTAACTTAACCTAATCCCAACTCCTTTACGGTTTGTGTGATGTGGTGTGCTATACTTAACCTAACTTAACCTAACTTAACCTAATCCCAACTCCTTTACGGTTTGTGTGATGTGGTGTGCTATACTTAACCTAACCTAACCTAACTTAACCTAATCCCAACTCCTTTACGGTTTGTGTGATGTGGTGTGGTATACTTAACCTAACCTAACCTAACTTAACCTAATCCCAACTCCTTTACGGTTTGTGTGATGTGGTGTGCTATACTTAACCTAACCTAACCTAACTTAACCTAATCCCAACTCCTTTACGGTTTGTGTGATGTGGTGTGGTATACTTAACCTAACCTAACCTAACCTAACCTAATCCCAACTCCTTTACAGTATGTGTGGTGTGGTGTGCTATACTTAACCTAACCTAACCTAACTTAACCTAATCCCAACTCCTTTACAGTATGTGTGGTGTGGTGTGGTATACTTAACCTAACCTAACTTAACCTAATCCCAACTCCTTTACGGTATGTGTGATGTGGTGTGCTATACTTAACCTAACCTAACTTAACCTAATCCCAACTCCTTTACGGTGTGTGTGATGTGGTGTGGTATACTTAACCTAACCTAACCTAACCTAACCTAACCTAACTTAACCTAATTCCAATTCCTTTACGGTTTGTGTGGTGTGGTGTGGTATACTTAACCTAACCTAACCTAACTTAACCTAATTCCAATTCCTTTACGGTATGTGTGATGTGGTGTGCTATACTTAACCTAACCTAACCTAACTTAACCTAACCTAATCCCAACTCCTTTACGGTATGTGTGGTGTGGTGTGCTATACTTAACCTAACCTAACCTAATCCCAACTCCTTTACGGTATGTGTGGTGTGGTGTGGTATATCTAACCTAACCTAACCTAATTAATCAACTCCCATTTTCTCTCATTCCCCATACATGTTATTCCCATTTTCCCTTTTATCTCCCTATTATAGTTTCCCATTTTCCATTATTCTCCTCTTTATTTACCATTATTTATCCCCCTACAGGCTGTCATCTTTCTACTGGCGGAGGTGCCGGGGACATATCAGGACCTGGCCTACTCGCGTCTCGACTCACTGGTGGACGCACACTTGGAGGGGGCATGGGGGGATGGGGACGAGGGGGAGGGGGAGGCGGGGAGTAGTGGGAGTAAGGGGGGACTGAAGGAGAAGGATGTGTCTGCCCTCATCTCCCGGACGGCTAACGCACCTTTGCTTATTAGACCAGAGAGGCCGGCCAGGGTGATGGAGCTGTGCCCTGTGTAGAGAGGGAGAGAAGGGGACTTAGAGAGAGAGAGAGAGAGAGAGAGAGAGGGAGGGAGGGAGAGAGAAACGTGTGGGTCGTATTAGGTTAGAAATTTTTGTGTGTATATTATTTAATGCTTCTGTGTGTGTGTGTGTGTGTGTGTGTGTGTGTGTGTGTGTGTGTGTGTGTATTAGTTGTGGTATACAGGAAAGGAACGACGCTCATACTGTCCCGTCTCCAACTTGGCCTTAAAATCCATGAATCATCTTCGCTTGAATCACATCTTTCCACCACTGCTCTTTTGAAAGGCTATTCTCCTTATGTCTCTTCTACAGACTTCCTTTTTCATCTTCCTTCCATGACCTCTTGACTCCTGTGTCCCATGTTATTAGGTCATCCTTGTCTACTTCCTCCATCCCATAGAGCCTGGGTTCGATTCCCGGGCGAAGTGGAAAAATTTGGGCGGCTTTCCTGATACCCTATGCCCCTGTCCACCCAGCAGTGAATGGGTACCAGGTATTAATCGGGGGTTGTGTCCCGTCTCCTGGGATCTGTTCCTTTCTCCTATAATTCCTTCCCCTTCTGTCTCTCTCCGCCATATGACCACATGTTGCGCCGACTAAACGAAACTTTCCAACTTTTCCTCCATCCTATTCAGCACCCTATACACCACAATCAGGTCTCCTCTCTCCCTCTGTTCCAGTGTTGGTAAGTTCAACTGCTTGAATCTTTCTTAGTATGTTCAATCTGGTAGTCCTAGAACAAACTATATTGCTGCCCTCTGAATCCTCTCTACTTTCCTTATATATGTGTGTGTGTTTTATGAGCAGTTTTTATTTAATTATACATAACTTATTTATTATTGTATTTTAGCTTCAAATTTGCTTAATGTTCAAACCAACCTTGTATTTAAGCCCCGCCCCCTTCCTCATTCAGTGCATATCATTGGCTAGTTCACCCACAAGCCACGCCCCTCCTGAGAGAGGTTTTATCTTACTGCTGGGAGAGAGAGTTAATTCTTATTGGTAATGATGGCAGGGTTGGCAGGGTTGAGTCATGTACTGGTCAAGGTAATTTTACTATTTATTCACAGGTTATTTGCATCCATGATCTTTCGGAGAGGTTGTCTGTAGGTTAAGGATAAATGGTTCCCTTGTGATAGGTGCTGGTGCTATAGGGATTTGAAGTCCTCCCTTTTATTGTGAGTGCTTACGTGGTGCAGTGGTTCATCATTCTTTTCAGCCTGGGGAAACCTGTGGAAGGTAAATTGTGGTAGCTCAGATGTCACATTGGCTATATGTCGGATTAAGGGTTCCCTCACCACAGCGGGCGGAGTGGAAAAATTGGGCGGCTTTTCCAATACCCTACGTCCCTGTCCACCCAGCAGTGAATGGGTACCAGGTATTAATCGGGGGTTGTGTCCCGTCTCCTGGGTTCTGTTCCCTTCTCCTATAATTCCTACCCCTTCTGTCTCTCTCCGGCATATGCCCACATGTTGCGCCGACTAAACGAAACTTTCCAACTTTCCCTCACCATAGGCATAAGGGGCAGTGGGACAGAGATGAGCTCCACTATCACATGCATCTGTAGTATATCCTCCCATCTTTTCCTTTTTTTTATAAGGGATGTCGTTTGGTTAACTTGGTAGATAAGCTCCTCCCCTTTCCGTTTCTGAGACTTGCTATTGGTTACTTTCGTGCAACGGTGCCAGATTGTCGTACTCCTCTTCATATGTTTGCCAATTTCCGACCCAAAAACTGCCTCCTCGACCCCAGTAACTGCCTTCATATATAGTTATGGTTAAAATTGTTCATTATTGGTGTTTTATGGCAATAGCTACGGCTCAGAAACTGGTAAATACGAGGCTAAGAGTACGATAATCTGGCAACGGTGCTTTCGTGGATACTCTAGTCTGTGTGTTTCCAAATTTCCTCGTTGGTTAACTTGGTGGATAAGCTCCGCCTCTCTTTGCTCCCAAGCCTTGCCATTGGTTAATTTGGTGGGTAAGCTCCTCCCACTCCCGTTTCTGAGACTTGCTATTGGTTAGTTTCGTGGACAAGCCAGTCTGTGTGTGTTGCCAAAGCTCGTCATTGGTTAATTTGGTGGATAAGCTCCACCTCTTTGCTCCCAAGGCTTGCCCCCATTGGTTGATTTGGTGGGTAAGCTCCTCCCCTTCCCGTTTCTGAGACTTGTTATTGGTTAGTTTCGTGGACAAGCCATTCTGTGTGTGTTTCCAAAGCTCGTCACTGGTTAATTTAGTGGATAAGCTCCACCTCTTTGCTCCCAAGGTTTGCCATTGGTTAATTTGGTGGGTAAGCTCCTCCCCTTCCCGTTTCTGAGACTTGTTATTGGTTAGTTTCGTGGACAAGCCAGTCTGTGTGTGTTTCCAAAGCTCGTCATTGGTTAATTTGGTGGATAAGCTCCGCCTCTCTTTCCTCCCAAGCCTTGCCATTGGTTAATTTGGTGGGTAAGCTCCTCCCCTTTCCGTTTCTGAGACTTGCTATTGGTTAGTTTCGTGGACAAGCCAGTCTGTGTGTGTTTCCAAAATTCCTCATTGGTTAACTTGGTGAATAAGCTCCGCCTCTCTTTGCTCCCAAGGCTTGCCCCCATTGGTTGATTTGGTGGGTAAGCTCCTCCCCTTTCCATTTCTGAGACTTATTATTGGTTAGTTTTGTGGATTCTCTAGTCTGTGTGTTTCCAAAATTCCTCATTGGTTAACTTGGTGGATAAGCTCCGCCTCTCTTTGCTCCCAAGGTTTGGCCCCATTGGTTGATTTGGTGGGTAAGCTCCTCCCCTTTCCATTTCTGAGACTTATAATTGGTTAGTTTCGTGGACAAGCCATTCTGTGTGTGTTTTCAAAGCTCGTCACTGGTTAATTTAGTGGATAAGCTCCGCCTCTCTTTGCTCCCAAGGCTTGCCCCTATTGGTTAATTTGGTGGGTAAGCTCCTCCCCTTTCCGTTTCTGAGACTTGCTATTGGTTAGTTTCGTGGACAAGCCAGTCTGTGTGTGTTTTAAAAGTTCGTCATTGGTTAATTTAGTGGATCAGTTCCCCCTCTTTGCTTAACGTGATGGATAAGCTCCCCTTTTTGTTTCCAAGGCTCTTCATTTGGTTAGCTTGGTGGTGGGCTCACAGAAGGATGCATGGGATAGATTGCAACTGGATATAACAGGCTTAGATTTGTTGTTCAGATCATCTTATAAAGGATTTTGGAATGTTAATCAACGTCTGACAATCTCTCTCTCTCTCTCTCTCTCTCTCTCTCTCTCTCTCTCTCTCTCTCTCTCTCTCTCTCTCTCTCTCTCTCTCTCTCTCTCTCTCTCTCTCTCTCTCTCTCTCATCATCTTCATCCTTTTTTTCCCAATTGTGTTCCTAGACAATAATTTCTTTTAACAGTTTGCTTTTCATCTGTTTGAAAATATAATCATTACGGAGTGAACAAAATGTAGAGTGTATTTTATACATCGAAATATGGAGTTTTTATAATAGGATTCTGTGTATTATTCTTAACCCTATTGAATTTGAACGTAGCTATACTCCGTTCAGCTTACCCTGGCAGATTAGCCCCGCCCCCTTCCCCAGTGCTTGCATATCATTGGCCAGACTACCAGAGAAGCTCCTCCCCCTTCCCCAGTGCTTGCATATCATTGGGCAGACTACCACATAAGCTCCGCCCCCTTCCCCAGTGCGTGCATATCATTTGCCAGAGTGGAAATAGGCCACGCCCCCTTCTTTGCTAAGTTCCTTGGTGAATAACATGAATTAAACCTAAACACTCAAATTTGTCGCCGTAAAGATAAAATTATCATGAAATAAAGATAAGGGAAGGTATCAGTGACAAGTAGGGTGACGATATCAAGAAAGAAAGAAATAAAACTGACTTATAATGAAAGAAAATAGACTTAAATAGAAAGAAAGTAGACAAAGGATTAAATATTGATTGAATGATTGTTTATTGTTGCAAGTAAACAACAAAGGAAATACAAAGAAAGTAAACAAAGGAAATACGAAGAAAGGATACAAAGGCGAAATACAAAGAAAGTTAACAAAGGAAATACAAAGAAAGTTAACAAAGGAAATACGAAGAAAGTTAACAAAGGAAATACAAAGAAAGTTAACAAAGGAAATACAAAGAAAGTAAACAAAGGAAATACAAAGAAAGTAAACAAAGGAAATACGAAGAAAGTTAACAAAGGAAATACAAAGAAAGTAAACAAAGGAAATACAAAGAAAGTAAACAAAGGAAATACAAAGAAAGTAAACAAAGGAAATACAAAGAAAGTAAACAAAGGAAATACAAAGAAAGTAAACAAAGGAAATACAAAGAAAGTTAACAAAGGAAATACAAAGAAAGTAAACAAAGAAAATACAAAGAAAGTTAACAAAAGAGAAAGTTAACAAAGGAAATACAAAGAAAGTAAACAAAGGAAATACAAAGAAAGTAAACAAAGGAAATACAAAGAAAGTAAACAAAGGAAATACAAAGAAAGTAAACAAAGGAAATACAAAGAAAGTTAACAAAGGAAATACAAAGAAAGTAATCAAAGGAAATACAAAGAAAGTTAACAAAGGAAATACAAAGAAAGTAAACAAAGGAAATACAAAGAAAGTAAACAAAGGAAATACAAAGAAAGTAAACAAAGGAAATACAAAGAAAGTTAACAAAGGAAATACAAAGAAAGTAAACAAAGGAAATACAAAGAAAGTAAACAAAGGAAATACAAAGAAAGTAAACAAAGAAAATACAAAGAAAGTTAACAAAGGAAATACAAAGAAAGTTAACAAAGGAAAAACAAAGAAAGTAAACAAAGGAAATACAAAGAAAGTAAACAAAGGAAATACAAAGAAAGTTAACAAAGGAAACACAAAGAAAGTAAACAAAGGAAACACAAAGAAAGTAAACAAAGGAAATACAAAGAAAGTAAACAAAGGAAATACAAAGAAAGTAAACAAAGGAAATACAAAGAAAGTAAACAAAGGAAATACAAAGAAAGTAAACAAAGGAAATACAAAGAAAGTAAACAAAGGAAATACAAAGAAAGGAGACAAAGAAAATACAAAGAAAGTAAACAAAGGAAATACAAAGAAAGTAAACAAAGGAAATACAAAGAAAATAGACTTTTGCAAATAAATAAAGATGCTTGAACAGACAGCAGAGAGGCGGCGGCATAAAAGGAACCCCAAATATGGACTCCAGAAACACTGCAGCATCCACGCGAGAAATTAATTAACACACACACACACACACACACACACACACACACACACACACACACACACAATCGTAGCTAGCCATCAAATAAAACTTAACACATACATTTTAATTTTAAGCCGTAGAGAAGTGGAATAAAATCTTAAATAGGAAGTCAAATTAAGAGGCATGAACAGACGTACGACAACATTAAAAAAAAAAAAATAAATAAAAAAAAAGATTACTCCCACACAACACCCACGCACTCCCATTTATAATTATTAAAAGACCCATAAACCCATTTTTAGACTTATAAAATAGAAATTACAATAAAAATAGTCATTGCGGCAACAACAACAAAAACAGCACTACATAGATGACTCACACGCATAATTAACACACTGAACAAACTCACACACTCGTTTATAATAATATAAATCCCTATACACATTTTTAGACGTAGAAAATTTGGAATATGATTAAAATAGGAAGTATAGATATCGAGACACCAACTAATAAAATATATAACACCAAAAGGGACTCCCACACAGCACCCACGCATGAAATACCCATTTTTAGACTTAAAAAACTAGGAAATAAGCTGAAATATGCAGTAAAGAAAGATAAACGTACCAAAAATTCATTCAAACACCACTAGCTCACGCATGAAACAAAAACACTTATATCCAATTACAAAAAAGCCCTATACACCTATTTTTAGACTTAGAAAACTAGGAAATAAGCTAAAATATGCAGTGAAGGGAGGCATGAGCAATTACTTAAAGCGATAATTAAAGTATACCAAAAATTAATTCAAACACCACTCACGCATGAAACAAAAACACTTATGTCCAATTACAAAAAAAGCCCTATACACCTATTTTTAGACTTAGAAAACTAGGAAATAAGCTGAAATAGACAGTGAAGGGGGGCATGAGCAGAGGGGTAGGACCAAAAATGGACTCAAACATATCACCCACGCATGAAACAAACCCACGCACTCACTCATAATATTACAGATCCTTACACATCCATTTTTAGCCACAGAAAATAGGAAAATAAGCTAAAATACGCAGTGAAGGGAAGCATGAGCAAAGCGATACACCAGAAATGGACTCAAAACACCACCCACGCATAAAATAAACCCACACACACATTTCTTATTACACAAAAGACCTATACATTTATTTATAGACATAGAAAACCAGAAAATAAGCTAAAATAGGCAGTGAAGGCCAGTAACACCAAAAATGGACTCAAACACACCACCCACGCATGAAACAAACCCACGCACTCAATTTATAATATTGCAAATCCTTACACATCCATTTTTAGCCACAGAAAATAGGAAAATAAGCTAAAATAGGCAGTGCAGGGGGGCATGAGCAAAGCGGTAATTCCAAAAATGGACTCAAACACATCACCCACGCATGAAACAAACCCACGCACTCACTTATAATATTACAAATCCTTACACATCCTTTTTTAGCCACAGTAAATAATGAAATAAGCTAAAATAGGCATTGAAGGCAGGCATGAACGCTGGAGCAGGGCGGAAACACCTGTTAAGAGTAAACAAACGGGGCAGGAAGACGGCGGCCGGCGGGAGGTTTTAACATTTTTACCGATTGTGGCTCTTCAACACGACCCCTGGACCTCCAAAGACGACCAGGGGGAGCTCAGACCCCCGCCCACCCTGAGGTAATAACACCAACCCGGGGGGAGGCTGGGGAAAGGCGGGAGAGGGGGGTTTAAAGGGGAAGTGTGTGTATGTGTGTGTGTGCGTGTGGTTGACAGCTGTTATGTAAAGGGGGAAGGGGGCGTGTGTCCCCCTCTATGGTGTCCCAGGGGAGGTCACAGGGGAGAAGGGGACACCTGGGGGGAAGTATGTGGTGTTAGTGTTTGTATCTCCTCCCTGTGGCTTTGTGTGTGTGTGTGTGTGTGTGTGTGTGTGTGTGTGTGTGTGTGTGTGTTTACCTAGTTGTAATCACCTATTCTTTTTTTTTTTGCATGTATATTTAGTTGTATTTACCTTGTTTTATTGTGTGTATATATCTAGTGTGTATTTAGTATTTACCTAGGTGTGTGTGTGTGTGTGTGTATGTGTGTGTGTGTGTGTGTGTGTGTGTGTGTGTGTGTGTGTGTGTGTGTGTGTGTGTGTTTACCTAGTTGTAATCACCTATTCTTTTTTTTTTCGTGTATATTTAGTTGTATTTACCTTGTTTTATTGTGTGTATATATCTAGTGTGTATTTAGTATTTACCTAGGTGTGTGTGTGTGTGTGTGTACCTAATCCACCAACTTTGTCCTTATCATTGGTGACTTTGTGTTAGCATTAGTTGAAAGATCAGGAACATTTTATATGTATACATGCAATCTCGCTTCCTCTTAGTAACGTATATTGACTGGGATGTCATACGTTTTGTCAAAAGGTAAAGTTTGGGGCATAAGCAATAGCTGTGCGTGGCCTTGGTGCTCATCTCTGTCACATCGCCCCTTTAAGCCTGTGGTGAGAAATAACCCATCACCCTAGGACTCAGGGCCAGTGGTGTTGTGCTTAGCATCCCTAACTATGAATCTGCAGGCCTGGGTTAGAATTCCAGCCTGGGCATTCAGTACGCAATCCACCCAACTGTACATCCTCCCTTTCAAGGTGGTCGATAAATGGATACCTGGGGTCACCAAGGGAAGGTAAACTGTGGTAACCCATATGTTGCACTGGCCCTGTGTCGGGTTATTGTTTTCTCCCACCAGAAGCTCAAAGGGCCAGTGAGATGGAGACAAGCACTGCAGCCACTCACAGTAATAGTGTATGCTTCCAACTTTATTTTCCTTACACGTTACCATTCCCAGGTTTCCCCACGTATCCATTTATCAACCAGCTCAAAAGGGGATAAACAGTTGGGTGGGCTGTTCACTGACTCCCTGGGCCGGGATTCTAAAATGTGCCCACCGATTCATAGCTAGGCATGCCATCCACGCCACCACGCATTTTTTTTTCTAGCTCCTTTTTAGTCTTTTTGTTCATTTTTTGTTCTAGTAACAGTTAACAGAAAAATTGGCAACACCAAGTGAAACATTCGAAGTGTCAGGGTGCAGTGACGGGCAGCTGGAAAAACTATTATCCCAGAAATGAGCAATTTGAATCAGAACCATTTATAAAGAGTGTCTATTAGCATGTTACGATCTTTCAGGAAAAAAAAATAGCCTTAAGCACTGGAGTGAGTTAGGTGAAGTTCTGATTATTTACTATAGACTGCCCCCCCCCCCCCTCAGGCCGTACAGTTTGCATTTTGTGTATTCATCATCATCATCATCATCGTTTAATGTCCGTTTATTCCCTGTGGTGGGGTTGGATGTATTGTTTTGGGGATGAGCATGTTGTATCATAGTTGTCTTTCTGGTGATGAAAAAAACGGTAATGGATGGATATTATCGGTAGTAATGTAGATATATAGTTATCAATAATGTACCAAACACCCATGAGTCAACTGAATAGAATTTGAGCGAAATCTATTGACATGGTGTTGTGTTGGTTAGGTGGGTTCCAATGGCTGGCCTCTACCCATTAGCGCCTAGCAAACCAGTACTACACCATGTCTTTAGATTTGCTAAAACTCTATTCAGGCGACCCAGGGGTGTTTAATGCTTTTCTTATTACCTTTTTTTTTGTGTCTGTGTGTGTATATTTAGTTGTATTTATCTTGTTTTATTGTGTGTGTATATATCTAGTTGTATTTCCCTTTTTTTTTGTGTGTGTGTATTTACCTATGTGTGTGTGTGTGTGTGTGTGTGTGTGTGTGTGTGTGTGTGTGTGTACCTCTCCTACACCTCTTTTCTCTTCTCAGGAATATTGACCTTTGGAAAGTTTCTTATTCTTATTAATAGTTGTCTTACCTAGAATACGTAATAGTTAACTTTTCTAGGGCACAAATTTCACTAACAAATCTTTTTTCATTTATGTATCAGGAATATTTAGCTTTGGTCCCATTGTGCTGGAATTTCTTTGGTATTTCCTTACAGTAAATTAAACAGAGGGTGTATGGTGTAAGCTTTTTTATTTATGTATCAGGAATATTCAGCTTTGGTCCCATTTTGCTGGAATTTCTTTGGTATTTCCTTACAGTAAATTCAAACAGAGGGTGTATTGTGTAAGCTTTTTTATTTATGTATCAGGAATATTCAGCTTTGGTCCCATTTTGCTGGAATTCTTTGGTATTTCCTTACAGTAAATTCAAACAGAGGGTGTATTGTGTAAGCTTTTTTATTTATGTATCAGGAATATTTAGCTTTGGTCCCATTTTGCTGGAATTTCTTTGGTATTTCCTTACAGTAAATTCAAACAGAGGGTGTATGGTGTAAGCTTTTTTATTTATGTATCAGGAATATTCAGCTTTGGTCCCATTTTGCTGGAATTCTTTGGTATTTCCTTACAGTAAATTCAAACAGAGGGTGTATGGTGTAAGCTTTTTCATTTATGTATCAGGAATATTTAGCTTTGGTCCCATTGTGCTGGAATTTCTTTGGTATTTCCTTACAGTAAATTCAAACAGAGGGTGTATGGTGTAAGCTTTTTTATTTATGTATCAGGAATATTTAGCTTTGGTCCCATTTTGCTGGAATTTCTTTGGTATTTCCTTACAGTAAATTCAAACAGAGGGTGTATGGTGTAAGCTTTTTTATTTATGTATCAGGAATATTCAGCTTTGGTCTTATTGTGCTGGAATTCTTTGGTATTTCCTTACAGTAAATTCAAACAGAGGGTGTATAGTGTAAGCTTTTTTATTTATGTATCAGGAATATTCAGCTTTGGTCCCATTGTGCTGGAATTTCTTTGGTATTTCCTTACAGTAAATTCAAACAGAGGGTGTATGGTGTAAGCTTTTCCAACTTACATTCGTGTCTTTGTGTTTGTTACGGAGATACGTCAAACGGAGAATCTTCATTACCCACTTTTTCACTTCCTTCACGTCACACTTCATAATTATGTCTCCCGTCTCTCTTATCTCCTCAAGTGTTGGAGGGCTTAATCTCTCTAATCTCGCCTCACAGGGTAGGTGCTAAAGACTTGATAATATTTCTTTCACTACTTTTTGTATCTTATCTAACATTCCTGTACATATATTTTCATGTGGTGGCCAAATGACTGATCTGTGTGTGTGTTTGTGCTTAGTGTGTGTGTGTGTGTGTGTGTGTGTGTGTGTGTGTGTGTGTGTGTGTGTGTGTGTGTGTGTACCATTCTTCCCTATGTGTATATATCATGTGGTGTACCTATATTTTTATTTATTTGTTTATTTATTTATTTATTTTTATCTGGGGCAATATTAAACAGTTTAATTGTTTTCTTACATGCAGGATCTAATTATATGAGCAATGATATGTAAGGTGTCTGTGTGTGTGTGTGTGTTGATATGTAATGTGTGTGTGTGTGTGTGTGTGTGTGTGTGGCCTTCAGGATCTCTTGTCACCCATGCTTGGATGAATTTTGTGTTCCAGGCTTGATTAGCGATGGGGAAAAAGGAATGTGTAAAAAAATTGGGTGGAGGTGCACGATAATCACGCAGCAAGGTATTAAGAGAGAGATGAATGTTGATAAAATGAATTACACTTCCTTTAAATATACCGAGGAAAGAAGATGAAAAAAAAATAATGAGCGAAGAAATTAGGTGAAGGTGCACAATAGCCACACAGCAAAGTATTAATATAGAGAGAGAGATGTTGATAAAATTAATTACACTTCTTTTAAATATACCAAAGAGAGAAGATTAAAAAGGAATGTACGAAGAAAATATGTGGAGTTGCACGATAACCACACGACAGAGTATGAACAAAAGAGAGAAATGTTAATAAAATAAATTACACTTCCTTTATAGATACGCTGTGATTGGCACGGATTTGGCTTTCCCTGGTAGCCTGGTAACATATAGTCCCAGGTCTTTCTCTGCCTCTGTGGTGGATAGTGGAGTGTTTCCCATGTGGTATTGGTGTGCTGGATATCCCTTCACTGGTAGCCTGGTAACATATAGTCCCAGGTCTTTCTCTGCCTCTGTGGTGGATAGTGGAGTGTTTCCATGTGGTACTGGTGTGCTGGATATCCTTCACTGGTAGCCTGGTAACATATAGTCCCAGGTCTTTCTCTGCCTCTGTGGTGGATAGTGGAGTGTTTCCCATGTGGTATTGGTGTGCTGGATATCCCTTCACTGGTAGCCTGGTAACATATAGTCCCAGGTCTTTCTCTGCCTCTGTGGTGGATAGTGGAGTGTTTCCCATGTGGTATTGGTGTGCTGGATATCCCTTCACTGGTAGCCTGGTAACATATAGTCCCAGGTCTTTCTCTGCCTCTGTGGTGGATAGTGGAGTGTTTCCCATGTGGTATTGGTGTGCTGGATATCCCTTCACTGGTAGCCTGGTAACATATAGTCCCAGGTCTTTCTCTGCCTCTGTGGTGGATAGTGGAGTGTTTCCCATGTGGTATTGGTGTGCTGGATATCCCTTCACTGGTAGCCTGGTAACATATAGTCCCAGGTCTTTCTCTGCCTCTGTGGTGGATAGTGGAGTGTTTCCCATGTGGTATTGGTGTGCTGGATATCCCTTCACTGGTAGCCTGGTAACATACACTCCCAGGTCTTTCTCTGCCTCTGTGGTGGATAGTGGAGTGTTTCCCATGTGGTATTGGTGTGCTGGATATCCCCTCCCAAGGTGCACGACTTTACATTTTTCTTCATTGAGTTGTAGCAGCCACTTTTTGTTCCATTCCTGTAGCTTGGTGAGGTCTGACTGTAGGAAATCCACAGTCAGGGAGTTAATAGAGATGAATGTCGATAAAATTAATTACACTTCCTTTAAATATACCAGAAAAAGAAGATAAAAACAAGAGATAGAAGAAAGCACCTGTTGATTTTTTATGTTGAAGTTTATATTAATAGAGAAAAATGATGATAAAAATTTGACTTCTTATAAATAAACCAAATAAATTCAACTCCTTGTAAATACACCAAGGAAATAAGGTATACAAAAAAATCGAAAAAAAGGCAGTTGTTGATTTTTTTCCATATTAAAGTTTGCATTAATAATCATAATAAATTCAAAGCTTCGAGATAAGAAGGAGTATAGCGGGATTTTTGAGTTGTGGGCTTTTTTTCACATTTGTTTCCTTTATTTTATGCCCTTGAACTGACTCTGCTGTAAAAAAAAAAATAATACATTGGGAAGAGGAAGAGGAGGAGGAGGGGATAGTGTGAGTCATGGAGGTATTAAAGGAGAAGAAAAAGGAAGAGAAGGAAGATAAAGAAGGAGAAAGGAAATGTAATGGATCAAGGAGATAGTCAGTCAGTCAGTCAGTCAACCAGCCAGTCAGTCAGTCAGTCAAGGAAATAGTCATCCATTCAGTCAAGGAGATAGTCAGTCATTCAGTCAGTCAACCAGCCAGTCAGTCAGTCAGTCAAGGAGATAGTCATCCATTCAGTCAAGGAGATAGTCAGTCAACCAGCCAGCCAGTCAGTCAGTCAAGGAAATAGTCCAAGCAAACTCCTCTTTTGACCACCTCCTTGGATTCTTTCTAGGAGCAGCGAGTAGCGGGCTTTTTTTTTTATTATTGTTTCCTTTTTTTGTGTGTGCCATTGAGCTGTCTCCTTTGTTGTAAAAAAAACACACAATTAAGATAGTAACAAAAGATAGGAAAAAAGGTATTAAAGGAGAGGAAAAGGGAAGAG
>NC_066527.1:16325010-16330010 GCF_024679095.1 Eriocheir sinensis
TTCACGAGAGAGAGAGAGAGAGAGTTGTATGTGATTCACGAGAGAGAGAGAGAGAGAGAGAGAGAGAGAGAGAGAGAGAGAGAGAGAGAGAGAGAGAGAGAGAGGTAGGTATTATCTCTCTCTCTCTCTCTCTCTCTCTCTCTCTCTCTCTCTCTCTCTCTCTCTCTCTCTCTCTAACTGTTTCCCGTTTTTCCACAGACATTAAACGACACCCATTCTCTTCCCTCCTCCTCCTTCTCCTCCTCCTCCTCCTCCTCCTCCTCCTCCTCCTGCATTACGCTTGAGGAAGAAGAACGAGCTCGAGATAAAAGAAGTATGGAGGAGGAGGAAACATGGAAACATGGAAACGCAGGCAACAGAAAGCCTATTGGCTCATTACGAGGTTGCCCGCTTTGGTGATTTAATCTGCTCGACAGCCTGGGGCCTGGGGAGCAGATGAAAGCACCTCGACATTGAGGAGCAGATGAAAGCACCTCGATATTGAGGAGCAGATGAAAGCACCTCAATATTGAGGAGCAGATGAAAGCACCTCGATATTGAGGAGCAGATGAAAGCAACTCAATATTCAGTTTACTCCCGACGCAGCGAAGTGACGGTCGATTCTATATTTGAAGGAGTTGATAGTATTCGCATTTACTACTTCTGAAGGAAGATTGTTCCAGTGACGGATGACTCGGTTTGAAAAGAAACTCCTTCCGATGTCTGTGTTACATCGCTTAGACTGAATGGGTAAACCGTTATTTCTAGTTCTTAGGTTGGTTTGCAATTCAAAGAAATTGGAGTAATCGACGTTATTGAATTTTTTCAGATACTTGAAGACTTGAATCATATCTCCTCGTAGGCGTCTTTTCTCTAATGTAAAGAGATTGAGTCGCTTGAGTCGTTCCTCGTACGGTTGAGCCCTTAAGGTTGGTATCATTTTCGTGGCGCGTCGCTGAATCCTTTCCAGTAAATCAATGTCCTTTCTGTAATTAGGAGACCAGAACTGTACTGCATACTCGAGGTGCGGTCTTACCATGGAATTATACAAGGATAGCATCACGTCTGGCGTTTTACACTCGAAGTTCCTCGCTATGAACCCGAGCATAATGTTGGCTTTGTTGTATGCTTTTTTACAGTGATTCGCGTGTTTCAGGTCACTGCTGATAGTGACTCCAAGATCCTTTTCCTCCTGCATCGCTTGCAGAGGTCTCCCATTCATGATGTATGTGTGGTTACTATTTCTGGACCCAATGTGCATGACTTTGCATTTGTCAACATTAAAAGACATTTGCCATTTTTCCGACCATTCGATAATGTGATTGAGGTCTTTCTGAATGATTTCGCAGTCGGTCTTTGTGAGGGCCTTTCCCCCCACCTTAGTGTCATCAGCAAATTTCGATATTGTGGATTTCAGTCCTGCTTCGAGGTCGTTGATATATATGATGAAGAGAATGGGTCCCAGCACTGACCCTTGAGGCACTCCACTAGTGACTGGAAGCCAATCGGAAGGCTGTCCGTTGAGTAGTACTCGTTGTTTTCTGTCGGTGAGCCAATCTCTTATCCACGCGATCAGATTGGCTCCAATGCCCGCCGAGTGCAGTTTCTTAAGGAGTCTCTCGTGCGGTACTTTGTCGAAGGCTTTCTGAAAGTCCAGGTATATAACATCACTGGGGATGTGGGCATCCCAGTTCTTATATATACCTTGGAAGAAGTCTAATAAATTCGTTAGGCAGGAGCGCTTGTTTCTGAAGCCATGCTGGGTGTCGGAGATTACATTATTGTCTTCTAGAAACTTAACAAGTTTGTCTCTAATAATCTTTTCGAGTATTTTTCCTGCCACTGATGTCAAACTTATGGGCCTGTAGTTTAATGCAACGCTTTTGTCTACTTGGTGGAAAATTGGTGTTACGTTCGCCATCTTCCAGTCTTCCGGGACCTTTTTCAATTGAACAGACTGGTTGAATATGTTAGTGAGTGGCTGAAGTATTTGTTGTTTAAGCTCTTTTAATAACCGCGGGGACAAACCGTCAGGTCCTGTTGACTTGTTCGTGTCGAGTTTATCCAAATACTCTTTCACTTCTTGGTCGCATATTGAGTCAATTTTCAGGGGCGTGATTCCCCTCGGCGGGTCAGGGTTCTCGGGCATGGTTTCGATGTTTTCGACTGTGAATACGGATGCGAAGTTACTGTTGAGGATTCTGGCCATCTGTTTACTGTCCTGAGTTGCAGCTCCAGTCTCGTCTGTCAGGGGACCAATATTGGATTTTACTTTCTTTTTCGATCTGATGTATGTGAAGAATTTTTTTGAGTTTGTCTTGATGTCACGCGCTATTTGTTTTTCGTAGTTGCGTTTACTACTCCGAATAAGGGTGCGACAAGCTCTGAGGCTGTTGTGGTACTGAGTACGGGCTTCGGCCGTGTCATTCTCTTTCATTAGGTTATAATTCCTTTTTTTTAAGGAGGAGGAGGAGGAGGACGAGGAGGAGGAGGAGGAGATAATGTAAGTCATGGAGGTATTAAAAGAGAAGAAAAAGGAGGAAAAAGGAAATATGGAGGAGGAGGAGGAGGAGGAAAAGGAAGAGGAGAAAAAGGGAAATAAAAAGGAGGAAGAAAAGGAGGAAGAAGAAAAGAGGAGGAGGAGGAGGAGGAGAAGGAAAAGGAAGAGGAGGAAAAAGGAAATAAAAAGGAGGAAGAAAATAGGAGGAGGAGGAGAAGAAAAAGAAGAGGAGGAAAATGGAAATAAAAAGGAGGAAGAAGAAAAGAGGAGGAGGAGGAGGAGGAAGAGGATTAAGAAAGAAAAAAAAAGAAAAAAGGTGGAGCAAGAAAAAAAAAAAAACAGAAAAACGGAGGAGGAGGAGGAGGAGGAGGAGGCGGAGGAGGAGGAGAAGGAGGAGGAGGAGGAGGAGGAGGTCATTGGGAGGCCGTCCACCCCACACCCCCACACGCCCGCCCCAACACACACACACACACACACACACACACACACACCCAGAGTCACTCACCGTCTGTCTCTCCTCGGTGGCGGGTGTGTGTGCGTGTGTGCGTCCCCCCCCCCCCCCTCTGTGTGCACCAAACCATTCTGTGTACGTTGATATATGTGTGTGTTTTTTAGAGCGTGTACACATCGAAATATATCCCCCGTGTGCGTTTTTTTTATCTCCGTGTGCGTAAGGTTGATGCCACGTACACAAGCTTACAGTATACGTACACATGAGCGTTTCTTGATGTGTGTGTACGTGTGTGTGCGTGTGTGTGTGTGTGTGTAGAGGCGTGTGTACTTACGGACGTTCCACGCACACACATACGTACAGAGCCGGTGAGTAGAGAGAGAGAGAGAGAGAGAGAGAGAGAGAGAGAGAGAGAGAGAGAGAGAGAGAGAGAGAGAGAATTACGTTATTGAAGTGTTGAGTTATAATTTTACTTATTTTAGTGGTGATGATGGTGATGGAAAAGGTGATGATGGTGTTAGTGGTGATAGGTTCTGTGGTGGTGGTGGTGATGATGGTGGTTGAAATATAACCGTAATATCATCCTAAATCTTCCTTCCTTCCTTCCTTCCTTTCTTTCTCTATTCCTTCATTTGGTCTCTCCTTTCCTTCCTTCCTTTCTTTCTTTCTTTCTTTCTTTCGTTATTCCTTCATTTGTCCTCTCCTTTCCTTCCTTCCTTTCTTTTTTTCTTCCTTTCTTTCTCTATTCCTTCATTTGGTCTCTCCTTTCCTTCCTTCCTTTCTTTTTTTCTTCCTTTCTTTCTCTATTCCTTCATTTGGTCTCCTTTCCTTCCTTCCTTTCTTTCTTTCTTCCTTTCTTTCTCTATTCCTTCATTTTGTCTCTCCTTTCCTTCCTTCCTTCCTTTCTTTCTTTCTCTATTCCTTCATTTGGTCTCTCCTTTCCTTCCTTCCTTCCTTCCTTTCTTTCTTTCTTTCTTTCTTTATTCCTTCATTTTGTCTCTCCTTTCCTTCCTTCCTTCCTTTCTTTCTTTCTCTATTCCTTCATTTGGTCTCCTTTCCTTCCTTCCTTCCTTCCTTCCTTCCTTCCTTTCTTTCTTTCTCTATTCCTTCATTTTGTCTCTCCTTTCCTTCCTTCCTTCCTTTCTTTCTTTCTCTATTCCTTCATTTTGTCTCTCCTTTCCTTCCTTCCTTCCTTTCTTTCTTTCTCTATTCCTTCATTTTGTCTCTCCTTTCCTTCCTTCCTTCCTTTCTTTCTTTCTCTATTCCTTCATTTTGTCTCTCCTTTCCTTCCTTCCTTCCTTTCTTTCTTTCTTTCTCTATTCCTTCATTTGGTCTCCTTTCCTTCCTTCCTTCCTTCCTTTCTTTCTTTCTTTATTCCTTCATTTGGTCTCTCCTTTTCTTCCTTCCTTCCTTTCTTTCTTTCTCTATTCCTTCATTTTGTCTCTCCTTTCCTTCCTTCCTTCCTTTCTTTCTTTCTTTCTTTCTTTATTCCTTCATTTGTTCTCTCCTTTCCTTCCTTCCTTCCTTTCTTTCTTTCTTTCTTTATTCCTTCATTTGGTCTCTCCTTTCCTTCCTTTCTTTTTTTCTTCCTTTCTTTCTCTATTCCTTCATTTGGTCTCCTTTCCTTCCTTCCTTCCTTCCTTCCTTCCTTCCTTTCTTTCTTTATTCCTTCATTTGGTCTCTCCTTTCCTTCCTTCCTTCCTTTCTTTCTTTCTCTATTCCTTCATTTGGTCTCTCCTTTCCTTCCTTCCTTTCTTTTTTTCTTCCTTTCTTTCTCTATTCCTTCATTTGGTCTCTCCTTTCCTTCCTTCCTTCCTTCCTTTCTTTCTTTCTTCCTTCCTTCATTTATTCTCTCTACTTTCCTTTCTTCACTTCATCTATGAATTATTTCTTTCTTTATTCTTCTTATTTTCCTTACCCCTTTTCTTCTTTCCTTCCTTCCTTCCTTTCTTTCTTCCTTCACATATTTGCTCCTTTCCTTCTTTCCTTTCTTTTCTTTTCCTCTCAATTATTTCTTTCTTTATTCTCTTATTTTCCTTCCCCCTTTTCTTCTTTCCTTTCCTTCCTTTC
>NC_066527.1:16335010-16385010 GCF_024679095.1 Eriocheir sinensis
CTCTCTCTCTCTCTCTCTCTCTCTCTAACCGCATGAATTTATATTTTTTTTTTATTTATTTTTTTTTCCTTTTTTTCTTGAACGTGAAAATATGTTCGTTCTTTTTTTTTCTTAATTTTTGTTTTGTTGTTGTTTTTGCTGTTTCGTGAATGTTTGTTTGTTTATTTGTTCGTTTGTTTTAATTGTTTACTCATTACCCGTTCGTTCGTGTGTGTGTGTGTGTGTGTGTGATTTCAATGCCTTGTGAAGTGTTATTTATTATTATTATTATTATTATTTATTTATTATTTATATTTGTATTATTTTATTGTTTTTATTTCTATTCTGATTTTTTTCCTCCTTCTTCTTCTTTTCTTCTTCTTCTTCTTATTCTTCTTCTTCTCCTTCTTACTCTTAATTTCAGTGTATCTTTGTTTTCCATTTTTTTTTATCTAATTTCTCTTTTCTCTTTTTTCTTTTATCTTTACTTCTTTCTTTTCTTTCTTCTTTCTTTCCTTTATTCCTCACATATTCTTTCTTTCTTCTCTTTGTCTGTCTCATTATTATTATTATTATTATTATTATTATTATTATTATTATTATTATTATATTTGTTATTTCGAAGGATTACTGTGAGATGAGATTTACATAGATTTACATAGAAAATCAGACCACACAGACCCCATGGTCCAGACTTGGTGGCCTGTCCTTAAACCTAAGTGATTTTACATTAATCAGAAGACTCCAAAACGTTGCATTTCTACTCTAGTTGATATTAAGTTGAAGGAAGTGACGGTCGAGCTTATTTTTGAAGGAGTCAATCGTGTTACACTGGACCACTGATGATGGGAGCTTATTCCATTCTCGCACTACAACGTTGGTGAAGAAAAATTTGGTGCAGTCTGAATTTACTTGTCTTCATCTGAGTTTTACGCCATTGTTCCTCGTGCGCAAAGTGTCATCGATCATAAACAATGTTGATCTGTCTACATTCGTGAAACCATTAAGTATTTTAAAACATTCGATCAGTTTTCCTCGGAGGCGACGTTTCTCAAGAGAGAACATGTTAAGGGTAGAAAGCCTTTCTTCGTAGGATTTGTTGCACAAGGAAGGGATAATTTTTGTTGCCCGACGCTGAACACCTTCTAATTTAGCAATATCCTTTGCATGGTGGGGAGACCAAAACTGTACCGCATATTCCAAGTGGGGTCTGACTAAACTGTTGTAGAGCGGGAGTATTACATCTTTATTCTTAAATAAAAGTTTCTTTTAATGAAGCCCAACATTCTGTTCGCTTTATTTGCTGCATCGATGCATTGCTGTGAGAATTTGAGGTTTGACGCGATTTTGACCCCAAGTCCTTGACGCATTGAACGCTTTTGAGTTTAACGCCGCGCATTTCGTAATCAAATTTATATTCCTCGTTCCAACTAGAAGGACCTCGCACTTCTCAACGTTATAGGGCATCTCACATCTATCCGACCAAGATGAAATTTTGTGCAAATCCTCTTGGAGGCTTTGCCTGTCTTCGTCAGTGAGAACCGAGTTACCAATCTTTGTGTCGTCTGCAAATTTACTAATGCGGTTATTGAGTCCAACATCCACGTCGTTGATGTAAATAATGAAGAGCACTGGGCCAAGAACCGAGCCCTGAGGGACGCCACTAGTGACCGGCGCCCACTCTGAGTTAAATCCGTCAATCACTACTCTTTGTTGTCTGTTGCTCAACCAATTCGCGATCCATTGGTTTACCTGACAGTCAATACCTATTTGCTTTAATTTGTAAAGTAATTTATGATGCAGGACTTTATCAAACGCTTTCTGAAATCAAGATAGACTACGTCCAGTGATTTGGTTACGTCATAAACAGTGAAGAGGTCGTTATAAAAGGTTAATATATTTGATAGGCAGGATCTTTTGTTTCGGAAGCCATGTTGTGAGTCCCCAATTAATGAGTGGCTTTCAAGGTAACTCACAAAGGGAAGAGAAGGAGGTGAAGGAGAGAGAGATTTACATAGATTTACATAGAAAATCAGACCACACAGACCCCATGGTCCAGACTTGGTGGTCTGTCTGAGAGAGAGAGAGAGAGAGAGAGAGAGAGAGAGAGAGAACACCAGGTTGGCAATATAATTCCTGACATTAACCTTTCACCCCCCTCCCCCGTTTCCTCCTCTCTCTCTCTCTCTCTCTCTCTCTCTCTCTCTCTCTCTCTCTCTCCTTCACCTCCTTCTCTTCCCTTCTCTCACCCACTTTCCTTCTCTCTCTCTCCCTTCCTTTCTCTTCCTCCCTTCCTTGCCTCTTCTCTCCTTTGTCTTCATCTTCATAGGTTAAGGTCAAAAGGGGAGAGGAAGGACTCTGAGAAGGAAAGGGAAAGGAGAAAAAAGAGTGGAAATGAGGAAGAGGAGGAAAAGAAGTGGCGGGAAGGTTAGGGAAATAAATGAAAATAAGAGATGGAGGAGGAAAGAAAGGAAAAGGGGATTGAAGGAGGGAGGGGAAGAGGGGAGTGGGAAGTAGAGGAGGGATGGAAAGGAAGGAAGGAAGGAGGGAGAGGAAAAGGGGAGGAAAAAAGTAGCGAGAGAAAAAGGAGGAAGAAAGGAGGGTAAAGGGGGGAAGGGGGAGATTGCGACAGGTGGTTAATGAACTCTCACGTCACCTGCTCACCTGTGTGCGTGTGTGTGTGTGTGTGTGTGTGTGTGTGTGTGTGTGTGTGTGTGTGTGTGTGTGTGTGTTTAATGAATGTTTAGACTTGTAAATGTGTGTGTACTGACATTTCGTGTGTGTGTGTGTGTGTGTGTGTGTGTGTGTGTGTGTGTGTGTGTGTGTTTGCATACCTAACGGCAGCGTCATGTGGAAAACACAGAGAGAGAGAGAGAGAGAGAGAGAATTTTATGATAGTAACTTCTTGGGAAATGAGTTCATGCCAGGTAATTGCACTAATCAGAGAGAGAGAGAGAGAGAGAGAGAGAGAGAGAGAGAGTCTATCAGTAGGTTATCTGAATGCGCTATCACGTTATCGCAATCCCTCCCTTCGTCATTCGCTCCCTCCCTCCCTCCCTTCCCTCCATTCTCTCCATTCACCCTTACAGTCGGCGTGGCGGAGGAGGGAAGACCTACTCCTCCTCCTCCTCCTCCATCACCTCCTCCTTAGACCTACAAGATGGTTTGGTTACCTGTAAGAACATTATTATTATTATTATTATTATTATTATTATTATTATTATTATTATTATTATTATTATTATTATTATTTTGGGAGTCTTAATGTGGTGGTATGTTGCTTACTGACTGACTGGCCGGCTGACTGACTGACTGAGTGGGTGGGTTCCTGATTGACTGACTGAGTGATTGGGTGCGTGACTGACTGAGTGATTGGGTGCATGACTGACTGACTGACTGAATGGCTGGCTGACTGACTGACTGAGTGGGTGGGTTACTGATTGACTGACTGAGTGATTGAGTGCCTGACTGACTGACTGAATGGCTAACTGGCTGGCTGATTGAATAGTTGACTGAATTGCTGGCTGATTTGCTTGTTGACTGACTGACTGGCTGACTGATTGGCTGACTGGCAGATTTGCTGACTGACTGGTTGAGTGGCTAAATGGCTGAGTGACTGACTGATTTACTTTCTGACTGACTGACCAGCTGACTTAATGAATGGCTGGCTGACTGACCGACTGATTTACCTTTAGACCGACTGACCAGCTGACTTAATGAATGGCTGGCTGAGTTACTTACTGACTGACTGACTGACTGAGTGATTGACTGACTTACTATCTGGCTGACTGACTTAATGATGACTGGTTGGGTGACTGGTTAACTGACTGACTGACTTACTAACTGACTGACTGACTGACTGGCTGATATTGAGTTTCGTCTGAAGAAAATTTTTTGCATTTTTTCTTTTTTCTTAAGTGATTTTGGAAAGTGATTTTTGGCCACACATGTTTGTTTGTTTGTTCACGTGTTTGTTTGTGTGTGGTGTTTGTGGGGCTTCAGAAAAACATTTTGTATTTATTATAATCTGATTTACTGGACTTTTTTTTTTTTGTGTGTGTGTGTGTGTGTGTGTGTGTGTGTGTGTGTGTGTGTGTTTACCTATTTATAGTCTACAAGGCCCAAGCTAAGCTCTAATAGTCCCGTCTCCATATCTACAGTCATCCAGCCTTTCCTTCATTTGATAGACACTGCTCGCCTCCACCACCCCTTCCCGCAAGCTGTTCCGTGTGTTAACATTTCTATGTGGAAAACTATACATCTTCAAGTCATTCAGACAGGTTCCTTTACTTTGTTTCTTTCCATGTCCTCTCAGCCCGTGTTCTCGCAGTAGAGAAGAGATCATCTCTATCCTCCTCATCAAACTTATTTACCAACTTGTACAGCGTGATCAGATCTCCTCTCTCCATTCTTTGTTCCAGTGTCGTCAAGTCCGTCTCCCTCAGTCTGTCTTCATACGTCATATTTGAGAGTTCTGGGACCATTTTAGTTGCAATTCTCTGTATCCTTTGTGTGTGTGTGTGTGTGTGTGCCAGACAGATGTTTATGTATGGAGTACTTCCAGGAATGTGACTTTTTTGCTTGGTTTTCCATGTCGCTCAGTTTGATTTTCTTTATCGTTTACTTTTTTTTCCCCCCCCTAAGAGAGGTGAAGGAGGAGACAGCAAAGGGAAGACTAGGCGCAATTAATTGAGAGGGTCCGAGAGGTATTCACTTAACCTGGTAGCTGCGGGGATCATGTTTCTCAAAGGCCCCTCTGAGCAAGGATAATGAGAAAAAAATCATCACTCACGCAAACCATTTCATAATATATATCAACGCTTTTATGACCTGTTTATGCATCATCTATTTTGGGGGGTTTATATTCATTTAAGAGGCATTCACTTAACCTTGTAGCTTCGGAGGTCATGTTTCTTTACGCCTAAGCAAGAATAATGAGAAAAAATCATCACACGCACAAACCATTTCATAATATACATCAACGCTTTTGTGATCAGTTTATGCATCATCTATTTTGGGGGGGTTATATCATGGCACACTTAAAGGCTCCTCTAAACAAGTATAATGAGAAAAAATCATCACTCACGCAAACCATTTCATAGTATATTTCAACGCTTTTGTGATCTGTTTATGCATCATCTATTTTGGGGGGTTTATATCATGGCACACTTAAAGGACCCTCTAAACGAGAATAATGAGAAAAAATCATCACTCACGCAAACCATTTCATAATATATATCAACGCTTTCGTGATCAGTTTATGCGTCATCTATTTTGGGGGGTTTATATCATGGCACACTCCCCAGACATCAATCCTGTTTATAGGGTTGTTTCTGTACGAGGCAACAAGCATGAAAGAGACCAAGGGGACACTCACGTAGCTCATGGACGGGGCAAGTTGATTGATCCATAGAGGGGCTTAGAATGGGAAGGGGAGCTGCTTGGAGGCTTGCTCATGGGGACTGTCAGGGTTGTAGGCAGTTAGTGAGTAAAGTCAGTTAGTAAACGAGGGATGGCCTACCTCAACAAACCTAACCTAACCTAACCTAACTTAGCCAATCAAGAAGCCTAACACATACATATGCTCTCCATTAGTCAGTAAGGGAGGAATGACCTACCCCAACAAACCTAACCTAACCTAACCTAGTCTAACCTAAACAAACCTAACCTAACCTAACCTAGTCGAACCTAAACGAACCTAACCTAACCTAACCTAACCTAACCTAGTCTAACCTAAACAAACTTAACCTAACCTAACCTAACCTAGTCTAACCTAAACGAACCTAACCTGACCTAACCTAGTCTAACCTAAACAAACCTAACCTAACCTAACCTAACCTAACCTAGTCTAACCTAAACGAACCTAACCTAACCTAACCTAACCTACCTTTCCCTACCCTAGCCACTCAAGAAGCCTAACACATACACATTCTCTTCATTAGTCAGTTAGTAAGGGAGGGACGGCCTACCCCAAAAAAACTAACCTAACCTAACCTAACCTAACCTAGTCTAACCTAAACAAACCTAACCTTACCTAACCTACCCTACCCTTCCCTACCCTAGCCACTCAAGAAGCCTAACACATACACATTCTCTTCATTAGTCAGTTAGTAAGGGAGGGACGGCCTACCCCAACAAACCTAACCTAATATAACCTAACCTAGCCACTCCAGAAACCTAACACACTCTACCTAACTTCTTGGAGACTTGCTCATGGGGACTGTCAGGGTTGTAGGCAGCTAGTGAGTGAAGTGACATGCCCTCTGGCCTATGCTCTTCATTAGTCAGTTAGTAAGGGAGGGATGATCTACCCCGACAAACCTAACCTAACCCAACCTAACCTAACCTAACCTAGCCACTTGAGAAGCCTAACACATGCGTATGCCTACCCCAACAAACCTAACCTAAACTAACCTAGCCACTCCAGAAGCTTAACACATACATATGCTCTTCTTTAGTCAGTTAGTAAGGGAGCAATGGCCTACCCCCACAAACCTAACTTAACCTAACGTAGCCACTTGAGAAGCCTAACACATGCATATGCCTTCCCCAACAAACCTAACCTAACCTAACCTAGTCTAACCTAAACAAACCTAACCTAACCTAACCTAGTCTAACCTAAACAAACCTAACCTAACCTAACCTAGTCTAACCTAAACAAACCTAACCTAACCTAACCTAGTCTAACCTAAACGAACCTAAACGAACCTAACCTAACCTAACCTAACCTAGTCTAACCTAAACAAACTTAACCTAACCTAACCTAACCTAACCTAGTCTAACCTAAACGAATGTAACCTAACCTAACCTAGTCTAACCTAAACAAGCCTAACCTAACCTAACCTAACCAAACCAAACCAAACCTAACCTAACCTAACCTAACATAGCCACTCCAGCAACCCAACACACACTCCCTGACACCCCTTCTCTTTCCCCCGGCAGGACATGGAGGGCACGCAGAAGGTGTGGGTGCCAGACCAGGTCAATGGCTTCATCCTGGCCAGCATCGTGGACCTGACCAGCGAGGGTGTCCAGGTCCAGCCCGTGGCCCGCAACAGCAAGCCACTCACTGCGGACTATGACAGAATATACCCAGCGGAAGAGGACCAGGCCAAGGATGTGGATGATAACTGTGAGTGGTGGAGGAGTGGAAGGGAGACTGTTCGGCGGATTGACTGACTGGTTGAGTGATTGGGATCTGGATGATAACTGTGAGTGGTGGAGGGGTGGAAGGGAGGCTGATTGACGGAGTGGATTGGTGGAGGGGTGAAAGAGAGGCTGGTTGATGGACTGACTGACTGGTTGAGTGATTGGGATGTGGATGATAACTGTGAGTAGTGGAGGGGTGGAAGGGAGGCTGGTTGACGGATTGACTGACTGGTTGAGTGATTGGGATGTGGATGATAACTGTGAGTAGTGGAGGGGTGGAAGGGAGGCTGGTTGACAGGTTGACTGACTGGTTGAGTGATTGGTTGATTGGTAACTGACTGGTAGAGGGGTGAAAGAGAGGCTGGTTGATGAATTGACTGATTGGTTGATTGGTAACTTTTGTGTGTATGTGTTGATAGTTAAGTGGTCTTGCATGGGAATTTGAAAGAGACTTATAGAATGATTTAGTAGTTTATTTATTTATTTATTTTATTTGTATTTTATTTAGAGGGTTTAGAAGGGGGTCAGGATGCTAAAACTAGATATGGAGAATTAAATAGAGGGGGAGGGTGCTCTCTCTCTCTCTCTCTCTCTCTCTCTCTCTCTCTCTCTCTCTCTCTCTCTCTCTCTCTCTCTCTCTCTCTCTCTCTCTCTCTCTCTCTCTCTCTCTCTCTCTCTCTCTCTCTCATGGGCAGTACCTCTCATTTTATAATACTATTGATACTTGCAAGACAATGAACTGGAAGAACAATGGGAGATAAGATAGAGAGGGATTGTAATGCTTTTGAGGGGTTTAGGAAATGACCTTAACTTATTTTTATTTAATTTTATTTAGTATTTTATTTTTCTTTGCCTTAAATAAGAGATTAGAAAAGGAGAAGGAAGAAGTGGGAATTAAAATGTTTGTTGTCAATGAAAAATAAATAAATGTTAGAATAGAGTAACACACACACACACACACACACACACACACACACACACACACACATGATGATAGGTTTACAAGTGCTTTTTTTTTCTTCTTCTTAACAAAACAAAAGCTCTCCCCTTCCTTCCCATCGTTTTCTCCCTTCCCTTATTTCCTATCCTCATTTTCTCTCCCTTCCTTTCCCTTTCCTCCCTTCTTATACACCTTCCCTTCCTTCTTTCCTTCCTTCCCTTCCCTTCCTACACACCTTCCCTTCCTTCCTTTTTCTCCTTCTTCGCTCCCTTCCTTCCCTCCCTTCCCTTCCCTTCCCTTTCCTTCTCTTCCCTTCCCTTCCCTTCCCTTCCTCCCTTCCCTTAAACCAACCCTTCTACACACCTTCCCTTCCTTCCTTTTTCTCCTCCTTCTTCCTTCCCTCCCTTGCCTTCCTTCAACCCTTCCGCACACCTTCCCTTCCTTCCTTTTTCTCCTTCCCTCTCTCCCTCCCTCCCTGCCCCCCTTCTCACCTGGTTCCTCTCTCCACAGGTGCGCTCATGTACCTTAACGAGGCCACGCTTCTCAACAATGTGCGTCTACGCTACAACCAGGACAAGATTTATGTGAGTAGACGACGACGCGGAACTATTATTATCATTATTGTTGTTATTATTTGCTATTATTTTCATTTTATCATCATTATTGTTTTTTTTATGGTTATTTTCAGTCATTATATTTCATTCTTGTGTGTAGACGATGACGGGGAACTATTGTCATTATTGTTGTTATTATTTGCTATTATTTTCATTTTATCATCATTATTGTTTTTTTTTTATGGTTATTTTCAGTCATTATATTTCATTCTTGTGTGTAGACGATGATGGGGAACTATTGTCATCACTGTTGCCATCATTATTTGTTGTTATTGTCATTTTTATCATCATTTCCATTGTCTTTTTATTTTTTTATGATTATTTTCAATCATTATTTTTCATCCTTGTGTGTAGACGATGATGGGGAACTATTATCATCACTGTCGCCATCATTATTTGTTGTTATTGTCATTTTTATCATCATTTCCATTGTCTTTTTATTTTTTTATGGTTACCTTCACTCATTATTTTTCATCCTTGTGTGTAGACGATGACGGGGAACTATTATCATCACTGTCGCCATCATTATTTGTTGTTATTGTCATTTTTATCATCATTTCCATTGTCTTTTTATTTTTTTATGGTTATTTTCACTCATTATTTTTCATCCTTGTGTGTAGACGATGACGGGGAACTATTATCATCACTATCGTCATTATTATTTGCTATTATTGTCATCTTTATCATCATCTTCATTTATTTTTTATTTTTTTTTGTGGTTATTTTCACTCATTTTTTTCATTCTTGTGTGTAGACGACGACGGGGAACTATTATCATCACTATCATCATCATTATTATTATTACTCACTATTATCCTCATTATCCTTCACTATTTTTGCCCATTTTCACTTGTATTCTTCTTCTATGTGAAAAGACGATGATGTACAACTATCATCATCATTATCATTATTTTTTGCAACTTTCACACCCATCATCGACTCACACACACACACCCTATCTTCTACCATGTGAAAAGACGATGATGAACAACTATTATCATCCCTATTATCATTACTTTTCTCTACTCACACGCACCCTATCTTCTACCCCCCTTCTTCTTCTACCCCCCAGACCTACGTGGCCAACATCCTCATCGCCGTCAACCCCTACATCGACATCCGCAACCTCTACTCCCTCGACACCATCAGGAAGTACCAGGGCCGGTCTCTCGGACAGATGCCGCCACACGTCTTCGCTATTGGTAAGATCCTGGGCCCTGTCGTCTCGTTTATAGGGTCGTGGAAAGCTCGTAATAGCCTGTTGTTTTATCTATTGTTTTATTGAGAGTTTGTGGCAGTCTGTCGTTTCATTTATATTAATTTTTGAAAGCTTGTAACAGACTAGTGTTTCATCGGTTGATCTTTTTAAAGCTCACGGCAGCCTGTCATTCCATTTATATTATTTTTGAAAGCACATTGCAGCCTTTTACCATGTATAGTTTGTTTCGATGTGCCTATGTATTTTGGTTTGTCTAGAAAAGATAGGTTGTCTCATTTATTTTACCTCCTAATACCTCATTTTCCCTCCCTCCCTCAGCGGACAAGGCCTTCCGTGACATGAAGGTGCTCAAACAGTCCCAGAGCATCATTGTGTCGGGTGAGTCGGGCGCAGGCAAGACGGAGAGCACCAAGTATATCCTGCGCTACCTCTGCGAGTCCTGGGGCAACAAGCTCGGCCACCTGGAAGCCAAGATACTGGACGGTGAGTGGCTGGAGGGGTAGGTTAGGTTAGGTTAAGTTAGGTAAGGTAAGGTTAGGTTAGGTTAGGTTAGGTTAGGTTAGGTAAGGTTAGGTAAGGTTAGGTTAAGTTAGGTTAGGTTAGGTTAGGTTAGGTTAGGTAAGGTTATGTTAGGTTAGGTAAGGTTAGGTAAGGTTAGGTTAGGTTAGGTTAGGTAAGGTTAGGTTAGGTTAGGTTAGGTTAAGTTAGGTTAGGTTAGGTTAGGTTATGTAAGGTTAGGTTATGTAAGGTTAGGTTAGGTTAGGTAAGGTAAGGTAAGGTTAGGTTAGGTTAAGTTAGGTAAGGTTAGGTTAGGTTAAGTTAGGTTAGGTTAGGTTAGGTTAGGTAAGGTTAGGTTATGTAAGGTTAGGTTAGGTTAGGTAAGGTAAGGTAAGGTTAGGTTAAGTTAGGTAAGGTTAGGTTAGGTTAAGTTAGGTTAGGTTAGGTAAGGTTAGGTTAGGTTAGGTAAGGTTAGGTTAGGTTAGGTAAGGTTAGGTTAGGTTAGGTTAAGGGTAGAGAAGGAAGGAGGGGGGAGGGGATGGAAGGAGAGGGTGTGTGTATGTGTGTGTGTGTGTGTGTGTTTTGGTGGATATGTGTTTTTTTGGTTACTGGTTTTAAGTGGTTGATTGATTGGTTATGCTATTGCTATGTTGGTTGATTGCTTCTTTGTTGTTTGTGTGTGTGTATAGTGAAGGAAAGGCATACGCTCCACAGTAATGAAAATAATGTGATAATAATAATGATAATAATAATAATAATAATAATAATAATAATGATAATTCTTCCTTTTCTTTATCCCCATTCCATTCCTTTCCTTCCCTTCCCTTCCCTTTCATTTCCTCCTCATTCCTTCCCTTTCCTTCCCTTCCCTTCCCTTCCCTTCCCTTCCATTTCTTCCTCATTCCTTCCCTTTCCTTCCCTTCCCATCCCTTCCCTTCCCTTCCCTTCCCTTTCATTTCTTCCTCATTCCTTCCCTTCCCTTCCCTTCCCTTTCATTTCTTCCTCATTCCTTCCCTTCCCTTTCATTTCTTCCTCATTCCTTCCCTTCCCTTCCCTTCCCTTCCCTTCCCTTTCATTTCTTCCTCATACCTTCCCTTCCCTTCCTTCCCTTCCCTTCCTTCCTTTCATTTCTTCCTCATTCCTTCCCATCCCTTCCCTTCCCTTCCCTTCCCTTTCATTTCTTCCTCATTCCTTCCCATCCCTTCCCTTCCCTTCCCTTCCCTTTCATTTCTTCCTCATTCCTTCCCTTCCCTTCCCTTCCCTTCCCTTCCCTTTCATTTCTTCCTCAATCCTTCCTTCCTTCCCTTCCTTCCCTTCCCTTCCTTTTTCTTCCTCATTCCTTCCCTTCCTTCCTTCCTTCCTTCCCTTTCATTTCTTCCTCATTCCTTCCCTTCCCTTCCCTTTCATTTCTTCCTCATTCCTTCCCTTCCCTTCCCTTCCCTTCCCTTCCCTTTCATTTCTTCCTCATTCCTTCCCTTCCCTTCCCTTCCCTTTCATTTCTTCCTCATTCCTTCCCTTCCCTTTCATTTCTTCCTCATTCCTTCCCTTCCTTTCATTTCTTCCTCATTCCTTCCTTCCCTTCCTTCCTTCCCTTCCTTCCCTTTTTCTTCCTCATTCCTTCCTTCCCTTCCCTTCCCTTTCCTTTCTTCCTCATTCCTTCCCTTCCCTTCCCTTCCCTTCCCTTTCATTTCTTCCTCATTCCTTCCCTTTCCTTCCCTTCCCTTCCCTTCCCTTCCTTCCCTTCCCTTTCTTTTATTCCTCATTCCTTCCCTTCCCTTCCCTTCCCTTTCATTTCTTCCTCATTCCTTCCCTTCCCTTCCCTTCCCTTCCCTTTCATTTCTTCCTCATTCCTTCCCTTTCCTTACCATCCCTTCCTTCCTTCCTTCCCTTTCATTTCTTCCTCATTCCTTCCATCCCTTCCTTCCTTCCTTCCTTTCATTTCTTCCTCATTCCTTCCCTTCCCTTCCCTTCCCTTCCCTTTCATTTCTTCCTCATTCCTTCCCATCCCTTCCTTCCTTCCTTTCATTTCTTCCTCATTCCTTCCCTTCCCTTCCTTCCTTCCTTCCATTTCTTCCTCATTCCTTCCTTTCCTTCCTTCCTTCCTTCCTTCATTTCTTCCTCATTCCTTCCCTTCCTTCCTTCCTTCCTTCCTTCCATTTCTTCCTCATTCCTTCCCTTCCCTTACCTTCCCTTCCCTTCCCTTCCATTTCTTCCTCATTCCTTCCCTTCCTTCCTTCCCTTCCCTTCCATTTCTTCCTCATTCCTTCCCTTCCCTTACCTTCCCTTCTTCCTTCCATTTCTTCCTCATTCCTTCCTTCCTTACCTTCCTTCCTTCATTTCTTCCTCATTCCTTCCCTTTCCTTCCTTCCTTCCTTCCTTCCCTTTCATTTCTTCCTCATTCCTTACCTTTCCTTCCCTTCCCTTCCTTCATTTCTTCCTCATTCCTTCCTTCCTTCCCTTCCTTCCTTCCTTCCTTCCTTTCATTTCTTCCTCATTCCTTCCCTTTCCTTCCCTTCCCTTCCCTTCCCTTCCATTTCTTCCTCATTCCTTCCCTTACCTTCCCTTCCCTTCCCTTCCATTTCTTCCTCATTCCTTCCCTTTCCTTCCCTTCCCTTCCCTACCCTTCCATTTCTTCCTCATTCCTTCCCTTTCCTTACCTTCCCTTCCCTTCCCTTCCCTTTCATTTCTTCCTCATTCCTTCCCTTTCCTTCCTTCCTTCCATTCCTTCCCTTTCCTTCCCTTCCCTTACCTTCCCTTCCATTCCCTTCCATTTCATCCTCAAACCTTCCCTTTCCTTCCCTTCCCTTCCCTTTCCTTCCCTTCCCTTCCCTTCCCTTTCATTTCTTCCTCATTCCTTCCCTTTCCTTCCCTTCCCTTCCCTTCCCTTCCCTTCCCTTCCATTTCTTCCTCATTCCTTCCCTTTCCTTCCTTCCATCCTTCCTTCATTTCTTCCTCATCCTTCCTTCCATCCCTTCCCTTACCTTCCCTTCCCTTCCCTTCCATTTCTTCCTCATTCCTTCCCTTTCCTTCCCTTCCCATCCCTTCCCTTACCTTCCCCTCCCTTCCCTTCCATTTCTTCCTCATTCCTTCCCTTTCCTTCCCATCCCTTCCCTTCCCTTCCCTTCCCTTCCATTTCTTCCCCATCCCCCCTCTTTCCTTCCCTTCCCATCCCTTCCCATCCCTTCCCTTTCATTTCTTCCTCATCCCTTCCCTTCCATTCCATTCCCTAACCTTTCCATCCCTTCCCTTTCCTTCCCTTCCCATCCCATCCCATCCCATCCCTTCCCTTTCATTTCTTCCTCATCCCTTCCATTCCATTCCTTCCCTTTCCTTCCCTTCCCATCCCTTCCCTTTCATTTCTTCCTCACCCCTTTCATTCCATTCCCCAACCTTTCCATTCCTTCCCTTCCCATCCCTTCCCTTTCATTTCTTCCTCACCCCTTTCATTCCATTCCCCAACCTTTCCATTCCTTCCCTTCCCTTCCCTTCCATTTCTTTCTTATTCCTTCCAAACCTTTCCTTTCTCTTCCACTCTTGTCCCTTCTTTTCCATCTCTTCCCTTCCAACCCTTCCATTCCCTAACCATTCCCATCCCTTCTCATCCCTTCCCCAACAACCCCAAACAGCCAACCCCGTGCTGGAGTCCTTCGGCAACGCTAAGACCACCAGGAACAACAACAGCTCGCGATTCGGCAAGTTCATCGAGATCCACTTCAATGAAAAATTCTCGGTGGTGGGCGGCTTCATCTCGCACTACCTCCTGGAGAAGTCGCGCATCGTCGTCCAGGGCCCGCAGGAGAGGAACTACCACATCTTCTACCAGCTCTGTGCGGGGGCGCCGGAGAAACTACGTCAACAGCTGAACCTTGGGACCCCTGACCAGTATAATGTGAGTGTGTGAGGGAGAGGAGGAGGGAGGGGGAGTGTTTTTCTTTCTTTCTTTCTTTCTTTTTTTTTTTCTTGTGTGTGTGTGTGTGTGTGTATATATATATGTGTATCCTTTTCAGCCCTTTTCTTCCCTTCCCTTTTTATTTTTTTCATTGACCTTCCCTTCCCTTCCCTTCCCTTCCCTTCCCTTCCCTTCTTTTCCCTTCTCTTCCCTTCTCTTCCTTTCCCTTCTCTTCCTTTCCCTTCCCTTCCTTTCCTTTCCTTTCCTTTCCCTTCTCTTCTCTTCCTTTCCCTTCCTTTCCTTTCCTTTCCCTTCCCTTCCCTTCTCTTCCCTTCCTTTCCCTTCTCTTCCTTTCCCTTCTCTTCCTTTCCCTTCCCTTCTCTTCCTTTCCCTTCCCTTCCTTTCCGTTTCCTGCCTTCCTTTCCCTTCCCTTCCCTTAGTATGTTTCTTGTCAGTTTGGGATATGTGGGCATGTGGTTTGATGTATGTTGCTAGTTCGGGTATGTAGGCATGCAGAACCACCCCCCCCAAACATCACCCTCTCACTCACTCCCGCAGTCGGAGTGGAAAAATTTGGGCTGGTTTTCCGATACCCTACGCCCCTGTCCACCCAGCAGTGAATGGGTACCAGGTATTAATGTGGTGCCCCACGAGCCGCGACACCACTCGTGTCATCATCATCTTCTTCGGCAATATTTTCCGATGACAACAGCGGTATCGACCGCTAAAGCACAACACGGACTCCAACACATGATTGTCCCCAAACGTACTGTTCATTTACCAACCTATACACAATTGCCCATTAACGCACCCGCTTATCTCTCTAAGCCAAAACACAATCAACCGCGGCCAAAACACGATCAACCGCGGAACAAAATGTTATGAAAACAAAGCTGCGTCACCGCGTGACAGCTACACTAAGGATTAAAATCGAGTGTAAGCCAACCTTATTACACATGTCGGTTAGGTAGATTATTGTATGAGCTCGGTGTGAGTTTGATGTATGACTCACACGCCTGACGTATTACCCTCGTGATGTCTGTATGTATGTCATGCCTATATAAGAAGCATTTATTCAGGCTAGAGATCAGATCAGCCAGCACTCTGTTCGTTTGCTGTACACCCAGTTGTCCTTCCCTAGACAACATGGGCAGAACATTCATCTTTGCTACTGTGAGTATGGAGTGAAGAGCTACCATAGAGGAAAGCGTATCTAACATATCTATTGTGTTCTATTATCTTAGTTTTACTTAGGATTATATTTCTATGATACTTTATTGTGTGAGTTTTTACTCAATATTATACCAGTGCTAACGTCAGTAACCAATAGTGAAAGAAAACCTGAAGACTCATTGAGTCTCGTAAGCCAGTCGCTGGTTTAAACAATATTTTTACCCTTTGTAATATTAAGTAGTATTAAGGTAGAATAAAATACATATAAGAAAGGCGACACCGTTTCATCACCCCATTTACGAACTCCTTTAAATACTCCTAAAGTACCAGAATTTTAAGTCAAGTGTCACTAGTACAAACAGTGTGTCGTCTCCCCTGTGTGACCCGGATTGTGGGTTCCAACATTAATCAAGGGTTGTGTCCTGTCTCCTGGGGTCTGTTCCCTTCTCCTATAACTCCTTCACCATCTGTCTCTCTCCGGCATATGACCAAACAAAACTTTCAAACTTTCCCTCCCGCAGTACCTGAAGAAGGGATGCACCCAGTACTTCTGCAGCAAGGACACGGAGAAGTCCCTGCCGGCCTCACGCAAGAGCCCCACACACATCAAGAAGGGACCCCTCAAGGACCCTATACTGGATGACGCACGGGACTTCGCCTCGGTGGACAAGGCTCTCGGAAACTTCGGCCTGAGTGAGAGCGAGCGATTGGCCATCTATACCACAGTGGCAGCCGTCCTCCACCTCGGGAATGTGAGCTTTGAGGACAACCCCGAAGATACAAAAGGTAAGGTTGGAGGAGGAGATGGAGGAAGAGGAAGAGGAGGTTGGGAAGGCTTGGTTTTATATGATTAGCAATAAAAGACCGTAAGAAAAGAAGAGAAAGAGATAGAGGAAATATAAAAGATATGGTTGGTTAAGTTGAGATGATAGTTTTAACCCATCCGCTGCGATTGGCACAGATTTGGCTTTCACTGGTAGCCTGGTAACATACAGTCCCAGGTCTTTCTCTGCCTCTGTGGTGGATAGTGGAGTGTTTCCCATGTGGTATTGGTGTGCTGGATATCCCTTCACTGGTAGCCTGGTAACATATAGTCCCAGGTCTTTCTCTGCCTCTGTGGTGGATAGTGGAGTGTTTCCCATGTGGTACTGGTGTGCTGGATATCCCTTCACTGGTAGCCTGGTAACATACACTCCCAGGTCTTTCTCTGCCTCTGTGGTGGATAGTGGAGTGTTTCCCATGTGGTATTGGTGTGCTGGATATCCCCTCCCAAGATGCAGGACTTTACATTTTTCTTCATTGAATTGTAGCAGCCACTTTATGTTCCACTCCTGTAGCTTGGTTAGGTCTTCTGCTAGGAAATCCGCAGTCAAGGGTTTAAGAGGTTGGGAAGACACAGTTACGGAAGATGAATAAAGAACAGAAACTTGAAGCAGAAAAGGAAAAAAAGAGGAGGAGATAGAGAAGATGAAAAGACATGAAAGATTTGTTTGGATAAGTTGAGGTGATAGTTTGAAGAGGTTGGGAAGATGCAGTTACAGAAGGTGAATAAAGAACAGAAACGAAGCAGAAAAGGAAAAAAAAAAAAAGAGAAGGAGATAGAGAAGATGAAAAGACATGAAAGATTTGTTTGGATAAGTTGAGGTGATAGTTTTAAGGGGTTCAGAAGACGGAGTTACGGAAGATGAATAGAGAACAGAAACTTGAAGCAGAAAAGGAAAAAAAGAGAAGGAGATCGAGAAGATGAAAAGACATGAAAGATTTGTTTGGATAAGTTGAGGTGATAGTTTGAAGAGGTTGAGAAGACGGAGTTACAGAAGATGAATAGAGAACAGAAACGAAGCAGAAAAGGAAAAAAAAAGAGGAGAAGGAGATAGAGAAGATGAAAAGATATGAGAGGTGAGGTTTGAGGGTCTTGAGTGAAGTTGAAATTGGGTTGAAGGTTTGAAAAGGTTGGGGTTTGATGAGGTTTAGGAAGGGCAGAAATAAATAAAATGTGTGTGAGGTTACAGAAGAAGGAGGTGATTTAGAGTGTGAAGATAGGTGAGATGAAGATGGTTGAGGTTAAGGAACTACCATCATCACCACCACCAACATCATCATCATCATCATCACCACCACATACCACCACCATCACCACCATCACCACCATTATCATCACCATCATCACCACCAACCAACCATCACCACCATCACCACCAACACCCCCATCATCACCACCATTACCGCCACCATCATCACCACCACCAACCAACCATCACCACCATCACCATACACCACCACCACCAACAACAACCAACCATCAACCAACCATCACCATACACCACCATCACCACCACCACCACCAACCAACCATCACCACCATACACCACCACTACCACCAACAACCAACCATCAACCAACCATCACCATACACCACCATCACCACCACCATCACCACCACCATCATCACAAGTGCCAGGTCCTTCAAGTTGGAACGAGGAATAAGAAGTTCGAATACGAAATGCGCGGCGTTAAACTCAAAAGCGTTCAATGCGTCAAAGACTTGGGGGTCAAAATCGCGTCAAACCTCAAATTCTCACAGCAATGCATCGATGCAGCAAATAAAGCGAACAGAATGTTGGGCTTCATTAAAAGAAACTTTGTATTCAAGAATAAGATGTAATACTCCGCTCTACAACAGTTTAGTCAGACCCACTTGGAATATGCGGTACAGTTTTGGTCCCCCACCATGCAAAGGATATTGCTAAATTAGAAGGTGTTCAGCGTCAGACAAAAATGATCCCTTCCTTGCGCAACAAATCCTACGAAGAAAGGCTTTCTATCCTTAACATGTTCTCTCTTGAGAAACGTCGCCTCCGAGGAAAATTGATCGAATGTTTTAAAATACTTAATGGTTTCACGAATGTAGACAGATCAACATTGTTTATGATCGATGACACTTTGCGCACGAGGAACAATGGCGTAAAACTCAGATGTAGACAAGTAAATTCAGACTGCACCAAATTTTTCTTCACCAACGTTGTAGTGCGAGAATGGAATAAGCTTCCACCATCAGTGGTCCAGTGTAACACGATTGACTCCTTCAAAAATAAGCTCGACCGTCACTTCCTTCAACTTAATATCAACTAGAGTAGAAATGCAACGTTTTGGAGTCTTCTGATTAATGTAAAATCACTTAGGTTTAAGGGCAGACCACCAAGTCTGGACCATGGGGTCTGTGTGGTCTGATTTTCTATGTAAATCTATCTATGTAAATCACCACCATCGTCACCTCTCCTCCCGAAATTGACCTATCTTTCGGCCACTCCTCTTAACTCTTCTTAGGAGCGGAGACTAGCCGGCTTTTTTTTTTTTTCATATTTGTTTCCTTTTTTTATGCCCTTGAAATGACTACTTTGCTGTAAAAAACATAAATAAATAAAATAAAATAAATAAAGACTTGTCCGCAGGTGGTTGTATGGTGTCCCCGGGGTCGCAGGGTCACCTCAAGACTGCGGCAACACTGATGGGGGTGGACGCGGAGGAGCTCAACCAGGCCCTGTTGGCACGCGTCATGCAGACCAGCAAAGGAGGCCTGAAGGGAACGGTGATCATGTAGGTGTTTGGTTTGGTTTTTATTTTGTTTATTTATTTATTTATTTTTTTTATTTTTTTTTTTTCTGGTAACATTTTTTATTTATTTATTTATTTTATTTTATTTATTTATTTATTTTTTTTTTTTTTGTGTGTGTGTAACGTTTTTTATCGTTTTTTCTGAACTATGATCATGTAGGTGTTTTGTTTTGTTTTTATTTTCTTTATTTATGTATTTTGTTTATTATTTATTTATTTTTTATTATTTTTTATTTATTTATTTATTTTTTATTTTTTTGCCCTTTTTTTTCTGTCTATCTCTCTTGCTCTCTTGTTCTCTTCCTCTCTCCAACACCTTTTATTATTCTCTCTTTCCTTTCTCTCTCTCTTTATTCTCTTTCCTTTCTTTCTCTGTGTCTCTCTCTCTCTTCCGCTTTCTCTCTCTCTTTCCATCTCCTATTTTATTCTCTCTCCTTCTTTCCTTTTACTTCACTCCCTCTCTCTTTCTTTCTTGCTCTGTGTCTCTGCCTGTTTTTCTTTCTATCTATCTATCTGTCTGTCTGTCTTTGTCTATCTATTTCCTTCTCTTTCATTCCCATTCCCTCTCTTTCTTTCTTTCTGTGTCTCCGTCTGTTTTTCTTTCTATCTATCTATCTGTCTGTCTTTGTCTATCTATTTCTTTCTCTTTCATTCCCACTCCCTCTCCCTTTCTTTCTTTCTCTGTGTCTCTGTCTGTTTTTCTTTCTATCTATCTATCTGTCTGTCTGTCTTTGTCTATCTATTTCCTTCTCTTTCATTCCCACTCCCTCTCTCTTTCTTTCTCTATGTCTCTGTCTGTTTTTCTTTCTATATATTTATCTGTCTGTCTGTCTTTGTCTATCTCTTTCTCTCTTTCATTCCCACTCCCTCTCTCTCCCTCATTCCCACTCTCTCTCTCCCCCCTCCCTCACTTCACCCCTCTCAACCTAACCTAACCTAACCTAAACCCCTTTCCTCACCCAGGGTTCCTCTCAAGACCTACGAGGCATCAGGTGCCCGGGACGCCCTCGCCAAGGCCATGTACAGCAAGTTGTTTGACTTCATCGTGCGGCGGATCAATGACAGCATCCCGTTCTCATCCTCCGCCTACTACATCGGCATTCTCGACATCGCTGGCTTTGGTGAGTATAGGGGGGAAGGGATTGGGCGGGTATAGGGTATTGGAATGGAGGGAATGGGTTTGACAAGTATAGGCTGTAGGCTAGGTTAGGTTAGGTTAGGTAAGGTTAGGTTAGGTAAGGTTAGGTTAGGGTAAGTTAGGTTAGGTAAGGTAAGGTTAGGTTAGGTAAGGTTAGGTTAGGTAAGGTAAGGTAAGGTAAGGTTAGGTTAGGTAAGGTTAGGTTAGGTTAGGTTAGGTTAGGTAAGGTAAGGTTAGGTTAGGTAAGGTAAGGTTAGGTTAGGTTAGGTTAGGTTAGGTTAGGTAAGGCTAGGTTAGGTAAGGTAAGGTTAGGTTAGGTTAGGTAAGGTTAGGTAAGATAAGGTTAGGTTAGGTTAGCTAAGGTAAGGTTAGGGTAAGTTTGGTAAGGTTAGGTTAGGGTAAGTTAGGTTGTTGTATGGGTAGTGTTATTGTGGGGGGATAAAGGGTGTGTGGTGGGAGGGGTGAGGTTAGGTATGGGGGAACAGTTTGTTGTATGTGGGTAGTTTGGTGGAGTTGGCATTGGGGGGGGTGGGGAAGTTAGTTTAGGTTGGGTTGGGTTGGATTGGGTTGTTAAGTTAGGTTGGGTTGGGTGAGGTTAGCTTAGGTTGGGCTGAGTTAGGTAAGGCTAGGTTGGGTTGGGTTGGATTAGGATAAGTTAGGCTAGGTTGGGCTGGGTTGGGCTACTCTTTTTTTTTTTTTTTTATTATTATTATTATTATTATTTTTTTTTTTTCTTTGGCTAAATTAACCAATAAATCTAAAGAAATTCAAGTAACTATATCTAACCCTCCTCTTCCTCCTCCTCTTCCTCCTCCTCCTCCTCCTCCTCTTCCACCTCCAGAGTACTTCCCGGTGAACAGCTTTGAACAGTTCTGCATCAACTACTGTAATGAGAAGCTGCAGATGTTCTTCAATGAGCGGATCCTTAAGGACGAACAAACGCTCTACGAGAAGGAGGGGCTGGGCCTGCGCAAGATATCCTACGTCGACAACCAGGACTGCATAGGTGGGTGTGACTGCCTGGTATCCTTCCTTCATCCTTCATTCCTTCCTTCCTTCATTCCTTTCTTTTCCCTTATTTTTTGTTTCTTTGTTTCTTATTCTTTCTTCCTTCCTTCATCCTTCATTCCTTCCTTCCTTCATTCCTTTCTTTTCCCTTATTTTTTTTCTTTGTTTCTTATTCTTTCTTCCTTCCATTCTTCCTTCATTCCTTTCTTTTCCCTTATTTTTTGTTTCTTTGTTTCTTATTCTTTCTTCCTTCCATTCTCCCTTCATTCCTTCTCTTATCTTTGTTCTTCATTCTTTTGTTTTTATCCTTTTCTTCTGCCCTTCTTTCTCTTATTCTTTGTTCGTTGTTTGTTTTCTCTGTTTGTTTGTGTGTTTGTGAGTGTGTGTGTGGGTCTGTGTGATATCCTTCCCTCCCTCCTTCCTTCCTTCCTTCCCTCCTTCCTTCCTTCCTTCCTTCCTTCCTTCCTTTCTTCCTTCCTTCCTTCCCTCCTTCCTTCCTTCCTTTTCTCTTATTCTTTGTTTCTTCTTTGTGTCTTCAACTTATCCTTTCTTCCTTCCATTCCTTCTTTAATCCTTCCCTTATCTTTTGTTCCTCATTCTTTTGTTTCATTCTTTTCTTTCCTCTTTTCTCTTTCCTTTCTCTCTCTGTCCCTCTCTTTTCCTCTCTCTCTCTCTTTCCATCTACTTTATTCTCTCTTTCCTTTCACTTTCTCTCCCTCTGACTCTCTCCAATACCTAATTTGCTCTCTTTCCCTCTCTCTTCATCAAGTACTCTACTCTTTCATCTTTTTCCTTTCATCCCTCTCTTTCTTTCTCCAACCAACACACACACAAACTCTAGAATCACACCCACTCCCTTCCTCCCCACCCCAGACTTGATCGAGGCCAAGGGGTGTGGCATCATCAGCCTGCTGGACGAGGAGAGCAAGCTGCCTAAGTCCTCGCACACACACTTCACCTCCGCCGTCCACCACAACCACTCCTCGCACTTCCGCCTTGCACTTCCACGCAAGAGCAAGCTTCGGGACCACCGGGAGATCAGGGATGACGAAGGCTTCCTCATCAGGCACTTTGCGGGGGCCGTGTGCTACCAGACGGTGAGAACGGAAGCTTTTGGGTCCTGTAATCTTAACCCGTCCGCTGCGATTGGCACGGATTTGGCCTTCACTGATAGCCTGGTAACATACACTCCCAGGTCTTTCTCTGCCTCTGTGGTGGATAGTGGAGTGTTTCCCATGTAGTATTGGTATGCTGGATATCCCTTCACTGGTAGCCTGGTAACATACACTCCCAGGTCTTTCTCTGCCTCTGTGGTGGATAGTGGAGTGTTTCCCATGTAGTATTGGTATGCTGGATATCCCTTCACTGATAGCCTGGTAACATACACTCCCAGGTCTTTCTCTGCCTCTGTGGTGGATAGTGGAGTGTTTCCCATGTAGTATTGGTGTGCTGGATATGCCTTCACTGGTAGGATGGTAACATACACTCCCAGGTCTTTCTCTGGCTCTGTGGTGGATAGTGGAGTGTTTCCCATATGGTACTGGTGTGCTGGATATCCTTTCACTGGTAGCCTGGTAATATACACTCCCAGGTCTTTCTCTGCCTCTGTGGTGGATAGTGGAGTGTTTCCCATGTGGTACTGGTGTGCTGGATATCCCTTCACTGGTAGCCTGGTAACATACACTCCCAGGTCTTTCTCTGCCTCTGTGGTGGATAGTGGAGTGTTTCCCATGTGGTACTGGTGTGCTGGATATCCCTTCACTGGTAGCCTGGTAACATACACTCCCAGGTCTTTCTCTGGCTCTGTGGTGGATAGTGGAGTGTTTCCCATGTAGTATTGGTGTGCTGGATATCCCTTCACTGGTAGCCTGGTAACATACACTCCCAGGTCTTTCTCTGCCTCTGTGGTGGATAGTGGAGTGTTTCCCATGTGGTATTGGTGTGCTGGATATCCCCTTCCAAGGTGCAGGACTTTACATTTTTCTTCATTGAATTGTAGCAGCCACTTTTTGTTCCATTCCTGTAGCTTGATGTCTTCTTGTAGGAAATCCACAGTCAAGGGGTTAAGAACACCCCATCTACACCCCACACAAGCACATATCACCCCATTATCCCCCTCTTCTCACCCCCCATCTTCACCCCCACAGGCTCAGTTCCTCGAGAAGAACAACGACGCACTCCACGCCTCGCTGAAAGCCTTGGTGCAGGAGGCTCAAAACCCCTTCATCCAGGCCCTCTTCTCTGCCGGGGGGGACGAAGACAGCCACTCACACCCCCAGCAAGCTCGTGGCAAGCTCTCCTTCATCTCCGTGGCCTCCAAGTTCAAGTCCCAGCTCCAGGAACTTATGGACAAGCTCTCTAGTACGGTGAGTGTGTGAGCGGGGAGGGAGGGAGAGAGGAAAAAGAAGAGGAAGATGCGTTAACAAGAGACCGAGAGAGAAAGATAGACAGGGAAACACCGAGAGAGAGGGAAAAGAAGGAGAGAATGATGGAGAGGAAAAGAAAGGGAGGTGGGAAATAGTGGGAGAGAGGGAAAGCTTGATAAAGGAGAGGAAGGGAGAGTTATGGAGGAGAGGAAGGGAGGGAAAGGCATGGAGGAGAGTGTGTGGGAGAGTGGGTGTGGTTCGGGAGAGAGAGAGAGAGACAGAAGAAAAGACAGGGAATTTAAGTTTGGGGGATATGGAAAGATATGGATGATGAGGAAAGAAACAAACAGACAAACAAACAAATAGGAAAACAAAGAAAGAGAATATAAGAAAGATATGGATGAGGAGGAAAGAAATAAACAGACAGACAAAAAAATAAAAAAACAGAATAAGAGAAAGAAAAAAGAGTGATTGGGGAAATAGTTGTAATCTCTTTTCTGTTTCTTCCTTCCTCCCTTTCTTTGCCTCTCCATCATTCATTCCTTATTCTCTATCTCCTTTTCTCCCTCTCTCTCTGTGTTTCTCTGTCTATCTCTCTCTCTCGGTCTCTGGTTAACGCATTCTTCCTTTTCTTTTTCCTCTCCGTTTTCACTTTGTATCCCCTCCATATATTACCCTTGAACTACCCCAAAACAACAACAATAACAGACTTCACCACTACCATCATTCATCATCATTATCATTCACAGGGGACCAATTATCACCACCATCAAAATCAAACCAGACGGAAGGGGAAAAAAGATCTGAGCAGCCCCTTCCCGAATCCTATTTTTCTTCCGCTCTCTCCAGGGGGGGGGGATTGGAAGGGATTGAGCATTGATTACCGTTATCATCCGCAGGGGACCAACTTCATCCGCTGCATCAAGCCGAACGTGAAGATGGTTGATCATGAGTTCGAGGGGGGGGCTATCCTGTCTCAGCTGCAGTGTTCCGGGATGACCACAGTGCTGGAACTCATGCAACAGGGCTACCCATCGCGCGCCCCCTTCCACGACCTCTTCAGCATGTATAAGCAGTACCTACCCACCGAGCTTGCCCGCCTTGACCCGCGTCTCTTCTGTAAGGTAAGTGGGTAGGTGGGTAGGTGGGTGTGTTAGGGAGAGGCTGAGAGATGGATGGGAGTGTGTGTTTCTGTTGTGTTTCTCTGTCTCTCTTTTCTTCTCTGCTGTCTTATTTTCTTTTATTTTTCTTGTGTTTTGTGAGGTAAGTGTGTGTGTGTGTGTGTGTGTGTGTGTGTGTGTGTGTGTGTTTCTCTTGTCTTTCTCTCTCTCTTTCTCTCCCTCTCTCTCAGCAGTCCCCCTCCTTCTCCCTTTTCAAATTCTTTTCAATGTTTCTTCTCCCTTTTCCTCATTCTCCTTCACTACGAACCAAGAAACTCACCTATCATGCACTCTCCCTTCCTCTCCTTTATCAAGCTTTCCACCTCCCTTTCTTTTCCTCTCCATCATTCATTCCTTATTCTCTTTCTCCTTCTTTTCTCCCTCTCGCTGTGTGTTTCTCTGTCTATCTTTCTCTCTCAGTCTCTTGTCAATGCATTCTTCCCTTTCTTTTTCCTCTCCATTTTCACATCTTATTCTCTTTGCTTGTCTCTCACACACACATTCTCCCCTTTCTCTTCCTCTCCATTTCTACTCCTCATCCTCTTTCTCCTCTGTTTCTCTCTATCTCTCTTACTCACTCACTCACTCACTCTCTCCCACAGTCACTCTTCCGCGCACTTGGCCTCGACGAAAAGGACTTCAAATTCGGCCTGACCAAGGTGTTCTTTAGGCCTGGGAAGTTCGCGGAGTTTGACCAGATGATGAAGAGCGACCCAGAAAACCTGAGGCTGCTGGTGTCCAAGGTCAAGAAATGGCTCCTGCAATCGCGCTGGAAGAAGGCCCAGTGGTGTGCTCTCTCCGTCATCAAGCGTGAGTGTTGTGGGGTGGTTATGGGGGCGTTGTAGAAGAAGGGGGGGAGGGAGTGAAGATAGGAAGGAGGTTAAGTTGTGTCGTTAACCCAGTAGCAGCAGGGATCATGTTTCTTAATGGTTGTAGAAGAAGGGAGGAAGGATAACAAGGGTAAAGAAGGTGGGAAGGAGTAAATATGGGTTCTGGAGTCATGAAGGGAGGAGGGACAGTGGAATAAAGATGGGAAGGAGGTTAAGTCTTGTTCCCTCTTCATCATTAATTGTAGGTGTTGATGGCTGTGTAGATAGTGTGAAGAAGGGGGCAAGAAGAGGAGGAGGGAGCAAAGATGGGTGCAAGTTCAGTGATGAGGGAAAAAGATTAAGTTGTGTACCTCTTCATCATCAAGTGCAGGTGTTGATGGGTGTGAAGAAGGGGGGTGAAGAAGGGGGAGATTGGGCTAGAGATGGGGTTGAGGGAAGGGTTCTATCATCATGAAGGAAGAAGGGACAGTTGTGCGTCTCTCTCCTCCCTCACACCTTTGTTCTCCTCCTCCCTCAAACCTTCCTTCTCCTCCTCCCTCACACCTTCCTTCTCCTCCTCCCTCACACCTTCCTTCTCCTCCTCCTAACCTTCTCCTCCTCCTCCGCAGTGAAGTACAAGATTCTGTACCGCCGGGAGCAGCTGGTGATCATCCAGAAGAACGTCAGAATGTACAACGCCTGCAAGAAGTACAGACCGCGCTACATGGGGGTGCTCAAGATCAAGGGGCTGCAGGTGAGGCGGGTGACGGGTGACGGTGGAGATGGGTGAATGGGTGATGGGGGAAGGGTAAAAGTTGGCAGGAGAAATAGATGATGATGGGTGAATGGGTGATGGGGAGGACTGACAAGCTAACTGGATAATAGATACATAACAAAATGAGTGTAAATATCAAGGTTGTTTGTTTATTTGTTTTATTGTTTTACTGTTTTCTTTACTGTAACAAACTCATGAACCACTAACACACACCCTCCTCCTCCTCCTCCTCCTCTTCCTCCTCCTCTTCCACTTTCTTCTCCACACACACACACACACTCCACCCCACACCACAAAACAACCCTTCCAAAAAACTCCTTACTTCGTCCTCCTCCTCCTCCTCCTCCTCCTCCTCCTCCTCCTCCTCCTCCTCCTCCTCCTCTTCCTCCCCCACAGAGCCAGCTTCAGCAGTTATCCTCCACCGTGCAGCAGCTGAAGAAGGACAAGGAATCATCGCAGGCCAATGTCAGGAAACTGGAAGGCATGATGGAGGGCGCTATCAGGAAGATCAGGGTGAGTAGAAGGGAGTGTCAGGGTGATGGGGAGGAGTGTGAGGGTGGGGTAGGGTGTGACAGGGTATTAAGAGGGAGAGGGAAGGGTGTCAGGGTGATGGGATGGAGTGTGAGGGAGGGGTAGGGTGTGACAGGGTGTTAAGAGGGAGAGGAAAGGGCGTCAGGGTGAGTCTGAGAGGGGGGATGGGTGTTAGGGTGAGTGTGAGGTCAGGGGAAGGGTGACCAGGATATTAGGGGTTCAGAGTGAGGGAGAGAAGGGTGACGAGGGTGATTTTGAGGGAGCATAGGGTGTCAGAGGGTGAGAAACGGGTGATTAGGGTGAGTGTGAGAGAGGAAAGAGTGACAAGGATGATAGGGAATGACAAAACCAGACATAACCATCACCTCATCCCTCACCTCTCCCCTTCACCCCTTCCCTTCACCCCTTCCCTTCACCCCTTCCCTTCCCCTTCACCCCCCGCAGAGCACAGCCATGACCCGGGAGCAGATTGACCAGGAACACAGCACTCTCGTCGCGGCCCTGAACAACGAGCTCGCAGCCGTACACAAGAAACTCACGCAGCAGAAGAACGCGGAGGAACAGGAGAGGCTCAGGCGCATCCAGGATGAGATGGAGCGGAAGAGGAGGCAGGAGGAGGAGGAGGAGCGGAAGAGGAAGGAAGAGGAGGAGAACAGAAGGAAGTAAGGAGTGTTTTGGAGGGTTGGTTTGTGGGGTGGGGTGGAGTGTTTGTGTGTGTGTGTGTGTGTGTGTGTGGAGAAGAAGGTGGAAGAGAAAGAGGAGGAGAAGGAGGAGGAGGAGGAGGAGGAGGAGGAGGTAATGAAAGAAAAAGAAGAAGAAAAACAGAAGAAAATTAAGTTAGGTTGTGAATATATTTTGGGAGAAAGAATGTATATCTACTACTACTACTACTACTACTACTACCACTACTACTACTACTATTCTACTTCTTCAGGAAATCGGAGTTGGAGGCACGACGCAAGCAGGAGGAGCAGGAGAGACTTCTACAGGAGGAGGAAGATCGACGGGCAGCGGAGGCCTTGCAGGTGAGCAGGGTAAGGGAAGAGAAGGAGGAGGAGGAGGAGGAGGAGGAGGGAAGAGAAGGGGGAAGGGAAAGGAAGAAAGAGAGGAAGAAATGTAGAAAGGATGCCAGTAAGGGTTTTGGGAGAGAGAGAGAGAGAGAGAGAAAGAAGGGGAAGAGGAAGGGAAAAGGGGGAGAGGAGGAGGAAAGGAAGGGAGGAAGGAGAGAAATAGCTGCAGGAGGGATATTAGAAAGCGTGGTAGCATTGATGAGGATTGAAGGGAGAGAGAGAGAGAGAAAGGAAGGGAGAGATGAGCAGCTGAAGGGAAGGGAGAGGGAGGAAAGAGGAGAAGGAGGAGGAGGAGAGAGGATATTGAGGAGAGGGAGAAGAGGAGAAAGAGATGGAGGGAAGATATTAGGGAGAGAGAGGGAGGGAAGAGGAGGAGAGATGAGAAGATATTAGGAAGGAAGAGGAAGGAAAGAGGAGGGAGAAGAGGAGAAGAGATGAGAAGCTATTAGGAAGGGAGAGAATTGTGGAGAGAAAGAAGGACAGAAGTAGATGTGAAATAAGGAAAATACCAGTGTCTTCTCCTCCCCTTCTTCCTCTATCATCGTCACCCCCCATCACCCCCCACCCTGTCACCTCCCCCCAGGCTCAAATGGCGAAGGAGGCAGCTGAGTGTGAGCATCTGGCCCATCTTGAGGAGCAGGAGCGCCGTGACCATGAGCTTGCACTGCGCCTTGCCACGGAGACCAACTCAGCCGTGGAGGAGATGACGCCCTCGCTGAAAAGGTGTGTAGGGGGGCAGGAAAGGGGTTTGGGGGGTAGGAAAGGGATCGGAGGTTGTTTACGGGTGTTTGGGAAATGGTGTAGAGGGTTGAGATGAGAGGAAGGGGATAGGATTTGATGCTATGAAAATGTGTTTGAAATGTCAGGATGAGGATTGAGAGGGGAGAAAGGGATCGGAGGTTGTTTACGGGTGTTTGGGAAATGGTGTAGAGGGTTGAGATGAGAGGAAAGGGGATAGGATTTGATGCTATGAATATGTGTTTGAAATGTCAGGAAGAGGATTGAGAGGGGAGGAAAGGGATTGGAGGTTGTTTATGGGTGTTTGGGAAATGGTGTAGAGGGTTGAGATGAGAGGAAGGGAATAGGATGTTGTAATAAGGTGTTTGAAAGAGGAAGAAGAGGATTCGATGCTATGGAAGAGGATTGAGAGGGGAGAAAGGGAACTGGATGCTATTAAAGGGTGTTACAGAAGGGAGAAGAGGGTTGAGATGAGAGGAAGGGGATAGGATGTTATAATAAGGTGTTTGAGAGAGGAAGAAGAGGATTTGATGCTTTGGAAGAGGATTGAAATGTCGGAAGAGGATTGAGAGGGGAGAAAGGGAACTGGATGCTATTAAAGGGTGTTACAGAAAGAAGAAGAGGGTTGAGAAGAGAGGAAGGGGATAGGATGTTATAGAAAGGTGTTTGAGAAATGGAGGAAGGGGATTGAGTGTTTGAAAAGGGTGGAGGAGAAATAGATGTGAAAAGAAGAGAAAGGGGAAGGAGGAGGAGGAGGAGGGTCACTGTTTCAATAGGAGAAGAGTGAAAGCAAGGAGGAAGAGGAGGAGGAACACTGATTTGAAGAGGAGGAGGAGGAGGAGCACTATTTGAAGAGGAGAAAGAGGAGGAGGAGGAGAAAAGGAGGGAGAGATAGGGGGGGCAGGAGGAGGAGGAGGAGGAGGAGCACTATTTGAGGAGGAGAAAGAGCACTGGTTTGAAGGGAAGGAGAGAGAAGGGAAGAAACAGGAGGAGGAGGAGGAGGGAACTTGGTTTGAAGGGAAGGAGAGTGAAGGGAAGAAAGAGGAGGAGGAGGAGGAGGAGGAGGACTATTTGAAGAGGAGAAAGAGGGTAAGGAGGAGAAAGGGAAGGAGGGTGAAGGGAAGAAACAGGAGGAGGAGGAGGAAGAGGGAACTTGGTTTGAAGGGAAGAAAGAGGAGGAAGAGGAGGAGGACTATTTAAAGAGGAGAAAGAGGGGAAGGAGGAGAAAGGGAAGGAGGGTGAAGGGAAGAAACAGGAGGAGGAGGGGGGGAACTTGTTTAAAGGGAAGAAAAAGCATTAGATTATCAGTAGTTGTAAGCTCATTCCCAGGTAGACAGCCAGCCACACCCAGCAACATGTGACCCTATCTATTGTTACTATATATATACGGCATCCCTTAAATAGTACGGTTTCCAATAGTTTGGTTTCGGTTTTATACGGATTGTCATAGAAGATCTTTTAGGATTTTTAAATATCCTGCTTGTCGGAAAATTTAAAAATCCTAAAAAATCATCTTAAAAAATTCACACAACAACCGAACTTTTGGAAACCGTACTATTTGAGGGATGGCTGTACACTCTCCATTGCTATCTCCGCCCCCCCTAGCAGTAACTATCCAGCGCTATTATGGTGACTCAAGGCCGTTCCGTCGACCCTGAACCAATGCCCAACTTATACCAACATCTTTATTTTGTTTTGCTTTGTTTTGATTTCTTACCTTGAATCTTGTTTTTAAGGATGTTTTGAAGTGGGACGAATTTGCGTAACTTATTTTTTTCCGTAGTTACGTTAATATATTTTCTGTTTTTTTTTTCTTCCACTGAGCAAAAAAATATATTGTCTAAAAATTGGATGTTGGTATAATTTGAGTTTTTTTTTTTGTTTTTTCTGAGTCGACGTAACGGACTTATTAGGTAATGTTAGTGACCTGTTGTTGTTGTTGTTGTTGTTATTGTTTGTTATTGCGGCTATTTCTGCCTATTGTTACTGTTATTATGCTTTTCTTTTCCTCTGTTTTTCTCTCTCTCTAATTTGTCCCTTGTTCCTCTCTCTCTCTCTCTCTCTCTCTCTCTCTCTCTCTCTCTCTCTCTCTCTCTCTCTCTCTCTCTCTCTCTCTCTCTCTCTCTCTCTCTCTCTCCTTCCATATTTTGTTACATTTCTTTCATTTTTTTCTCCTTTCCTTCTTTCCTCTTTATTTTTCTCTCCTTTATTCATTCTTTTCCTTCTCCTCCTCTTCATTAATTTATTTCTCTCCTGAACATACTTTTTATTTTTATTTTTCTCCTCCTTCTTTTTGCTTCCCATTTTTATTAACTTTATTTCTTTTCTCTTCTCTCTCTCTCTCTCTCTCTCTCTCTCTCTCTCTCTCTCTCTCTCTCTCTCTCTCTCTCTCTCCTCTCTCTCTCTCTCTCTCTCTCTCTCTCTCTCCTCTCTCTCTCTCTCTCTCCTTCTCTATTTTCCTCCTCCTTCTCCTCCTCCTCCTCCTCCTCCTCCTCCTCCTCCTCCTTTTTCTTTTATACATATTTCTTTCTATTCTTTTTGTTTCCTCCTCTTCCTCCTCTTCTTCCTCACTTCCTCTTTTCTTCTTCCTCTATCTCCTCCCTCTTTATCCTCTCTGTTCTCTCCTCCTCCTCCTCCTCTTACTCCTTAATTTTATCTTCTTTTTTTTAGTCATTCATCTCTTCTCTCTTCTTTCCTCATTCTCTTTTGCCTTTCTCTTCTCCCTTTCTCTCCTCCTCCTCCTCCTCTCTCCTCCTCCTCCTCCTCCTCTTACTCCTTAATTTTATCTTATTTTTTTCCTAGTCATTCTCCATTTTTCTCTTCTTTCCTTATTTTCTTTCACCTTTCTCTTCTTCCTTTCTCTCCTCCTCCTCCTCTTCTTCCTCCTCCTCCTACACCTTATTTTTTCTTATTTTTTTCCTAGTCATTCTCCATTTTTCTCTTCTTTCCTTATTTTCTTTCACCTTTCTCTTCTTCCTTTCTCTCCTCCTCCTCCTCCTCCTCCTCCTCCTCCTCCAGTAATCACCACGGTTGCCCCTTTCTCCCCTCCACAGCGCACTAAATGGAGATGCCAGTGATTTGCTCAAATTGAAAAGGTATCATTGTACAACCTCCCCTTGCTATGTATACCAGTTTGCGTACACGTGTATGTATGTATGTATGTGTGTGTACTGTACTACCTACCTACCTTGCCTATGTACACTTAGCTGCGTATATATGTGTGTGTGTGTGTGTGTGTGTGTGTGGGTAAGTGTTTGTTTGCTCGGATGAACGCACGCACTCACACATTCACACACGCATGCACGCACGTACACACTCACTCACTCACTCACCTTGCTTTCTTTATTCATCTGTTTCCTCCTCCTCCTCCTCCTCCTCTTTTTCTTTCTACTCCTCCTCTTCCCATAGCTGGGCACGATAACAGAAAACCTTATTCCTGATAACCGCTAAGTGATAATGGAAAACCTTATCGGTGATAACCGATATTTGTTAACTGGAGACACAAATACAGGTAACTCTCGATTTACGCGAGTTTGGTTTACACGTTTTTTAAATAACGCGGGGTCCAGAATCCAAACAAATATTTAATTTATATGTTGTTTCACTTATACACGATACTTTATGTAGTGGCCACCAGATGTCTCACGCAACTGGACTCACACGGCGCCGCGGCCACACAGCTGAGCTCAGTTCTTCCCGTGCGCCACTTGAACAACAATACAGTACCCTACCCATGCTGCCACGCTACTCAACAATAGGGGTGGGCAGGTACTGGTACTAACGGTACCAGCTATACGGTACGATACCGGTACCAGACTGCTCGATACCGGTACCAGACGGCTCGGTACCGGTACCAGACTGCTCGATAGCGGTACCAGACGGCTCGGTACCGGTACCAGACTGCTCGGTACCGGTACCAATACTAGCCAGTCGCTCATGGTGTCCCTCATTTCTACCTCACACGAGTGAGGCTGAGACTGAGTGCCTGAGTGATATCTTGGTGATATGGATATTCTCTCTCTCTCTCTCTCTCTCTCTCTCTCTCTCTCTCTCTCTCTCTCTCTCTCTCTCTCTCTCTCTCTCTCTCTCTCTCTCTCTCTCTCTCTCTCTCTCTCTCTCTCTCTCTCCACTGAATGAAGTGAATATTTATTTTTCAATAGAAACCTACCTCTTGTATGATTTACATTGTTTTTGATTTACACGACCTCTTCAAGGACACAATACTCACGTAAATCGAGAGTTACCTGTATAGGCGATAACCGATATCCGATATAAATCCACACTTCCGAAACTACCTAGCGATAAGTCCGATAGGCGAAAATTAAACTATATTGATATTTCAAATAAAAAACATAGATGAATTCAAATTTTTATTATCTATATTTTAGAAAACTTACAAAACCTGAAAACCACACGTTGACACGTACCTCTGGACGGTAATACTAGAAACACCTGAACCAGTGTTGTGTTATTTAGCGTCCCCACCGTCTAAAGCTGGTGCTTTTGTTTACAAACACTGGTCTCTCGTGAACTGCGCATGCTCAGACCAGTAAGCGTAGACCTGTACAGTCTCACAAAGCTTTTTAACCGTAATTAAGAGTTGCTGGAAGGCTGAATCAGACATACAGTACCATTACCACCATCCCCGCTGTTTCTAGAACGACACTCTGTACGAGTTGTATTTATATGTAGAGTGTCGGTCTAGAAACAGCGTGGTACCATGTCTGATTCAGCCTTCCAGCAACTCTTAATGTGATAAATAACACAACACTGGGACACCAAATAACACAACACTGGGTACCTTCCATACCATGGCATGCTCACAAACGAATATGGAATATCAAATTTGAGGCAGTGAATAATAATTTTTTGGGCAACGTTAAATGATTTTTTTCATTGATATATTGATTTTTGAGTCTAACATAAAAAAATAACCTTGTGCTTTAATGTTGATGATCTAAGTATGAAATCTCTTCACCGAAGATATTTCATACCCCAAAGCTTTTTCATACAACACCGGGCGCCCGGGCCACGCATGCACAGGAGGGAGGAGACAACGTTTTTTTTCTGAGAAGCGGAAAAAAGTAGCAATTATCGCTAGTTTGGTTGCAAAAGTAACGAAGATACTGATATATATTTAAACAAGTAGCGGATGGCCGATAACCCGATTTTGTTATCAGCAATAAAGTATCGCGATAAGTTATCGCGATAACGCCCAGCCATGCCTCCTCCTCCTCCTCTTCATTCATATCTTTGTTCTTTGCTTCTTTATGCTAATTTCTCTTCCTCCTCCTTCTCCTCCTCTTTCTTCTTCTCTTCTTCCTCTCCTCCTCCTCCTCCTCCTCCTCCTCTTCATTCATATCTTCGTTCTTTGCTTCTTTACCCTATTTCTCTTCCTCCTCCTTCTCCTTCTTCTCTTTCTTCTTCTCTTCCTCCTCCTCCTCCTCCTCCTCCTCCTCCTCCTCCTCCTTCATCACAGCTCATCCAAGTAAACAAATTATAACCTTGCTTTAGTAGTATTTAAAGTAGCTAATTTAATCATCACCACCACCATCACCACCATCACCACCACCATCACCATCATCACCACCACTGTCTGTTTCCCTCAGCCTTCTTCTTTCCTTCCTTTCCTTCCTTCCTTCCTTCCTTCCTTCTCTCCTTCCCAATTCCCTTTCTCCTTTCCTTTCCCCATTTTTCCTTCCTTATTCACTCCCTCTAACTTTTTCCTTCCTTCCTTCCTTCCTTCCTTCCTTCCTTCCTTCCTTCCCTCCACCCTTCCATCCCTCCTTCCTTACCCACTCCCTTCCTTCCCTCCACCCTTCCATCCCTCCTTCCTTACCCACTCCCTTCCCTTCCTTCCTTCCTTCCTTCCTTCCTTCCTTCCCTCCACCCTTCCATCCCTCCTTCCTTACCCACTCCCTTCCCTTCCTTCCTTCCTTCCTTCCTCTCCCATACACCATTTCAACCCCATTCCATTCACCCATACCCAAATAACCCCCTCCCCTCTTCCCTCCCCCCCTATCATCATCATCATATCACTCACTCGCTCGCTCACTCATGCATATTGTTAGAGGTAGTGTTAGTGGTAGTCTTGTTGTTGTTGTTGTTGCTGTTGCTGTTGTTAGTTTGTATAGGCACGCGCGATTTTTTTTTGGCTTTTTGTTTTGCACGCGAAACTAGGTTTTTATTTATTTATTTATTTATTTTTTTTTCTCTCTCTCTCTCTCTCTCTCTCTCTCTCTCTCTCTCTCTCTCTCTCTCTCTCTCTCTCTCTCTCTCTCTCTCTCTCTCTCTCTCTCTCTCTCTCTCTCTCTCTCTCTCTCTCTCTCTCTCGTCTCTTTCTCCCTATCTTGTCCTTGTTTTCATTGTTCTAATTTGTTCATATTCAATTTTCCTTCTTTTGATTTTGTTTATTCTGTCTTTCTCTACCTCCTCCTCCTCCTCCTCCTCCTCTTCTTCCTCCTCTTCTTTTTTTATTATTTATTTTCTGTATCTCTCTCCTGTTTCTTTTCATCACATTCTCGCTGTTTATTTCTATCTCTGCCTATTGTATTTCTTCCTTACTTTTCTTTTTTTTTCTTTTCCTTCTCCTTTTCAATATTTTCCAGTTCCTCCTTTTGTTATTTTACACTTCCTCTCTTTCTCCTTGTTTTTGTTTTCATTTTGTTTCCTTTCCTCCTCCTCCTCCTCCTCCTCCTCCATTTCTTCCTACCTTTCTTTTATTATTATTTCCCTTCCTATATATTTCTCTCATTGCATCTTTAGCATTTACGATTAACCAAACACACACACACACACACACACACACACACACGCACACACACACACACACAAGCATGACATAACCGCCTCTGTACTTATATATAAAGCAAAAAAAAAAAAAAAAAAGTACGTATCATAGCATTTTGGCCTAGCCCCCCCCTAACCCCCCCTCCCCCCCTGCTCTCCTTACCCACCTTCACTCAAGCATGTTAATTAATATATACCTGTGAATGCCGAGTAATGTGTCTCTGTTTTGCATTAGTCTGATTCTTGTTAATGTTAGTACTGATTTTAATGCACTTGTAGTATATGTATAAAGAACCACATGTATTGATTTTTTTATATATGATGTATAGTCCACCATATTTAAATGCATACACACACATACATAGGTAAACACACATACACTTCCCATACTATACATATACACACACATACTATATACACACACATACGCACCTATACAGACTTAGGGCCGCTTTCGTAATCGTTTTGTTTGTTTTGATCGTTACCAATGGCGGCGATCGACGCTAAAGTTTTCCACGTGAAACTGGCCGATAGGGTACTGGCGGCTACAGAGGAAGAGAGAGGTGTTGAGAGTGTGTGGTAAGGTGCGGTGCTAGGCTAACCCCACAGCCGCCACTACCAGTTTTAAGTGAAAATTCTATAGCAGCGATCGCCGCCATTGGTAACGATCAAAACAAACAAAACGACTGTGAAAGCGGCCCTAAGTGAGGATGTAGTATCGGCGAATATTGTGCACAACTTTAAGGAAAAACTGGAAAAGTACAGATATGGAGACGGGACCACATGAGCGTAAGCCCAGGCCCTGTAAAATTATAACTAGGTAAATACACAAGGAGCCAACTCATGAATTTTAGGCCGAGGTGGATATTAGTAGATATAAGAAACGGGACAGTATGAAAATATCTCCTTTTCCGTATAATACAGCTAGGTCAATACACACACACACAGGCACACACATACACAGACACTTCCCATACAGAATTATTGGCAAATGGAGCGACCAAAATTCATAGATGATTCGACTTGCGTTAACCTGGTAGCAGCGACGGGCCAAATTTGTGGCTTTACCGTGTAGCAGCGACGGGCCAAATTTGTGGCTTTACCGTGTAGCAGCGATGGGCCAAATTTGTGGCTTTACCGTGTAGCAGCGACGGGCCAAATTTGTGGCTTTACCGTAGCAGACGTAATAAATTTGTGGCTTTACCGTGTAGCACTGATGGGCCAAATTTGTGGCTTTACCATGTAGCAGCGACGGGCCAAATTTGTGGCTTTACCGTGTAGCAGTGACAGGCCAAATTTGTGGCTTTACCGTGTAGCAGCGATGGGCCAAATTTGTGCCATGATATAAACCCCCCAAAATAGATGATACATAAACTGATCACAAATGCTTTGATATATATTATGAAATGGTTTGTGTGAGGGATGATTTTTTTCTCATTTTTCTCGCTTAGAGGGACCATTAAGAAACATGATCCCCGCTGCTACTGGGTTAACGAGTTTAAAGATTGATAATTGGATGAATATAGATTTGGAAGCAGAACGTTATGAGCAGACATTCATTTTCAGTTCCAAAGAATAGATGTTTGTTTGAATTTTGAAGGAGTTCCATTATGTTGTCTTGTATTTGTGTGTGTGCAATACCAACAGAGGAGGTAGACAAGATAAAAGGAAATAAGGAGAAGAAAGTAAAGTATATTGTAAGGGAGATGACAACAATACTGAGGCTGTGAGATGATGTAAGAAGATGACATTTAACCCGGTAGCAGCGGGGATCATGTTTCTTAACGGTCCCTCCAAGCAAGAAAAATGAGAAAAAAATCACCCCTCACACAAACCATTTCATAATATATATCAAAGCATTTGTGATCAGATTATGTATCATCTATTTTGGGGGGTTTATATCATGGCACAAATTTGGCCCGTCGCTGCTACACGGTAAAGCCACAAATTTGGCCCGTCGCTGCTACACGGTAAAGCCACAAATTTGGCCCGTCACTGCTACACGGTAAAGCCACAAATTTGGCCCGTTGCTGCTACATGGTAAAATCACAAATTTGGCCCGTCGCTGCTACACGGTAAAGCCACAAATTTGGCCCGTCACTGCTACACGGTAAAGCCACAAATTTGGCCCGTCACTGCTACACGGTAAAGCCACAAATTTGGCCCGTCGCTGCTACACGGTAAAGCCACAAATTTGGCCCGTCACTGCTACACGGTAAAGCCACAAATTTGGCCCGTCACTGCTACCGGGTTAAGTAAGGAGTGAGGAAAACAACAATGAAGAAAGCAAGATAACATAACACACCTCTCCTCCTGAAATTGACCTCGCTTTTGGCCGCTCACTACTTTTGTCTTTGTGGAAACAGCGATTAGCGGGCTTTTTATTTATTTTTTTATTTTTTATTTTTTACACTTTTTTTTTTTTACCCATGAGCTGTTTCTTTAGCTATAAAAAAAAAATAGCATGAAAATATATATAACATTAGCCTCCATAACACATTGTCCTGAAGAAAATGTGAATGGAAGCAATCTATACCCACTACCCACAAAATAAAACAGTAGTAATAATAATAACTAATGATGGAAATAATAATAACAAAAATAATTCAAGATAATCAACCTATATTAGTGTAGTTACTTGTGATAATTCATTTAACCAACCCCAAACAAATTACTTATGTCTTAGAAAATGTAAAAAAATAACATTGTAACTATTTATGTTATTTATTTGTTTATTTATTTATTCAACACAAAACAAAATTACTTACTGCTTAGAAAATATAAAAAAAGGACATTGTAACTATTTATATATATGTTATTTACTTGTTTATTTATTTATTCAACACAAAACAAAATTACTTACTGCCTTGAAAATATAAAAAAAGGACATTGTAACTATTTATATATATGTTATTTACTTGTTTATTTATTTATTCAACACAAAACAAAATTACTTACTGCTTAGAAAATATAAAAAAAAGGACATTATAACTATTTATATATATATGTTATTTATCAGTTTATTCATTTATTTAACACAAAACAAAATTATTTACTGCTTAAAAAATAGAGAAAAGTTTGTTATTTATCTCTTTATTCATTTATTCAACACAAAACAAAATTACTTCCATCTTAGAAAATGGGAAAAAAAGTAACATTGTAAAGTTCCATTTATATATATATGTTATTTATCTTTTTTTTATGTGACGAAATTAATGTCTCGAATCACGCACTTAGACAAATTACAGTTATCTAAATATTTCTGAACCTGAGGCAAAATCTACCCAAGAATATAGATGATAGATTTGCAAGAGTACAGATCAGCATTGTCAAATTATGTTATATATGTTATTTATGTTTTTTTTTTTTATTTATTTATTTATGTGACGAGATTAATGTCTCGAATCACACACTTAGACAATTCAAAGTTATCTAAATATTTCTGAACCTGAGGCAAAATCTACCCAAAAATATAGATGATAGATTTGCAAGAGTACAGATCAGCATTGTCAAATTATGTTATATATGTTATTTATGTTTTATTTTTTATTTATGTGACGAAATTAATGTCTCGAATCACACACTTAGACAATTCAAAGTTATCTAAATATTTCCGAACCTGAGGCAAAATCTAACCAAAAATATAGATGATAGATTTGCAAGAGTATAAATCAGCGCCATCAAATATGTGTTATTTTATTTTATTTATTTATTTATTTTTATTTTTTTTATGTGACGAAATTAATGTCTCGAATCACGCACTTAGACAAATCACAGTTATCTAAATATTTCTGAACCCAAGGCAAAATCTAACCAAAAAAATAGAAAATAGATGGATTGATTGATTGATAGTTTATTATTACAAGTAAACAACAAAGGAGAAGAAACTAATTTGTGAAAGGAAAATATTAAGGCAAATACAAAAGCAGTGAAAAAATACTAATACAACAATTTTTCTCGCTCTTTTTCTAACTAAATCGTAAAAATAAAAAGATTAAGACAAGTTTAGAAAGAGAAAATAAATCAATACAACAATTTTTCTCGCTCTTTTTCTAACTAAATCGTAAAAATAAAAAGATTAAGACAAGTTCAGAAAGAGAAAATAAATCAATACAACAATTTTTCTCGCTCTTTTTCTAACTAAATCGTAAAAATAAAAAGATTAAGACAACTTCAGAAAGAGAAAATAAATCAATACAACAATTTTTCTCTTTTCTAACTAATTTATGAAAGAAAAAGAATAAGGCAATCAGACAGGGAGAGGAAAAATATTAATACAACCTTTTTTTTTCTCTTTTCTAACTAAATCGTAAAAATAAAAAGATTAAGACAAGTTCAGGAAGAGAAAATAAATCAATACAACATTTTTTCTCTTTTCTAACTAATTTATAAAAGAAAAAGAATAAGGCAATTAGGCAAGGCGAGAAAAAATACAAATAGTATAACCTTTTTTTTCTCTCTTTTCTAACTAAATCGTAAAAATAAAAAGATTAAGACAAGTTTAGAAAGAGAAAATAAATCAGTACAACATTTTTTCTCTTTTCTAACTAATTCATGAAAGAAAAAGAATAAGGCAATTAGGCAAGGCGAGAAAAAATACAAATATAAGCTTTTTTTTTCTCTTTTCTAACTAAATCGTAAAAATAAAAAGATTAAGACAAGACTAGAAAGAGAAAATAAACCAATACAACATTTTTTTCTCTTTTCTAACTAAATCATAAAAAGAAAAAGATTAAGTGAAGTCTAGAAAGTGAAAAAATACTAATACAACAATCTTTTTTTCCCCTCATTTTCTCTCACATCGTAAACAATCCTCTACACACACACACACACACACACACACACACACACACACGCACAGGTCCACCATGGTCGAGAAGCAACGCATGGAGGCCGCCAACAAGAAGCACGACCTCAGCAAGTGGAAGTACGCTGAGTTACGAGACACCATCAACACTTCCTGCGACCTGGAGCTTCTCGAGGTAATGTAACCCTTCTCCCTCTCATCAACTTCGTCTCCTTTCCTTTTTTTTTTTCCTCTTCCTGGTCTCTTTAATATCCCTTTTTCTCTTACTTTTTTATTGTTTTAGGTCTTTCTCTGCCTCTGTGGTGGATAGTGGAGTGTTTCCCATGTAGTATTGGTATGATGGATATCCCTTCACTGGTAGCCTGGTAACATACACTCCCAGGTCTTTCTCTGCCTCTGTGGTGGATAGTGGAGTGTTTCCCATGTGGTATTGGTATGCTGGATATCCCTTCACTGGTAGCCTGGTAACATACACCCCCCCTTTCTCTTTCTCTGCTGGTGTGGATATTGGAGTGTTTCCATGTAATATTGGTATGATGGGATCCCTTCACTGGTAGCCTGATAACATACACTCCCAGGTCTTTCTCTGCCTCTGTGGTGGATAGTGGAGTGTTTCCCATGTAGTATTGGTGTGCTGGATATCCCTTCACTGGTAGCCTGGTAACATACACTCCCAGGTCTTTCTCTGCCTCTGTGGTGGATAGTGGAGTGTTTCCCATGTGGTATTAGTATGCTGGATATCCTCTCCCAAGGTGCAGGACTTTACATTTTTCTTCATTGAATTGTAGCAGCCACTTTTTGTTCCATTTCTGTAGCTTGGTGATGTCTTCTGGTAGGAAATCCACAGTCAAGGGGTTAAACAAGACATTTCCAACCTTTCTTTTTTACTGAATCTACGCTCTGCCCTTAAAACTCACTCCATTCATATATAAGTAGAGAAATTTATATAAGTAGTAGTAAGGGGTCAACACTCCCTCTGCACTGTGACTTAACACTTATCTACATTATCTTTCCTATCTCACCATCACTTTTTGTTACCGTGTTCGTGTGATAAGGTGAGAAAAAGAGGGTGTAGCCAGCAGATTAACAGACTCCCATACTACTACTGATACTACTACTACAACTACTACTGCTTCTTCAACTACCATCACTGCTACTACACTCAGATTAGTACACTCCATACTATTGCTAGCTACTACTACTACTACTACTACTACTACTACTACTACTTCTTCTACCATCACTACCACTTCTGAAAAACCCACACACACTCTTCTATTCTCCTTTTTCTAATCCTCACTATAAATATATTACACAACACTAACAACAACAACAACCCTCTGTCGACCCCTTACATTCTACCCCACCACTACTACCACTACCACCACTACAACCACTACTACAACCATTCAGACTCTTATATTCTCTCTCTCTCATTACCACTGCTCACCACTACCACTAACTCTCTCCCTCTCTCTCTCTCCGTTCCTTTACTTGCCTACCTTATCACAAATCACTTAAAATAACTCTCTCTCTCTCTCTCCCTCCCTTCCTTTACTTGCCTACCTTATCACAAATCACTTAAAATTACTCTCTCTCTCTCTCCCTCCCTTCCTTTACTTGCCTACCTTATCACAAATCACTTAAAATAACTCTCTCTCTCTCTCTCTCCCTCCCTTCCTTTACTTGCCTACCTTATCACAAATCACTTAAAATAACTCTCTCTCTCTCTCTTCCTCCGTTCCTTTACTTCCCTACCTTATCACAAATCACTTAAAATAACTCTCTCTCTCTCTCTCTCCCTTCCTTTACTTCCCTACCTTATCACAAATCACTTAAAAAACTCCCTTATTCACCTACCTACCCTACCCTTCCTTACCCTTCTCATCTCTCCTCCTCCTCAACCCCTTCACTGTTTCACTCCCCTACCCTCCCTCCTCCCCACCATCACCACTGTCTCACCCCCACACACTACCACAGGCTTGTCGCAGTGAGTTCCACCGGCGCCTGAAGGTGTATCACGCGTGGAAGGCCAAGAACAAGAAACGCACCACCATGGACGAGAACCAGCGGGCGCCCAAGTCTGTCCTGGATGCTGGTAAGGCGGAGTGTTTTTTTTTTTTTTTTTTTTTTTTTTTTTTTTTTTTTTCAACTACAACAAAGGAGACAGCTCAAGGGTGGGTCTGTGTGGTTGGGGTCGGCGGAGGAGATCGGACACCTTCTTAAACACTCCTTTTGTAATAGTACCAGACTTTGTTCAACTCATAACCCCATGCATGAACATAAAAAGGGTTTGGGATTGACATAGAAGATCAAACACCTTTTTAGACACCCCTTAACCCAGTAGCAGCGGGGATCATGTTTCTTAACGGTCCCTCTAAGCGAGAAAAATGAGAAAAAATTACCCCTCACACAAACCATTTCATAATATATGTCAAAGCATTTGTGATCAGATTATGTATCATCTATTTTGGGGGGTTTATATTATGGCACAAATTTGGCCCGTCGCTGCTACACGGTAAAGCCACAAATTTGGCCCGTCGTTGCTACACGGTAAAGCCACAAATTTGTCCCGTCATTGCTACACGGTAAAGTCACAAATTTGGCCCGTCATTGCTACACGGTAAAGCCACAAATTTGGCCCGTCATTGCTACACGGTAAAGCCACAAATTTGGCCCGTCACTGCTACCGGGTTAAACCTATGTAACACAAGTCTGGGTGCTGGTAAGAGAGTGTTGGGTTGATGTTCCTGGTTGTGGTGTTGGTTGATGGGTGTTGTGGTTGGTCTGAGTGTTGTTACTGATAAGCGCATGTATGGTAAATATCTCCTAATATGAATAGCATGATGGATAGGGGATGTTTAGGAAGTGAGTTTGTTTCTCGTTGTGATTGTATGTGCATGGACAGTGAAAATCTCTTTATCTGAATAGCATCTAAAAGGGCTATTACACTGGGCAAATTTTCTGTGGATCTTCAGTCAAACCATGATTTCCGCTAGCATGGTTCTCATTTGTTTCTTGTTATTGCTGCTGCTGATGATGGTGGGTAATACCGTCGTCCTTCAGTGAAATCTACCGTAGCTTTGGAAGATCGTGGACACGTCAGAAAACCACGGAAATATGAGAACCACGCCAGCGGAAATCGTGGTTTGACTGAAGATCCACGGAAAATTTGCCCAGTGTGATAGTCCCTTGACCCACAGCTGTTCAGATGACCGGATTCTTCAGCTTAGGAACAAGTGCAACATTGGACTCGAACCAGACAAGAGATACAAGTTGGAAAGAAAGAGAACAAGCTGAGAGAAAGAGTAACGTAACAAGTAACAGAGAAATAAAGGAGTAAAAATAGACTAATGAGGGGGACTCTTGAATATAGAATGAAGTGAAAGAAAAAATGAGAACAAGCTGAGAGAAAGACAGAGTAACATAATAATTAACAGAGAAATAAAGGAGTAATAATAGACTAATGAAGAAAAAGAGGAAGAAAAAGAAGAAAAAGTAGAAGAGAAAAAGAAGTTCTCAAAGAAGTAGAAGAAAAGAGAACTGGAATAAAAAAAGAAGGAAGAAAAAGAGGAAAATAAAGAAGAGAAATAAGGTGAAAGAAGGAAGGACGGACTAACAAATTGGGAGACAAAGAAATAATGGAGTAAAATAAACTAATGAAGGTTACATTTGAAAAAGAGAACAAGATGAGAGAGAGAGAGAAGGATAGACTGACAAAGCAGGAAACAGTAAATGATAAGTAAAATGGGGTAATAAAGGTGACATTTGAAAAGAGGGGAAACTGGGAGAGAGAAGCAGGAGACAGTAAATAAGCAAACAGTCGTGTCATTAGTGCAAATATAGGCGAAAAATTAAAATCCGAGTTAGGTTAATTTTTAGACCTAGAAGACTTGCAATAAACTGAGAGAGAGAGAGAAGTGGGAAACAGTAAATAAGCAAACAGTCGTGTCATTAGTGCAAATATAGGCGAAAAATTAAAATCCGAGTTAGGTTAATTTAAAACAGGAAGACTTACAACTGATAATAATAGATAGCTTGTACTGTACGAGCCACCACACAGAAAAAAAAATCACCTGTAGTTTGTTATGAATTGACGTTAATGATAAAAATATTCTACGGTAGTCTAATTAACAAGCAATCTCCCTCCCCTCCCCTCACCCCTCCTCACCCCCCCTCACACCCTAAGCCGAAAGGAGCCAGGTATCCACGGCCCATCACACCTGTCGAGTCGTTGGTGGGGTGATGAAAGGTATTGTTGGCCTTCGTTAGTGGGTATGCTCAGGTAGACTTGTAGGTAGATAGGTAGATGGGTAGATGGTTGTGGTAGGTAAAGTTTAAGGTAAGGTACGGTATGTGTTTAGAGCTTTTGTTGTTTGTTTGTTTGTTTGCTGATTTTTTTTTGTGTGTGTGTGTGTATTTTGTGTTGGCAAAATTAATTGATATGTAGGTTGTGTGTGTGTGTGTGTGTGTGTTTGTGTGTGTTGGTAATATTACTGTGATTCTATATAAACTTGTATTAATTAATTTTCTTCTTCCTCCTCCTCCTCCTCCTCTATTTTTTTCTCTTCCTAATCACCTCCACTTCTTTCCTCCACTATCTCTCATACTCTTCCTCCTTCCCTCACTAAAAACACTCCTCCATCTCCTCCTCCTCCTCCTCCTCCTCCTTCCTCTACTTCTCTCCCACCTCCTCCTCCTCTCCCTCCTCCTCCTCCTCTCTCTCCCAAATCTCCACCCCTACCAATACAACCTCCTCCCTTTCCTCCCTTGATCTCCCTCACCACCCCCCCCACTATACCCCCTATAAACCTCCCCCTAGCCAAGGCCAACCCCCCGCGCATGACCCCCAAGGTGCCTCCCCCCGGTGTGGCCAGTGGCAGCACCAGCAGTCAGAGGTTCTTCCGGATTCCCTTCGTGCGTCCCAGCGACCAGCACCGGGCAGACCAGCAGCGCAAGGGATGGTGAGTGCTGAGTGCTGTTTTTTTTATTTTAATTATTTATTTAGTTAGCTAGTTTTATTTATTTTATTTTATTTATTTCTTTTTTTTTTCTTTTTACATCATAGGATCAAAGGATGTTGTTGTTATTGTTGTTATTATTGTTGTTATTGTTCCTTTGTTTCTTCTTTTTTTTTTCTTTATATTTTTTCTCTGATTCCTCTTCTGCAATTTCTTCTTTATCTTCTACTTTCCTTTCTTCCTCATTTCCTCTCTTTCTCTTTTCCTCTGTTCTTTTCCCTTCTTCATTTTTTTTCCTTTATATTATTTTTCTTTTTTTCTGATTCCTCTTCTGCAATTTCTTCTTTATCTTCTATTTTCCTTTCTTCCTCATTTCCTCTCTTTCTCTTTTCTTCCATTCTTTTTCATACTTTTTTATTATATCTATTTATCATATTTTTCTTCTTCCTTCTTTTTATTCTTGTTCTCTTTTCTTCTATTTCTTCTACAGCTTCTTATTTCTCTTCTACTTTCTTTTCTTTATCTTCCTCTTTTTCTTCACTCTAAATCCACTCCCACACACCCATACCCTTCCGTCCCCTCACCTTCCACACCCCAGTCAATCACTCAATCTCCTCTTCCCCGCCAGGTGGTACGCTCACTTTGATGGTGACTGGATCGCTCGCCAGATGGAACTACACCCGGACAAGCCCCCAATACTGCTGGTGGCCGGTGAGTATGTCTGGCTCGCTAAACAGTAGATAGGGACAGTAGGTGTGTGGGGATTCGCTGGTCGGTAGATAGGGAGAAAAAAAAAGGAGTGAGTAGCGGGCTTTTATTTATTTATTTATTTATTTATTTATTTTTTCATATTTGTTTCCTTGCCCTTGAACTGACTCCTTTGCTGTAATGGGTGTGTTGGGGGTTTGTTAGACAGTAGTTAGACAGTGCAGGGTCGTAATTTCTGTGGGGGAGGGTAGGGGAGCTATAGCCCTACCCAATGTTTTCTATATTTGCCAAAAAAATGTCCCTAAAAATGCACACTCACCTTACAACCGAGAGAGCCCAGGTTCGATTCCCGGGCGGAGTGGAAAAATTTTGGGCGGTTTTTCCGATACCCTAAGCCCCTGTCCACCCAGCAGTGAATGGGTACCAGGTATTAATCTGGGGTTGTGTCCCATCTCCTGGGATCTGTTCCCTTCTATAATTCCTTCCCCTTCTGTCTCTCTCCGGCATATGGCCACAGATGTTGCGCCAACTAAACGAAACTTTCCAAATTTCTTTCCCTAAAAGTGCTTATGTTTGAAAAAAGTTCCCCCTCCCTGTGCATGCCCACTTCGCTCATCCCCCCAAAAAAAACTTGTGAACCTATGATGCCTTCTAGTCCCCCCCCCTCAAAAAAAAATTGCCAGTAGGTATGTGAGGGTTTTCTAAAGAGTAAAGGGGGGACACTAGAAATCTCCTTAATCCATTCGTGTTTGTCACTATTTAGATGATGAGGCATTTGGCTACATTAAGACAAAGAAAACAGGAAAAAAAAGGAGAAAAAAACAGCTGAAGGAAACAGAAAATATGCATAAAAAAAACAGAAAGCAGATCAAAACAGCCATATCACACACACATCTCACCTATATTTAGATGATGAGGCATTTGGCTACATTAAGACAAAGAAAACAGGAAATAAAAGAGAAAAAACAACGGAAGGAAATAAAAATCACAGAAAAAAAAACAGAAGTAGATTAAACCACCCATATCACACACACACCTAATCCATATCACCATTCCCTTCCACAGGCCGCGACGACATGCAGATGTGCGAACTGAGCCTCGAGGAAACGGGACTGACACGGAAGAGGGGAGCGGAGATACTGGAGAGCGAGTACGAGAAGGAATGGAATCGCCACGGTGGAAAACCCTACCAACGGAACGGTTCAAACACGGCTAACAGGCGACGCTGAGGAGTGGAATAATAGCGGATGGATGAGTGGAAGGGTGGAAGAGGGAGCGGAAAGGTGGCTTTGTGGGTAGAATGAGAGGGAGGTGATTGATACGAGAAAAGGGGAAGGAAGGAAAAGGAGTAGAAAGCAAAAATAGATTGAGAAGGAAAGGAAGGTGAGGGGAAAGAAAGAATGAGAGGGAGATAATTGATAAAAGAAAGGTGAGGGAAAGGATGGAAGAAAAAGAACGAGAAAGCAGAAATAAAAGTAAATTGAGGAGAGGAATGGAGAGGAAGGAAAGAAAGGAAGAACTAGAAAGATGAATAGATGGAAAGAGAGGGAAAGGAAGGAGAAGGAAAGAAAGAAGAAGAAGCAGAAAGCAAAAACGAAACAGATGGATTGAAAGAAAAAAAGTAAAGAAGGAGGGAAAAAGAAGAAGGTGATAGTGAGAGTTTCATTGACTTATTGGATTGTATAAAAAGAAGTGTAAATGTGTATGTCTATTTTCTCTTTATTTATTTTTTTTTCTTAATTTTTGTAGACCTCAGAAGGGACAGTAAATGGCCTCCCAAAGGGTTAACGGACTGGCCGATAATATTTTTGTTGTTTTTTCTTGTCGTTTTATGATGGAAGAAGGAGGAAAAGAGTTCACTGAGAGGGAGGAATAGAGAAGTAGATGTGATGATTGAAAGGAGGAGAGAAAAAAAAAGAGAAGGTTGAGATTAAGGAAGGTGGAAGAGAGGTGGAAACGGAAGAAGAAGAGAGAAAAGTGGAGATTGAAAGTATAGGTTTTTAGAAGAGTGGACAGAATGATGGCAAGGAGGCGGAAGAGAGGCGGAAATTGAAGAAGAAGAGAGAGAAAAGGAGATTGAGAGTACTATAGGTATTTAAAAGGGTGGACAGGATGGTGGCAAGGAAGTGGAAGAGAGGCGGAAATGGAAGAAGTAGAAGAGAGAAAAGAGGAGATTGAGAGTATAGGCATTTAGAAGGGTGGACAGAATGGTTGCAAGGAAGCGGAAGAGAGGCGGAAATATATTGAATTTAATGCATGTGTCCTGGTGATCGGTTAGTTACGGTAGGCGTTGATAGGCTAATTGATGTGCTAATGCTTGTGGAGACGCTGGTGGTTTTGATGTTACTAGTTAAACACATAATTGGGACCATTCTTAACCCTTTTACATTCTGATTACCGAATGGAGACTGACGATTAAAATTAAGCCCATAGATAGACAGATTTCAAAACGAGTCGACGGAAAGATAGACGAATGAGTGAATGAGTGAGTGATGACTTTATCGGAAGAAGAAGAAGGTGGTTAGACTATCGTAAGCTAAATAGTGTAAGCGAAACGAACGCGTGATTCAGGAAAATCTCGTGGTAACTTATTGCTTCCGACGATGATCCAGATACCTTATACTACTACTACTACTACTACTACTACTACTACTACTACTACTACTACTGCTGCTGCTACTACTATTACCGATGATTATGACTCTGGTAGCTTAAAACCGATGATTTTTATACGCTTTAAGAAGACGAAAGGAAGGCGTCGGGGGTTATACTAAGCCGCTGTGAACGGAGACTAAACTAGATCGCTTTTTTATACTAGATACCGGCTAGATTTGGTTACTTGTACTGCTGTTGCTGTTGTTGCTGCTAAAGTGTGAATGGAAAGCTTTTTGCATTTTTTTTTAAATGGCTTAAGGGTAAAGAGGGGAAGAAAACAAGAGAAAAAAAGACCATGGAAGAAAAATTAATAGAAAATGGTGCAGCTAAGTAGAATATTTTAAGACAAACAAAGTGTGAGTCGAGAGCTTTTTGCATTTATTTATTTATTTATTTATTTATTTTTTTCAGTAAAGGAAATGGCTCAAGGGAAAAAAGGGGAAGAAAACAAGGGAAAAAAAGACCAAGGAAGAAAAGTTAATAGAAAATGGTGCAACTAAGTAGATTATTTTAAGACAAACAAAGTGTGAATCAAGAGCTTTTTGCATTTTTTCTTCACTAAAGGGAAAAAAGGGGAAGAAAATAAGGAAAAAAAAGACCATGGAAGAAAAATTAATAGAAAATGGTGCAGCTAAGTAGAATATTTTAAGACAGACTCAAATGTTATAAAAACCCTGTATTAAGATGGGCAGCTCATCATGTGGTGCTGAGAGGGTACAATGTTGCAGCTTTGTTACGTAAGGTCAAAAACGGAACACGATTGGGGTAACTAATTTATTATAGGTAGCTAGAAAAATATGGCAGCTGCTGAATAATGTGAATATACATGCTTTTAGTTGATACATTTTAAATACTTATGTTTTGTGCTATAGTAAAAGTCCATTAATCTGAAACACACCAGCCAGAAAAATCAGAAACTCATTATACACAGTGCTCTGAAGGGAAAGACTCCGATGGTTTGGACATGTAAAGAGAGCAGGGGAGGATACAGTGCTGGGATTTTTGGAGAGATTGGAGGTAGAGGGAAGAAGACGTAAAGAGAGCAGGGGAGGATACAGTGCTGGGATTTTTGGAGAGATTGGAGGTAGAGGGAAGAAGACGTAAAGAGAGCAGGGGAGGATACAGTGCTGGGATTTTTGGAGAGATTGGAGGTAGAGGGAAGAAGACGTAAAGAGAGCAGGGGAGGATACAGTGCTGGGATTTTTGGAGAGATTGGAGGTAGAGGGAAGAAGACGTAAAGAGAGCAGGGGAGGATACAGTGCTGGGATTTTTGGAGAGATTGGAGGTAGAGGGAAGAAGACCCGTTGGTAGACCTAGGAAAATGTGGAGAAGGTGTATACAGGAAGTCTTGGCATTGATGGGATTGGACGAGCATTGGGCAGAAGACAGAGTAGAATGGAGGAGAGCCA